>NC_142526.1:20293573-20626073 GCF_964205215.1 Stylophora pistillata
CCATGGGAGCAAATAATTTCAATATTGAACATCGCGGAGTGATTGCTGTAGTAGGGTATCCTACTTTTAGCAAAGGCCCTTTTCTTCGTTGTTCTTGTCACAACAGCAAGGTTCCCAAAATGGCGGACACAACACGACGGACTGAAGAACACATGGCCATTTCTTTGCTGGTTTTCTCGTAGAAAACCAAAAGAAACACTACAATCTGTATAGTCATATGGTTTCACCGTATGATTTCGGAGCGATAAGAACAAGAACCATAAAAAACCACAAGCAAGTCAAAAGGATATTTGGCAAAGCAGCACTTGCACGTCCGACCGCCATTGAACACTCAGAGTTCAAGCAACTTGTGGGATATTTTGACAAACATAACCTGCTTTGTAAGTCACAATCAGGCTTCAGAAAGAGACACTCCACTGAAACAACTGTCACGTATTTCTCCGATGAGATTCTCATGAATATGGACAAAGGCAGGGTAACCGGTTCTGTATTCATCGACCTAGCAAAGGCCTTCGACACGGTGGACAACGACATCTTGATTCAGAAATTGAGGTTCTATGGTGTGGGCGACGGAAGTCTCTTGTGGTTCAAGAACTACTTCTCTGGAAGACGGAAGTTTGTTTGTGTAGACTCGCAATCATCTGAAGAGCTGCGAATAACATCTGGAGTACCACAAGGCAGTATTCTAGGGCCGCTTTTATCCATTGTTTATATCAATGATTTACCTCGTTGTATGGAACATTGCTCAGTAAATATGTATGCTGATGACACAGCCTTGTACTTTGGCGGGCCAACTGCTGATAAAGTTAATGATATTTTAAAAGAAGACCTTGAACGTCTGAGCCAGGGTGGCTCTTCGACAACAAACTAGTGCTGAACGTTACTAAGACAAAGTGTATGTTATTTAAAACTCAAAGACACATAGAACAAAATAAACAATTAAGTTTAAATCTCCTTGATCAGAAGATAACTACCATAACTACTTTTAAATACTTAGGCGTAGTGTTCAATAACTTTATGACCTGGAAGACTCATACGGACTCTCTGTGAAAAAGTAGCTACTAGAGTCAACATTTTGAACTGTAATAGAGGTTGCGTAACAAAAAAAGCAGCAGTTCTTGTATACAATACAGTTATTCTTCCGATTTTTGATCATTGTGACGTAGCTTGGAGCAGTTTACTCCAACAAGACCAAGACAGATCACAGCGCCTCCAGAATAGATCTGCTCGCATCATTGCGCTTTGGGCACGCTCTGCTGAGGCAATGGAGTCTTTACGCTGGTCTTTACTTTCATTGAGACGCTCCTATCATAAGGCAATTTTGGTTTTTCTCTGTCTCCATTCAATAGTCCCGGATCACTTTTTGTCTTATTTTACCAGATTTAGTAATGTACGTAACTACAACACTGGAAACAGCAATAGGCTATGGTTACCGAAGGTAAAACGCAGTTTTGGAAAAAGCTGTTTTATCTATTGTGGTGCTAAGTTGTTTAATGACCTTCCTTCAAGTGCCGTGAACTCTGGCAATCTGCAAACCTTCTCTCAGTTGGCTAGGAATTTGTTTTTTAATTAGTAGCGGTATAACATTTTAGGATTATAAGCAGCATTAGTATTATTGACTTTATTTAGTAATATAATATTATATTACATTATTTAAATCCTTTGGGTCAGTGTTAGGAAAAGGCAGTATTTTAGTAAAATTTTAGTAAAACAATATATATGTATATATGTGTGCGTGTGTGTGTATATATATTTATACATTAGTCGAAGAATCAAGGAGGACGCATCGATTGTCTGTTACTCTGGGTTTCGCGCCGAAGCGCTCGTCAGAAAGAATTTTATTCAATAAAGAACATACCTCCTTACATATAATAGTTAATTAATTCGCTGGTGCGATGAAATAAATAAATAAACATTTTCTGGGGCTATTGTTGGCGGCTTGTGAAATTTGATAAGTAACATTTATTCTCGTGGCGGCATTTAGAAATAAGTTCTGTTCTTTTGGTTACTATGAATATATGAAGTTCATATATTTTGAACTGCGGTATTAGATACGTATGATACACGATCCTCGCAGTAGAGAGCGCTATTTGTGCAATAGCGAAAATCAGACCTGAAAAAAATCAGGCCTGTACGGGATTCGAGCCACTGACCTCTGCGATACTTGCACTGAGCGCTCTACCAATTGAGCTAACAAGCCAACTGGGAGCAGGCCGTACGTTAAGTTGATTCGTAATAAACCCGGGATGATAAATCAGATACAATGTATATATGAAGTTCATATATACAGGCCTGATTTTTTTCAGGTGTGATTTTCGCTATTGCATAAACAGCGCTCTCTACTGCGAGGATCATGCATCACACGTATCTAATACCGTAGTGCAAAATATATTAACTTCATATATACATTGTATCTGATTTATCATCACGGGTTTATTACGAATCAACTTAACGGCCTGCTCCCAGTTGGCTTGTTAGCTCAATTGGTAGAGCGCTGCACTAGTATCGCAGAGGTCAGTGGTTCGAATCCCGAACAGGCCTGATTTTTTTCAGGTCTGATTTTCGCTATTGCATAAATAGCGCTCTCTACTGCGAGGGTCATGCATCACACTTATCCAATACCGCAGCTCAAAATATATGAACTTCATATATACATTGTAACTGTTACACTAATCACCTACTTTGCCTAACATTACCGCAGACCGACTATGTCTCTGGCGCAAAATTTAATGAACAAAGCCTAACGAAAGCGAGAGGCTTAATTTGTAAGCTATTATTAAACGACACAGTTGGTTGGGTTTATCGGCCGTCAGCCCTGTTGTATACGATCTTCACGCGAGTAATGATGGTAGTGAATTCGTGAATCGCAAGAATTGTACAGGTATGTATTTACATTCTACAGATGCTAAAAATTTGTGACGGATAGATAATCGCTTTCTGATAAACAAGAGCTAGAACGCTGACTCTCTAAGTTTGCTTCCTTCATTTAAATCGAATTGGTCGAAGGGAAATACGTCTCTGCATAACATTTAGCCGAACTTGGGTTTAGTTTAACCATTCAGAACTTTGATCACTCCCGAGTACGGACCAACTTCCTTTTTACCATCATAATCGCCAGTTACGGTATTCTTCTTGTTGTCAATATAAGACTCCAGCTCGGTGCGAAGGACGATCAATCCACACTGAGTGAGACACAATTTCTGACGCAAAAACAGACGATTAAAGAGGCAGCAAATGACCGTCAAATAAGTCTACACAGCCGTTTAGAAGAATATTAGGGACGTTGGAATTATTATGACAAATAATATTCAGTCACGTCCGTGGAGAATTATGAGCGTGACCAAGTATGCAGTGGACGTGCTCAATACACTTTAGCCTGATACTCTGATAAAAACTTGTCTGATGCAGTGGAAGCCTAGTTCGGAATCAATGTGTTCAAGGTTTTTTTTTCAAACTTTCGGCTGCCATTTTCAATTTTGTTTTTCCCTTTTGGTTTTTTATTTTTTCATTTTCGCTGAAGTGAGTGACATGTGTAATCGAACCCATCACAATTACTGCCTCCGTCTGTGTCTCCTTTATTCAAGGCTCTGGGAAGCCATGCATATCCAATCTACATTCATAAATTCTGAAAAACGCATTGAGAATGTACATGAAATGATATGAATGCGACTAAGAGGCTGGAACATCCTCCGATTGCTAGCTGTCGCATATACCTAAATTAAATTACAGAAAGTACGATTTATAATCAATTCATTTAAGCTCGAGTAAGAAATCTCAATGTAGCACGGAAAAGTAGCTGATTGAAACATTCGATGCCACGAATTCGGTTTCAGTTGGAAAAACGCATCTAAATTTAATCTATCACAAAGTATTATAAACTCATCTACTCCTTTTTTGATGTGGTAAGTCTCAACGTTTTTATATTTCCTATGAAGCTCAAGGTGCAGTAACAACGACATGGATTACTTCTTAGTTACAATCGTTACCTTCCTGCAGATTTTAAACTTCCTCTCAGCGGATAAAGGTATGAAATGTAATGCTGTAATACTTTCCAATAACTAACCAAGGTTTCCGTACGGTTTTATTTTAATACAAATTTCAAGTCAACGATGAAGCACACCGTCGTACGCGAAAATTGGAAAAACAAGGATTCAATCCTTGGTTTTGAGAATTGGTTTCCTCCTCACAACATGAATTCCATCCTCGGAGACCCAGGGGCTGAGAAGATTTCAAGTTAGGGCATGAAGAGCCCCTGGGGACATTGTCTTACAAGACTAGTTCCAAACGGTCGCAGTCGTTCTGCCATCTGATTGGTGCCAGAAAATCTTTGTGTTTTTCTGCCCAATCAGAGTGAGGTGTGCTTTAGAGTCCTTTCGCGTGTTTTAACACGGACATATATTTGTAGCGCAGTTGCTCGCCATGTTTGTTTGGACCGTGCGACAGAGATTTGCTTGAGGTGAAAAGTTTCAGTCTTGGCACACAACGCAAGAGAAATCGATTAGATTGTCCGCGAAAATCTTACCGGAAATTATACTGAATACTTTCGCAGGTATCACTAGAAAACGTGTTTAAAGTTTGCGAGGTTTGTATACCACACGATGGTTGCAGTCATTGATATGTCGCTCTAAACGATAAACGAGATTTAAGCTTAAATCTTTCTAGATTTTTTGCATAATTTGCTGTGACTGAAACTTTGCCAATCCCGTGAAGTTATTTCGTCGCACGAGCCGCGCAGGTATGTCGAGCAACTGGTACTTGCGAAACTTTCTGTGCTTGCCAAACTCTAATCTCATCTTCGCTCGAAGAAAAAGAAAAGCTAAGCGTGGAAATATTTGCTTATTAGATGTGGGTAGATGATCTTGTGCTATTAAGCTGACATTTGCAATAAAGTAAACCCGCCCTTTCCATCCGATATTTCTTGGTGTTTGGTTTTGTTTTTCCCACTGAAAACAGCATCGGATCGATTCCCAATGATCAAAGGTATTTAACTTGGTCTTCAACAATCGACAGAAGAGGTGAAATGACAATGACCAAGGGACTAGAAGAGAATCCGTGGCCTTCCCAGCTCAAGAATTTCAACACTCTAGACAGCAGTTGAAAGATTAAGCTCTTTCCAAACCCCTTCGGTAACTGCCCGAAAACATCTCTCCTTCCCACGATGTTCTCGTTAATAAGTTTTTGTTCAGATTTTAATCAGCAAACCGGAAACACAGCTAAGCTTTCTCTTAGCACTCGCTGGAGGTCGTCCACGAACTTAACGTTCTCTGCAGCCTTGGCCGTATTGTGAATGACTTTACTACTAAGATTAGATTTTGGCGCGCAGAGAAAGCAGAAAGCTACGTAGGCGAAAGCGCCAGTTGCTCGACATACCTGCGTGGCCCGTGCGACGAAATAACTTCACGGGATTGGCAAAGTTTCAGTCACAGCAAATTATGCAAAAAATCTAGAAAGATTTAAGTTTAAATCTCGTTTATCGTTTAAAGCGACATATCAATGACTGCAACCATCGTGTGGTATACAAACCTCGCGAACTTTAAAACACGTTCTCTAGTGATACCTGCGAAAGTATTCACTATAATTTCCGGTAAGATTTTCGCGGACAATCTGATCGATTTCTCTTACGTTGTGTGCCGAGACTGAAACTTTTCACCTCAAGCAAATCTCCGTCGCACGGTCCAAACAAACATGGCGAGCAACTGCGCTACAAGTATATGTCCGTGTTAAAACACACGAAAGGACTCTAAAGCACACTTCACTCTGATTGGGCAGAAAAACACAAAGATTTTCTGGCACCAATCAGAGGGCAGAACGACTGCGACCGTTTGGAACTAGTCTTGTAAGACAATGTCCCCAGGGGCTCTTCATGCCCTAACTTGAAATCCACTCAGCCCCTGGGTCTCCGAGGATGCATGAATTCGGGCCAGACTTAAAATAAGCGTGTTTTGCAAAATTCGTCGAAAAACCTATACTTCAAAGGGATATATCAAGTTTTATCTGTGAGCTAAGTGTAATTATGCTTTCAATCGAACAGATAGGTCAAATAAAAATATCAATATGCCTAGTAAATACAAACAAAATTATGATCGTCCCTTGTTCCTGATGACTTCTTTCTTTTTTTCAAAAAAAGATGTGTCTCAGGTGCAAAGAAGAGTTTGCAATCTTTAAAGAGTGACTACATCTTCAGCAAAATTTGCGTTCTTAACTTTCCAATTGGAGTAAGGCGCAAAGTTTTTTAGTGCTTTATTTGCATACAGTGTAGATATCTTGCCAACAAATCAAGTTGTTCCTTTTTAGTCGTTTTACAGGAGAGACCGACATGGCAGAAGAAATGGAACGATTGGAGAACATCGGCGGGTATTGGGGTATGCTCCTTTTAACGTATTAGTTTTTAGGCCGCTTAGCTTCCGGACCAATTGTTATTGTTGATGTTTCCTTCTACAGGAAGTACTTGTCCTCAATTGGACGTTTGCTGCGCGAAAAAAGTTTCTCTTCCTAGGATTTAATTGTCTCGAACGTGAGATTTTGAAAAACCCATATCAAAGCCTTCAAAAAATGCTACGCATTTGCTTTAAAAAGAAAAAAAAGAGAATGACGAAACATAACATTGATTGAAGAGAGTCTTTAGTTTTCCTGGTGTGACTTTTTAAACCTTGTGACGACTACAAATACATAACTGCGACTTAATTTTCATGTTCTTAATTGGTTTCAATGTTTTAAGAAGGATATCCGTGAAAAATCAAACAAAAATGAAATTTTTGTGGCAAGGCTTAAAAATCCAAATTGTCACTATTTTTGCACACAAGAATTCCCTAGGGAGACAAGAAACGCTGTGCTTTTTTTTCTCTCAAATATGTTTTCATTTTCGAGAAAAATGAACTTTTCCCTTTTACCCTCCGGTATCGATGGATCGGGTCATAACAGGTCGAAAATTGAACACTTTCGCTCGCTTTGTGTTTCAAAGAGATAGCGTCTAGGGAAATCTAACCAACGTGTGCTCTTTCAAAGACTATTCCCCTTCTGTAGAATCCAAGTTTTATAAGAATTTAAGCAACATAAAGAAACAAAGTGCTCTCTTTAGTTATAAAAAAAATGTTGGTGAAAATAACCCTTTGTCACCATGTGCCATATTTCTGAATTCCATCAATCCACGTGTGTAAGTTTCCGAAGAAATGACCTTCAAAATGACGTAAAATTTTTGTTTGGGCAAATATTTTGGGAAACTCTTCAAACTATCACACTGAAATCATAAAATCTCGCAGTATGTTGTTTGCGTGACCAAAAAGCTAACAAGCGTTCAGCCTTCGAAACAACTGTATCGAGTAGGAGGACTTCTCAGAGTTAAATAACATAGATATACCTACTTTCGTTAGATCACATTATCTTTAGTTCTTCAAAATTTGTGTTTGCAGAGATATTCTGCCATCGTTCTGTCTAGTACGAATATGCATGGCTAGGAAGAAACAGGATACGATTAAGAACGTTATTGGTCTCTTGCATACGCATCTTTTAAGATGCTTAAAAGCTTCTGTTCCTTGTTTAACTTGCAATATGCTCTTACCCTTACCTTTTTAACTAGAATACAGTTCACAAAAACTCACAAGTTTTCTTATATTGAGAGGCCCTTGCAGGAGTGAGGGCTTGCATGACTTAATTTGCATATTGACAGTACAAGTCCTTGCGTTTGTGTGAGAATATTTTGGACCTATGAGTGGGGTCGTTCGACATTATTAATAGGCACAAGTACGTAGAGAGAAAATGAATAGATATCCATTGAACTCGGATTTTTCCTTTATTTGTACCCATGTTTAATTCATCTGCTTAAGTGAAATAATTGGTGTTACTGAGGGCCTGTAGCTGTTTACATGGAGCTGGAGACCCCAGGTAAGCGAGGTAACCCGCCAGTCCATACCACCTCTTATGTTATCTTGATCACATTTACTTGATAGGTGTGTTAACCAGCGTGAGCCGGTTGCCCGGGTCGCGAGCGTGCCAACAATCTCACCCAGAGATCTCAGGGTTGTAAGATTGTACGTAAAGGCGGACTATTTTTCGAACACAGCTAGGTGGTGACCTCACCCACCTAGAGTTCCCCACCTTCATGTAGACATGCCTTTAAAAAGACGGATCAGTAGACTGCAGAACCTCCAGTACCTGCGGAACCCATTTTTTTTACAATAACGTAAAGATTAACGATTTAATTTTGTTTCGGGTATAAAAAAAAAGATTAAGGCCCTATGTGCCACGAGGCATGAAAAGGATTGATGATGATGATAAAAAAAGATTACGTTGAAAGAGAAATATGTTTTTAACATCTTTGATATCCATTCAGAAATAACTGACTTTAACTGAGGCGACATGAACAGCACAATTCTATGCGATGCTAGAGGGAGCAATTGGCCGTCACCTACCCCGAATGAAGGTACTTTGATTCAAAATGTGAGTGCTCAAATGTTCTGGGTACTGTGATATCTGAATAATTCCTCTTCAGAACGCTCTCATCCAACCTTTTGGTTGCAATTGGCGGCCTTTAATTCCATTTCATTTTACATGATATTTGAATGAGGAACACTAGAGTGAAGTAGCATCATCGTCCAGGCTGTATGGAATTCGGGGTGACCTGGATGCCCACTGCGAATTTACAGCGTTTTGCTTCCAGTGGATTTGTTCGGTAAGCTTTCCTAACTCTCCAACTACCAGAGTTTGCAAACACAAATTTGAATGACTAAAGACAATGTGATATAACAAAAAAAGGTATATTCATGTTATTAACTCTGAAGAAGCTCTCCTTTTCAACCCGGATTTACAGCGTTTTGCTTCCAGTGGATTCGTTCGGTAAGCGTTCCTAACTCTCCAATTACCACAGTGTCTGTTCACTTATAATAATGATGATAATAATAATAATAATAATAATAATAATAGTAATAATAATAAAAATAATATTTATATAGCGCGCACATCAAAAGCTTCTCGTGGCGCTTTACAATACTATAAAATAATAAAATAACCTAATGCACAGAGATAAAATAAAATCTATCTCTTATCTTTTATAAGCGAGCTAATTAAATTTGCTAAACGTATTTGACCGAGAAAGAGCTATCATAGTTTGTAAAATTGTCACTATTTTTTTTTGTCACTAATTCACCATTTCGGCGATGAAGACTTCGTCTTTAATTTTGAACAGACTTCAACTTGCTTGTTCGGGTAAAATCATATCAGCAGTACTGTACAAAATAATTCAGAACTGACATCAGCTACTCTACCAGCATGCCGAGCTACCAGATAGCGCTGCAGGGTCCATCGTATCAAAATATTGTCACTCATTCCCCGTCTCCGTAACAGAGATTAGATTACGACTTCTTCCTCCTAATGGTGATCCGTGAAGTGTCGAGTCCGAAAGAAGTGAAAATATCAAAGTTTGAAAGCTTAGATTCGACGTAAATGACGTCGACCCATCCAACCGCCATTATGCAAATTAGGTCATGCAAGCCCTCACTGAACTCCTACAAGGCCTCTCTGGGAAAATATTAAGGCTTTTCGTTTACCAAATGCTAGTGTCGGCTAGTTAAACAAGTACCTGTAGCTGAAGCTGAAGATGCGTTTACAAGAGACCAGGGGAGTTCTTTACTCCTCCGGTTCATATTCGTACTTGACAGAACGATGGCAGAGTATCTTTGCAAACACAAATTTGAATGACTAAAGACAATGTGATATAACAAAAAAGGTATATTCATGTTATTAACTCTGAAGAAGCTCTCCTTTTGAACCCGAAGTTATTTCAATGGCAGAATGCTCCTTAGCACTTTGGTCGCGCAATGAACATACTGAGTAATTGTATATCTTCAGTGTCATATTTCAAAGAGTCTTCCACGTTGCGAAAAAACATTTGCCCAACTAAATTTTACGTCATTTTGAAGGTCGTTTCTTCGGAAAGTTACATACGGGGTTACCATGGGGATTACCAGAAGCTGTCACTACTGACAATGGGCCCCAATTCACATCTATCGAGTTTACTGAATTCTTGTGCTGTCAAGGGATTGAACATCGCGTTTCGTCTCTCTGGAATTCTCAAAGCAACGATGAGGTAGAAAGGTTCTACAGGACCACGAAAGAGGGAATCTAGGCATCCATGGCAGATGGAAAATCGTTCACCGAAGGAGTTCGAACGACACTCTGCAACTATTGTGCTACTAAACATACTCTCACGGGAACATCTCCAGCGGAGTTAATGATTAGCCGAAAGCTTATTTCGCCGTTGGATATTCTGAAGCCCCCCTCAAACCCCTCAACACGCGGCTACCCCTTCGAAGGCTGAATACGTAGCCACTACGCAGAAAGCACTGAAATCGTACGTGGATACTAAACGTAAAGCAAAGCTTCCTAAGTTCGATGTTGGTCATTGGGTTAGAGTGAAAGAAACCAGTTCACGGTCACAAGTTGAGGCCTGTCCTTACAGAACCATTAGAAATCGTGAAGCGCATTGGTCCTTAACTTTTCAGCTACGAGATGGCACCAAATGGAATGGTCGTCGGTTGGTTCATGTATTCAAAGTTCCAGTTCCGAGTCCCGACACCGGAAAGTTCATCCAAGACGCTCCAATTAGTTTCGAGCCAGATCAGTATCTGAATCAACCTCAGACGAACCATGATTTTACTCATCAGTTCGTGCCTGATCTGGAGCTTAACAGTTCATGTGTTGCTGTTACACGTCCCCAGTGTGACGTCTTCCTGTTGGACTTAGGGATCATGATCTCAATTTCTTTCTACTTAATGTAGGAGCTTAGCTTTCCTCGTGAGAAGGGAAAATGTAGCATAGCTGTCCAGGTGTGACTATTTGTCAAGTACTTGTCAAATAGTTGTTACAATGTAATTACGTATGCTAACGCGGAGACAATAATTAAGGCGAGGCGTGCACTGAATACGGGACTTATGTATGTAGATTATATGTCGTAAGTTGTCTTGTAATTTCCTGGATATGAAATTTGTGTGTTTGGATGCCACAAATGCCCCATCAAGATGGATCTTCCTTGGGCGGACAATTCTCCGAACCCCCATTTGAATAAGTGCTGGATCCTCCCCAGCATTTTTGTCGACTTTGAGCTGAAGCGATTATTTCAGTTTAATTATTTTCTGCCCAGTTTTGATTTAATCAGCTCTCTCAAGTCCCCTGCTACCCAAAAAGGACAGACTATTTAGAAGTATCATATCAAGCCTTACCTGAGAGTCCCCACCCATCGGTTTACACACTATAAAACACTGGTCAGCCGCAGAAACCATGGCATTGAAATTTTGTCATTTAATTTTGTTTTTGAACAGTGGCGGTGGGCAAAGGTTGGTATTGGGACCCCACAGTACACGATTTGTTATGTCAGTGGCCAACAACCAAATGCCTGGCTCTTTAGTAATCCTGTCACAGTATCAAGCACAGTAACAAAGGTCGATATTACCGTTTTATTCAATACAAGGAACTGTACAGTAATTGGTGGAGATAATTTCTGTAAAGAATATTTCGACTTTTATATGCATCAGTCTACGACTCTAACAGTACCTGACCCTTCACGGAACAATGCCACTTACGAAAAAATTGCTAAAGTGACTGCGCCGATCCTTGGCATTGATATGAGTGCTACGGTAACAAAAAATTTTGGAGTCAAAGTAAAAGGGAAGTACATTATTCTGGCTTTTCATAACCAAGGTTCCTGTAGCTCTATTCATTTTGTCTCTGTCAGTTATTACTTCTGCCCAGAACTTACTATCATTAGTGACTTGATGTCCTTACCGCGATTTACGGCTCCAGCAATTAATTCTGAGACAGTTGAAGGTAGCTGTGTTACAAATGCCGTCTACTATCAAGGTAGCCTAACTGTGGACTGCCAAAGCGATGGCGTTTGGAACATCAGTTCAGTTAAGGGTAGATGTGTATGCAGAGAGGACATGGAAAATAGGGGAGGAGAATGCATAGGTATTTCACTTGAAAATAAACGACAAAAAGAGCAACAAAGCAACAATGACGGGGTATTTGCCTTTGAACTCTCACCACAACTCTAGAGAGAGCATGTGGACAACATATAAATTTAGTCATGTCTGAAAGTAAGGTTCTAAATGCTTCCTCCTCCGCAAGTCCGATCAATGACCGATTCCCAATGGACAACTTTTGGATTTATCGATTTTTATTTTGTAGTGACAATACGTTTAAATCAATGTTTATTTTCTCAGGGTATTTTGTGTCCCGAACTAAGTTACTGCTAAGCTTAAACACAATAACAGGGAAACATATGATTTCTATGTCATTTTGCCATAATAATGTTAATGTGGCCGGAAATACTCTAAAATCTAACCAATAACTGTTTAATCAATGAAGTGCCTTAATGTATTTAGATTGAATTTTGGATCATTGTACACAGATATAACTAAAACGTCATTTGAAATCAATAGGTCCTTTCTTTTATAGTCTTTTGAAAGGTGACTGGTTAGGACGATAATGACTAGAATATTGCTTTCACTAAGGACGATGGCTTTGTTAAGGTCATTAGATACTGTACAGGGAAAACTTTAAACGCTTGAGTGAGGCTTACCAAACGTATTCATCTTTCGTTGAGATTGACGAAAACTTTAAAACGACTTTATCGATAAATTGATCTTATTTCCTACTCCAGTTTGCCCAGAAGGAAAATACAACGACCAGAATGGCTTTAATTGCACAGGTAAGGACGCAGATGTTATATGATGTTGTAACCCTGGTTTTCGTTTATTCTTTTCTGTTGGAGAGTACAATGGGTGCATGGATCAGTAATTACCCTTTCTGCTAAATGAGCAATTGCAAAATAAAACAAAAAATGAAATAAATCACATCTGTAAACCTAAAGCACCCTAAAAACAACGAATGTTTCGTAATGTTTTACTCAAAACTTGTTCAAACTGACATATACAGTGTAGGGAAAACGTTGAAATATTTCAAGAAAAGATGTGTTGATGGTATGCACTGCTGCTTTTTACAATAGCTGGCCCATATTTATACCATTTCAACTTTGTTGATATATCCAAATTATTTCGTTACCCCCACCGAAGCAGCCCCAAACAGTTTCTTTAGAAACTATCAGCCTTTATTCATTCATATTTATACATGGTGCCTCACTTAATTATGGCAGTTTTCTGGGACGTGAATTCTAAAACAAACAGTCTCAAAAAGAATCTTAAAGGACTTTTAAAGGAAGTTAGATCCCCTCATCAGAACTTCTAATAGGTACGTGTATGTTCAGTCATACCATCAGGCCCGCAAAATATTCAAGCTATCTTCGTTAACAGAAGCGCGTTGGCGTTACAATGGCAGCCTCCTACAGTGACCGGTGATCAAACCCAGGTGATTTATGACCTCGACTGTCATAGGCCGTGCGAAGGTGAAAGTGACAACAAGTGTGTCTATAAAGCTTGCGGGAATAACGTCATCTTCACACCGAGAAAGGACAGCTTGAATATCACTCACGTTACTATTGAAAATTTATTTCCATTTATAAACTACACCATAAAAATCTACGCGAGGAACCGGGTGAGCGATTTGGCAAAAAGAAAATATGGAATTGAGGCAAACCTCACTGAAATAACTGTAAGGACCAATAGATCAGGTCAGTGAATGCGTGGAATGAATATATTGTGTGATATTCTGGTAAAACGTTCATAGATGCTACATGAATACTTTTGAGATACTGAGATACATATGATCTAGTGCTTTCCTCTGGAATCACCAAGGTCATAAGACCCACAGCTAAACAAAATTCATACCTTACTGCAGTTAATGTTAGCTACCTATTGTTATTTATTTTCATGGAGCTTAATTTGTGCGATTGTCTAAAACATCGCCGAATGGAAGACCCGCGTAATAACAATTTTTGCAAAACTTAACCACTCAAAATTTAATACACTTGAGTAACAGTGTGGTAAAGCGCTACGTTACCATAAGAGGGGACAAAGCAGGCGTTGTTGGGGCAACAAAGGGTGATTCAGCTCTTTGTCCCTAGGATCCATGTGAAGAAATTGTCAATGTCCTTCAGCTGTAGCGTAAATGAACGATACCAGGTACCCTGGCATAGCTTTGTTGCAAAGGAACATTTCAAACTTTTTTCAGTTTCGTTTGTTATTATGTGGTCTTGTTCAGTGTCATTGGAACAATTATTATGAGATTAACTGCTTTTCGATGAAGATCAGCATTTTGACTCTTTCCCCGAAATCTAGTTTCTTTTCATGCATATTTCTGGCCAAAAAACCAAATCATGCGAAATTCAGTTTTTGCGAAAGTAAGTAACAATAAAGGAGATGACGGAAGTTCACGACGGTGTATCCATCTTTGTTGAAAAACTAGTTCCAGGTAAACCGGAAGTCTTTGTTGAACAACCAGAAACGGTTGTTTTTGTATCTTGGACACTGACGGAAAAGAACGGGATCATTGAGGAGTACTTTGTGACCTATGTAAGAGAGGATGATTTGTCAGAAACCCAGACTATCGCCACCCGGAAAATGGAAGCGCACTTTGAGTTAATGGCCGGAAAAACTTATGAATTACAGGTGGACAGAATTGATTACTCAAGTGTAAATTAGATTCAAATTGTTAAAAGTAACGGCAGGGAATGCAGGTTTAAAAAAGGAAAATTATATCATCGCACTGAGTGATATAAAGTAGTTGGATAAAATTAACTTTGCAAAAAAAAAAGGGAATTCAATTATGATTCAGATGGTTAACGTCGAATTACGGTCAATAGGGCTAAAGCTAAGAATTTTAAAAGGTTCCTGAAACACGAGGTTTTTTTTCATCTTTAAGTGTTTTGATACAGTAAAAACACTCCTCAGGTGTAGAGTAAACAATAGTGAAGAACACAGTGGCAGAAAAAGAATGTCCATTGGTTATAATGCGACATGTACTGGCAGTAACAAAAAAGACATAGATCTGTAATGTAAGGTGGTTCAGTTGGAGGAGATTCTTCTCCCTTCCTCCACAGTAAAGACTCCTCCAGTTTAACAACGCTCAAAGAAGCTACTTTTTTTGCTCTTACAAAGAAATCTCCTAGAACACTTTTCGATTTTTTCTCCTTAGGTATTTGCTATAAACGACTTTGGTAGGGGTCCTGCTGGTGTGAAGACGTTCACACTGAGAGAGGGTTAGTTTTTACATCGTTAATACGCCAATCTACCCATAGAACTGACATAATTGCTAAGCTACAGTAACATCAACCAAGCCTAGTCGAAGACCACTTTGAGCGGACGTTGTCACGAGGCAGTGTTTCAGTTTATGAGAAGAAAACTTTAAAGTGATTGTGCCTGTGTCATAAAGACTTTAGAATAAACTATCAGGAACACTAATTGGTTGGGATGGTGAGAATTAACAGGTATATTAAAAGACAAACTATGCATACGGCATAGATATTGCTATAAAGTCATATCTGGTATGTTTTGATCAGCTTTACTGTCACGGTAATAAATGAAACATTCCTCCCATTCACTCAGCAGAACCCAATGTGACCATGTATCTCAAAATCATCTATGGATTGGTTGTTTTATTGGCACTTTGCATTTTGTCTTTCGCCTGTTACATCACCTACAACAGGTCAGTGTGAAAACATAAATAAAACATCAATGAAATTCAACATGAGGTTACTACTCCTGTCCAGTACATGTATTCCCAGTAGAGCTGCAAACGTCTTCGAATTATTTCAAAAAATAAGGAATACAGTACCATAAGCTCAAGGAATGTCCGACAAGTTCAACAAGCATCAGTAGACTGAACATTGAAAGTGCTAGTACTGACGCGTTTTTATTGCGGTTTAAAAAGTTTTTGATGCTTCTTTTTCTTTTAACTATACCCAAAAAATAATTTTGTGGTGGCATAACCAATTTAACATCTTGTTATTTTTTATCAGATGGAACCGTCGAAGAAATGCAAACCGTGGGAACATTCCTAAAACAACAAAATTCAGTGTTATGGTTTATGAGAGTAAGCTGCAATATTATGTAATTTCAAGAGGAAATAATGGGAACTGGTCATTGAAATATTTTAAAGTTTTTGTTTCTGTTTAATTTTTTTTTAACTAATTCAATCAACTAATGCAGTGTTACTATGTCTCACGATACTTTGCTGACGTTGCACTTGATATGGAAGTTACCTTATTATTATTAATTGTTATCACTAACAAACTTACATAGACGTCTCAATGAGTTCTGTCGCTGAAAGGAAAAAAGTGGACGAATTTAGACTTGACCGTGATCAAATAACAACAGTGAAGGTGCTCGGAAGTGGCAACTTTGGTCAGGTATCCAAAGCCGTCTACAAGCCTTTAAAAGCTGAAGTGGCTGTTAAGTCATTGAAAGGTACATTTCTTTTTTCTAGCACTTCGTCATATTGCCTTGTTAAAGACGAAAACATTTCTTGAATTGAAGTCTAACTCACTAAATGGCTATCTACTTTCTTGTCTTACAAACTCACGAATTCATTCCTCGTTCAAAACCGAGGAAAATAAGCTACAAATCTCTGGAAGGTACTATTTACTTTTACGGGAAAGACAAAAAATTCTAACTCTCTCACTAGTACAGAACTTTTTTCTCTTTCCAAGCCAATTATTCCTTTCTCGTTCAGAAGCATTTAGGCATGTAAAGTACTGGATGTAAAAAGGTTTACTTTCAAACTTACGGTAATTGCTGACGTTTGAATTTCTATCCATCTTCTAGACAATGCCAAAAAGAAGGACTTGCAAGACATGCTGACTGAATTAGATCTAATGAAAACAATGAGGCCTCATCCTCATGTTGTTAAACTCATCGGCTGTTGCATTGAGAAAGGTATTGCACAATTTGGTTGATTCGGCTTGGCTGATTTCTTGATGACTGACTAATTCAATAATTCATTGATTGGCTAACTCATTGGACCTTTTACGTGATTCTAGATCCACCCCTTATAGTGTTGGAGTATTTACCATATGGGGATTTATTGGGATACCTGCGCAAAAGCAGAGGAATCGAGGATACTTATAACACAGGAGAAAAAAGACCAAGCTCGACACTCACGGAGAAGGACCTTTTGTCCTTTGCATGGATGATCGCTGATGGTATGAGCTATTTGTCAACAATGAAGGTAAAAACTACCATTTGTATGCCGTTACATCTCAGAACGGTCTTGTGTGATATGAAAAGTAATGTCTTATATAACAAACCTTTACAATGTAACTTTCTTCAATCGTTCTATGAGGAATGGTTTCGAATCATATCTTGGTCTGTTACGTTTGTTGTCGCTCTGAAAGAGGCTGCAGTACCAGCCAAAACAAGGAATGTAAAGCAAGATGAAAAAGTGTTTTTATGAATAAATCTCGGGGTGTCAAGGTTGTGTTATTGTTCAATGTTTCAGATTGTTCATCGTGATTTAGCGGCTCGCAATGTTTTAGTTGGGGACAACAAAGTGTGTAAGATTTCAGACCTTGGTTTAGCGCGTGGTTTGCAAGGAGATATATACACCAGAAAAAGTCAGGTGATTCACAAAAACATGTCAATATAACTACAATGTCTTACGCCACCGATCATTATTCTTTCATTTATTTGTTTACTAAATGACGAAAACGTTGCTTATCATATTCAGTTTTCTCTCGTTTAGAATCATTTTCGAGCTTTATGTGATTATTTTTTTCAAGGCTCGTCTTCCAGCCAAGTGGATGCCCCCAGAATCCCTTTTGTATGGCAAATCTACCACTATGAGCGACATGTACGTTGTTTCAATTTAAAACTTCAAGTCAACTGCCGTTCAGCCTGTAGAAATAAGGTTTAAGTACCAATACTTTGATTACCAAAACTGCCTGAGCGATTAGGAAAAATGCGCTTGCGTGAATAGTATTATCGGAAGAAATAGAACAGTTTTCAATTGTTTGTCGATAACTTTTATTTATTTTCTCTCTCTGCTTGGTCCAGGAAGGTCGCGCCATTTTCTAAACAAAATTTCAAAATTAAAACTAGTTGCAACGTGGTAATTAGCAGAGGTAGTTTGCTTTTTTTTTTTTTAATTTTGAGTTCTCATGGCTCCACGTGATATTTTTCTTGGCTCTGATTGAAAAATGAAAAAGGTTATCGATTAAAATTGCCACTCCCTTTCTGTTTTGAACAGATGGTCATACGGCATATTAATGTGGGAGGTGTTTACCATTGGTATGTGGATTGAAGTGAAGTTACCTTTTTTTGTACCTTGAAACGAGAAAATTGCCGCCTATTTTGCTCCCTCTCGCTTACGTCTTGATCCCTGACTAGTATTGTACTTTCTATGAATCAAGACATATCATCACTACTGATGCGCATAACAACAAAATTTGTGTATAAGGGTTTCCAAATATTCAGCCAAAACGTATCGAACTCACTAAGACCTTTTAAGACGATCAAGACACAACCGCCCTAGTGAGTTCCATATAAAATATATCATAAATGAAAAATCTACGCGTGTCTTATTGGCTGAAAATAAGTGCATTTTTCTTCTAACACGAGTGGAAAGTTGTAATACAAGTACAAATTACAAATAACATGCCCCCGCGGGCTGTTAAAATTTCTTACCTCTTGACTTTCTGTCAAGCTTTTTTTCCTGTCAATTTTTAACACTGAACGTGATTCCTCGGACTATTTTGGTGTAATAAGCACTTGTAAAATTTTCAGAATACGTATTGCAATTTTGTTGTCTCTGAAAATTTTTTCTCTTGCTTGTTACAACAAATTTCACTCGAAATCATGCTGTTACCTGAACTATAGCTAGTTGCTAGGATTCCCTAAAATTAAAGAGGTTAAAGATGTACTGTCATCGAATTATAAACCGCTTTCGTAAATGACTAATTAGAAGGGGGAATGAGAATCACCGAGATCAGTGGATTCCATTAGCCTGATCATTGAGGAAGATTTCGTAATTTTCCAACCAAAGAAGGACCCTCCTGGCTTTAAAACGGGGCTAGTGATGGTACAGTGTAGGTTCTTAAGAACACTTCACATGCTATTCTTTAATTAATTGGCAAACAACGCCATGTATTATTTTCAGGTGAATCGCCATATCCCGGGGTGAAATCTAGAGAAATAGCTGGCTTACTGCAGACAGGATACCGCATGCCTAAGCCACCTCACATCTCACAAGAACTGTAAGTGGTTTAAGAGCTCTTTCATCTCTCCTTTTACGAATCAGTACCTCGAAAAACGGCACAGATAATAACTAGGTATTTCACAATTCACTTTCAAACGAACTATACGAAAACCGTGGATTGAAAGTTATATAATAATATTGAACTTTGTTCAAGTGTCAGGGTATTTAGCTATATATTAGCTAGTTGTGGACAATAAAAGACATTCCAAATACAAAGTAAGAACGATTAAAGTAGGGATGGTTAGGGTGTTAAAAATCTATTTCAAATTAAAAAGCATTCATTTTAAAAAACTGATGCAGTGTAAATGAAAAACTTACGAATTTATAATTGTGCTGTTAAAAGTCAATTGGTAAAATTCCATTCCAAACGTGGTTAGTTGATACAGAAGTTACAATTGATGCACGTGCCCTCAATAAAAGAAGTCAATTCTTTCTCTTTGATTTTCGATCTAAAATTATCCAGCGAGGGTCGCTGTCGATCACTTGAGGATAGTCTGAACCAGAGGTATAGGCCCAAGTAGCTAATGGTATGGACTCAGGTAGCTGATAGAGTGTTTTCCATATCTCACTGTTGAGTAGTGAGGTATATCAAAATCTGAGTTTCTTAGGGCGTACCCTCTATTTGCAAGATTGAAAAGTTCACCTATGTAGTCGGGGCCAAACCATTTCATTGTAAATTACGATTACGATCTCTAGCGGAAACCTATTGTAGAGAGAAGGCAAGTTTGCACTGCGTGGGAGATCTTCGTAAGTGTCTGTCTTACAGTTGTAAATTCCTCTTAAGGCGCGTTGTCGCAGTCTCTCTAGCTTTTGTCTCTCAGACTGCTTACAAAAATGCCATACAGTTTGGCAATACGTCAGGTGAGGAAGATTTGCTGTAAGGCACAGTTAAAACTTGGTCTTACATGGGATTAGATTACGCAGTCTTTCAAGCACCCCTATTTTCCTGCTCGCTTTTTCACAGCTGTCGCTAATGTGTTCAGTGTTCAGTATGCAATACAATTGCGATTCTTATTTCAGGTACTCCATTATGACCAATTGCTGGGAAGAGCAACCAAAAAGCAGACCAACATTTCCGTGGCTCTGCTCGGCAATCGAACGATTATTGAACGATTTTAAGGTTTGTCTTTCAGTCATCCTTAAACATATCCTTTTTCACTGGTTTTTTTTTTTTTCTTCTCTTTGTGCTGTATTTTTCTTACTATAGTACTTTTTTTTTGCTCTAATCTTTGTTTGAGAAAATAGTTTTTAAGAACTTTCATTCTTTAGACTTGAAATTTGCAGCTATACAAGTGTAAGGGGCTTCTTAGGTCATAAAAATGTGGAAGGGGGGAACGGAAATGGTATGTTACATTTTGGTAAAGGATACGACGGGTCATACTCGTATCACACAGTTCAATCAGACAGTTCTGCTTTCTTTCTTGATACTCTTATCTCAGCGGGCTCGCCCTTTTCAAATTTTGGAGTTATACCTCAATTTGTCAGCTTAATTTCGCTTTCTCTAGGACTATTTTTTTTCGAATCTAGGTATCCTTCCCCAAAGATTTAACCCTGTATCCTCGCACTTTCGTGTTCATTAGTATCCCTGCCAAATATGATGAGCAACGAGGAAAGCGTAAATGAAAATAAAGATTTTAACCATTAGACGATAGACGATGAGGTCTTTCCTTGGTAAAAGTTCAAAATAGACTGATAACTATGAGAACATAAGCTAAACTTGGTCTACGGACTTAGGACGAAACGTAAATTTCCTAAACTTGTTCGGCAAAGAACTCTTTAACTTTTCAGTCATACCAAACAGGTTGTAGTCACAAAGTTTTTTAAGCCCCTAATTCAATTCATCGCATTTCCGAAACCAAACGAATCGAAACAAAACAAAGTGCAACGAACCAATTCAAAGCAAAGCGAAGCAGTAAAAGACAATGGCGGCTGAAACATGCTATTGCCACACTAGCCTTCGACAGACGAATAAAAACCCTTAAAAAGCCAAGACATACAGAATAGGAAATGTAACCTACCATACGAAACAAAAGAAGCGCAATATATAACATTCATTAAAAAAAGGTACAAATACCCAAAAACTAGACTTAGAAACAGACGAGAAGCACGAATAGCGACAATCCTAGTGCTAGGGCAGATCCAGGGGTGGTTCGGGTGGTTTGGTCGAACCCCCTAAATTTTCCCTCCCTGGGAACGCTGGAAATCATGTTTCCGAAGACCTAATTTTCAAAATCTTGAACCCCTCAGAAGGGGAACAGTTTTCCGAACCCCCCTTGACTAAATCCTGGATCCGCCCCAGCAGTGGCCTACCATGTCTCATCTATCTGATCTGTTCTCTAGACATATGTGAACTTGGAAGTCTACGAAGGCCATGATTATATCAACTTTGATGTGACAGACAAAGAGTGATAAAAGATGTTCAATTTCTAGTAAGACTGGAGCGGGGAAGTCCGGTGCATTTAACATAGTTTCAATTACGTTAATCTTTCATCTTGTCTATTGTAAATCGGATAAGATAAGGTATTGTTAAAGATACTGTATTATGAAATTTAAATGGTTTTTCTCGAGATTTCATGAAGAATGGGTTTTTTTTTAATTGGAGGTTCCTTCTGGAAATCTGCTTGGTTACATGCTTCTTGTAATAGCAAGTTGCATAAACATTCAAATGGGAAACACATATAATCGTATTTTGATTTATTTCAGCGTAAGAGCCCCACGTAATTATCTTCTTTCCATAGTTATGATTTTTTCGAAGCTGCATTGTTAGTGCAGTTAGAGTTATAATTTCTGATGTGCTCTTCTATGGCGGGGATAAAAATTAGATGGAAGCCGAAAACGCTGGATTTCATTTTTTCGTAAGTCCTGTATTTCAGTAAAAAGCTTTACCTAAGGAGTAACTGGGCTATGACAAATAAACTTCCCATTAATGTAGAGAAGACAAATGTAATGATCGTGACTGGCAAAAGACTTGAATCCAAGTTAGATTTTCAACCATCAGTGAAGTTTAGTGATCATGGACTAGTGAGAAATGTTTCTAATGCTACTCCGCTGTTGGGTTTGGACATTGATTGTCACCTATCGTTTAGTCAACATGTTGATAAAATTTATAACAAGCTTTCGTAGCGTATAGCGCTTCTCAGAAAAATCAGAGCTTTATCTGCCTCCTAGACAAAGATGATATTACAACTTGATAATTCATCCTATAATTACCTACCCTAGTGTTATCTGCAGCTGGTCATGTTGTGATAAAGAGTCTTTGAACAGAGTATTGAAGCTGCAAAAAAGGGCGGCTAGGGTTATTCTGTCTGCCGATAGAGATTCGCCATCTGTACGTTTATTCAATAAGTTAAAATGGTTCCTTTTTATGAAGAAAATAAGATAAGCTGTTGTTCTTTAGTTTTTAAACTTATTGAATGTACCTTACGTAATTACTTAATTCAAAATTTTACTGTTAATAATCAAGTCCACTCTAGAAATACTAGGTATGCTAAATTTAATTTAGTTTGTCCTAAGTATATATGCGAGACAAAAGGTGGAAAGTCTTTCGTAGTCAGAGCTTGCAGACTGTGGAATAAATTATCTTTAGAATTAAGACGTAAAGATTCTCTTCCTGCATTTAAGAAGAGTCTTTCAATGTAATTTTTAAAGAACAGTGTAGTCTAAATCATTTTACTATTTAGCTTAATATTTACTCTTATTTTTCATTGAGGGCCATAAGTTCATTAGCTTTTAGCTATTTAGTGCGACCCTCTATGAATAAAGTGTTTACTTACTTACTTAGATACTTACTAGTAACGGCAATGATGTCTGGTGTAAATGTACGTGTGCATGTGTTTGACCAAATAAACCAGCCCTCTAGGTATGCAATATCAAGGTGTGCGTCATTATTAACAAATTTCAATCAAAATATTGCAGTTTTTAAAGGCTGCACCGAAAGTCTTCGAGAAGATTTCACTGTGGTTGCAACATGCTTAAACTATACTTAGTCCTAGCGTTTTAATTATGGATACAGTGCTGACTCTGCTCCTGCATTAACTTCTAAAACAACGGTTGTGAATGTTGAAATCAAACTGTGACCATATTTTGGTCTTGAAAATTCTCGATCTGTTACGAGAGTGGAAGAGGCATCATGCTAGTTTAAATGCCTTCCAAAGCCCTTAGGCTACATAATACCCTAAGCACGTCACTTTGGGTATTTTTTAGGCCCTAACAGGTTAAGGATTCTTGCACATCGCGCTAAACCTTTTCGCTCAATGTATTCCTTTTTCCTAAGGAATCTATTGGAAGAGATTTTGGTTGGACCGTCATAAAGTTCTCAATCTATTATTAGTATACGCTATACCATTAAAGGATTGTTTCACTACGTGCCCATAATGTTTATGTATGAGTGCAGACCGACGCTAACACTGGCGTAAGTTTTCATTTATCGAGCATAACGTCAAGGAGTCTAGTACTGTCAGCTGTTTCTTTCTGGCTCGGTTAGCTTATTGAATACAATCTTTAAACGAGCACCTGGATGGTAGACGAATTGTAAATCGCAACTACCGTACAGGTATGTATTAATAATTAACGGGTACACACAATTTGGAACGGAGATAGTCGTTTCATGATTAACCAAAGATATGCGCAGATTCTTTACGGCGAATAACGGCAATTGGTATGTATGTATGTATGTATGTATGTATGTAAATCTTTATTTAAACACGGAAAATCATCAGTTACATAATAAAAACTAAGATTAATTAACTGCTTTACATGATTGCCGTGTGGGAATCCTATATATCGACTACGTTAAGACTTCGCCTAAAATGGTTAATGGATGAAGCATTTTTTAAGTTTTTGGGCAATTTATTCCATAATATGGCCCCGCTGTAAGAGAAGCTTCGTTTCAAATAATTGGTGTTTGGTTTGGACAAGGCCAGCCTTCCCTCAGAGTTTCTTATGTCGTACACAGAGTGACGCTGATAGAAAAGACGTTGTAGATATTCGGGAGCAAGGTTGTTCATAATTTTATACATCATTAGGGCTTTTTGTTTCTCTCGTCGAAGAGATAGCCTCTCCCAATCGAGGGTGGAGAAAAGCTGGTTTAAGCTCGTATCAAAGGGTAATTTAGTAATAATTCTGGCTGCTCGATTCTGTAATTTTTGGAGCTTATCGCTTAAGTAGCCACTTAAACAGTCCCAGACGGGGCTGCAGTAATCAAAATGAGGCAATATCAGGTATGCCTGATATTCTGATCAAAACGTGATACATTGGACGATAGGAGCCATTCTTTTGTCTTGATAGCTGGAAATAGGCTCAGTAGCACAGCTGCAGGCAGGGACGATGGGTAAACCTGGGTTGTTAGGTTTATGGATTCCAGGTAAAAAGTAAAAGCAAGAAGTTCTAGCAATGGTGATGGTGAAATTTTTTTGCAGAAGCCGGTACTGGTGTTTTTTACAAGGTTTGGTTAATAGAATTGGACTTGTTTCGACGTTTTCATAAAAAGAGGAGTCAGAAACTGCCGAAAAGCTTCTTTTTGGTAGAGACTGGCCCGCCAAACAACTACTGCACCGCCTTTGATAACATTATCTTTGAGTTCTCTTAGATTTTTTAGTGCCGACCACTCTTCCGGAGAAAGGTTGGAAACTTGGTGTTAAGATTGAATTTAAGCTTGTTAATATCGTGGCATCTTTCAATAAGAAAGTCTCAGAACTGACCATCTGAGGTGAGTGCATTTAGACTTTCGAATGAAGTGTCTCGAAAGTACCTATGTTCGAGGTGTTAGAATCATCCTCTTTGTCATGGAAAAAGGCACCCTGTGCTGCTAACACTCAATTGCTTTTCATTCGGTGACAACTATTACAAACAAACTGTTAGCGTAGCTATGGATACCAAGATCGGATAAACCTGAACTCTACGGTCGCCACATTAAAGACTGTATCGGCGCTACCTCTTCTAACAGGCAGGAGCTTACTCAATTTATAACCGCTGCCAATTCCTCTTACTCGGCTCTAAAATACACCAGGAAATTTCCGACACTTCTTTGGCTTTTTTCAGATCTCAAATATTTCATTGAAGGCGACTGTTTGATGCACTAGTGTGCACTATAAACCTACAGACATATAGTTACTCATTGAATTCATCTTCGCATCCAGCACGTGTAAAAAATTCCATTCCTTTTTCTCAGTTTCATAGACCTCGTCGTTCATGTAGTGACGACTCTGATTTTTCCGACAAAACACCACCACCACCACCACCGTGCCCAACAAATTGATTGACGGTCAGCACTACAAGAGTCACAAAAGGAAAACACCTATTTCACTCAATCCATTCTTACATTTTACCCTCGCAATTACACAACTAAATGAATAATTTTTAAAAATTGTGAATTAATTCATTATGATCCAGAGACTGGTACTATCTTTTTACAACCTCTACTAATTTCATTGACACGCGACAAAAACATAGGCAATTGTTTAGTCAGTGAGTTCAGTAAAACTAATGACCAACCCGGAACTCTCAAATGCGCTCCAGCGTGATGCAAAACCTGTTCTTTCATCATAGCGTCGAGAAAACATCGGAACCCAAGAGATATATTAAGATAGTAAATTTTATAGAGAAATATCTAAGTTTCAATATTCTTATGCATATGAAATTCACTAATGTGTTTCGGTAATCAAAATTATGGCACTAAGAGACTTTTGGTTTAAAAAGAACGAAAAAGATGAATTTTTTTCACTAATTGTGGTTCTTGAATGCAATCGAAAGACAGATTTCAGAATTCCTCTCTCCTTTCCAAAGTTCTACTCATCACAGATATAGAGGTTTGTGATCTTCGGAAAGAGACTACATCATCGGTATGAGAATAGCGTAATTTGGTTTTATCAACTTAGTTGATAATGTATATGATTGGCCACCGTAAAGGTTCAAGAACTGACGTTTCGAGCGTGAGCCCCTCGTCAGAGCGAAAATGAAATGAGCATGCTTCGATACTAACTTTCTAAAGGCGTGAGGCGCAATGTTACCTTACCAATAGGTTTTTATCAAAACGTCGCAGAGTCGTACGTCTGTTTTCTCAAAAAATTATTTGGGATACGACCTCCTTACGTCATTATACGGCTGCTTCAGGGTGGAAAAGTGGAATCATGAATTATAGCGTTTGAATCAGAAGGAATCTCGAATTTTCGCATGAATTATGAATTACGAGATGTTAAGAATGAATCATAGAAATCGATAATATAGATATGAATCATTGACCGAGATCACAGATTTTGAAGGTCAAATGGTTCCACTTCCAACACGAGGCTATTGCATACACACTAAAATCAAGCGCTTTGTTACATAGATGTATTGCTCAGATACCGACCTGTTTTCTTCATAGGGTATCTATATAAGAGGCTGACAGAAAGGAAGAAGTAGAGCGAGTGGACAATATCAAGGCCGGAAGCTGGTGGATCTCTTGGGGTATGTTCCTTCCGTACAATGATTCTATAGTTAAGATTGCAATTCTAACAATCCATTTCCATTTTGCTTTATAACATAACCAAATTAAAGCGCGCTCTCTGATTGGTCAATTTTCCCATTTGTCCATTTGCCCATTTGTCCATTTGCCCATTTGCCCTTTTGCCCATTTGCCCATTTCCCCATTTGCCCACGGTCCCATTTGCCCATTGGTGTACGCTGCTGACGTGGGCAAATGCAAAGACTATTTTTCCGCGCGCAATTGTTTTTTCTGGTCACGTAAGATTTGTTAAATAAAAGGGAACTCTTTAGTTACAATATATCAATGTTATGTTATAAAACAAATGGTAAACACCACAGCGTACACTATTGAGTTATGGATGCACTTGGGAGGTATGCTAAGCACTCAAGAAGCTAGAGTTGCTCTCGGCTATCGCCTCGCGCGACTCTTACGCTTCTCTCGTGGTTAGCAACCTCCCGCGTGCATCCATAGCTCAATAGTGTACGCTGTGGTGTTTACCATTTGTTAAATTGTATCAGACGTGAAATTCTAAAGAAAATGGAATGCTTGATAAATACATATTACATAGATACTCGCATATGTTGTTTGCTGGCTGTACTGTCCGTATTGTGAAAAACTTTGATTAGAATGAATTTTGTGCATGGGCCCAAATGCTTCACTCAATCGGTTGCACTTTTTACAAGTATTCGCATTTTATTCATCAATGCTGTTTTTTTCCTTCACTCCCAAACTAGAGCAAGGTTTTGTAATTTAAAATTTACCACAAAAATTTAAAAAAAGAAGAAGTTTGATGGTTACTGTCCAGTTATCCACCCAAAATGGTTAACTAGGCTACTCGGCGAAACTATGCCTATGGACATAGGAAGGCAACTTCAATTGTACTAACCCTAAGAACCAACCAGATTGCAGGATATATTACATACACCTTAGACTATTCGATTATTTTACATATCATACGCGCGGATATTTTATGAGTTGTGTGATGAGCAATTAGCAAAATATCTGCTCATATTATATGTTAAACAATCCAATACGAGACTTACTAGTTTTCTGTGCATCGTACCGATAGCATGACTTGTGCGTGAAAGAAGAAAACAAGAAACAAGAAACCAACCAAGTGTTCTTGATGGCCGAAAAACAATGAACGCGTTCCATTCGACCAAAGTTTCCGAAAACTCTGGTTTAAGATCGAATGGAACAGAAAATTTCCGGAAACTGTTATCGAAAATTTCGGTCAACCTCTCAAGGTTGTCCTTTTTCCCGGAAATTTGGAAATTCCGAAAATTTTCCGTTCCATTTGACATTTCTTCCCGGAATGACTCGTCCCTAGTTTCTTTAGCTGTGACTGTTGCCTCGACAAAAGGTAAAGACAGCGGCGTCGCCAAACCTTCAATGTTCCGCGTGTTTTTTCACGTCAGACGATCTGTTTTTTCGACATGTTTTTTTCGACATGTTTGCGTCGACAATTCAGGAAATGTCGCTCCTTCCATTGGTAAGTCGAAGACAAAGCTTAATGACTTTCCGATTTTAAGGCACACACCTCTTGAATGACTATGTAAATAAATTAACTCTCGGCATTTGTATATAAATGAGTATGAAACGAAACCTACGTTTCAATAGGTACTGTGGAAGACCTTGAGCAAGCCTCAACGTCATTTGCTGAAGAGAGTGCTAATGCCACACTGCAGAAGTAGGAGGACCGCTTTGTTCTTTTGTTAATCGAAAACCCAAGAGCAGTGAAAAAGAGGTATTCGAAAAGATTGCAAGCGCATTTAGCAAGACTGCAGATGTTGTGGTATCCAGAGAGCAATGTATGCGGAAATGGCTTAAGTTAGAAGACAAATACAAGGAAGCGGAGGACAACAACAATCGCACTGGGAGAGCTAAGCAATCGTGAAAATTTTACGAGCAAATAGCAGAGTGCATAGGTGATAGCCAAAGAGTCAACTCAGATTTCACATTTGATACTGAAATTAATTCTTCCTCGTCAAGTACCAGCTGCAATGACGATGGTGGGAAAAGCAGTGAGGTGAATAGGCCATTTCCGAATTACGTTTGGCCTCTTTTTCAAAACGAGGCCTGGTGCTCAACCAAACATATGAAAATGAGTTTAATTTGCATGTGAATGAAAACTTATTACCATACGAAAGGATGAGCACCAGGACTCGCTTTGAAAAAGAGGTTAAAGGCAATTTGGAAAGGGGCTATTCAAGTGCTAATGATTGTGATGATGATCATGACGATGATAATGACGATGATGATGATGATGATGAGGATGATGATGATGATGATGATGATGTGATTACAGAGAAAAGTGTTCAAAGACTCTTAAAAATAGGCGTCGGAAGCGAAAAAGTTATTCCTCTGCTGCTGAAACGTTAGGTTCTCTCCAGTCTTATACAAAGAGGAAGGAGAGGGTAGAGGAAGAGATAATCAAATTGTTAAGAGAAATGCAACAAAAAAGAGATAAGTTCTTCAGTCAATTTCTAGATGTCCTGAAAAAAAAGTAAATCGTATAGAAAGGAAACTGTTAAAACTATTCCTATTGGTGTTTATCATTGATAAGACCCTTTTGGTCTATGTTATTTTATGTTCTGCCCCTTTGCCTTTTGGTGTTGGGCTTGTTGTGTAAAATGTAAACAGATTTACTGATACCGATAAAACAAAGGTGTTTATTGATATTTATTTACCGAAATACGTAGCCGGTTCAATATATAGAAACCAAGAAAGGTGATTGCTAACTATCAAATTGTACAATACTGTTTTTCTATATTTTCCCAGTAGATGCAAAGCTTTTTGAAAATAAGAAAAGTTAAACATTTGGACAGTAACAGAAAATGATTAAATCAGATATATTAAAGTTGTGTTGATGAGAACTTTTGTTCATTGTCCTCTACATTTGATATTGGCAAATATGTACATTTAGGCGGCCAAACCACAGACAATATTCATTAGATGGGCTCTATTCTGTTCAACTCTAGCATTTGGGTATTGCTGCTCAGTATCATGATCCTTATCATCCCCATCAAGGAAGTGACCATCATCAAAATCATTTTTAAGTAAACAGAGATTGCGCAAAACACCTGCAGCAATTATATTGTTAACTTCCAGTTCAAGATCAAGTTGATCCAGAAATAGAAGCCTTCTCCATCGCCCTTTGAGAAGAGATATTGCCTTCTCTGTTTTCTGGCGAAGCGAAGAAAGGACTCACTTAAACCTTCTTTGATGGACAGTTAAATGGCCATTGTCTCTGTAGGGTGTTATGAGCCACCTAGAGGAGGATAATATCAAACATGTTAGCTCTATGTAATCTCAAGTGTATGAATTGTGCATGTTGTAGATGCATGTGGATCACAATCAGAACAACAAATGCATAAAGCAGTCCATTTCTTCTGGAACTGTCATATTAAAAAACGCTAAAATCTCCGAATCAGTTGAAGAAAGTAACTAGGGTACTAGCTGAAAATTAGGGTTTCTTGTATTTCAGCCTACAAGTGTTATACTAGGACTCTAGTACAACAGTTCAGCTAGAGACCAGATATTTGATTCATGATTACCTTATTAACAATGGATACCCTCCATCCCTCAGTACATGATCATCACCAGGAAGTTTATGTGCAGCTGTTCGCCACAGCTCAGAATATGAGTGCCATCGACTACTCCAGAAACGCCAGGGAATCCCCCTTCTTCCTTAAAAGATTAATTTATGTCTTGCATCTGACTTCCTGTAGATTTTTGCTTTCAAAATAATACATCAGTCATGTTATTTTGACCCTGATTTAAAATTAAATAATGAAACATATGCTCTTATTTGCTTACCATGACTTACCAGTTGGCCATTTGATGTATTGCCCACAAAGGTTAATAGTTACCTGCACGACTCTTCGGAAAACCCTGTCGACACTACTGGATGTGGGATCGAAACGATCTGCCACAGCCCGAACCGATTCTTGATTGGCTATCCTCCACAGAAACGCTAGGATTTGCTTTTGTGGAGCAATGACTGGTCGTCCAGACGAATTATTTGTATTTGTCCAGTTTGCATTATTTCTCGCGAGAGAAGTTCGCAAGTTTCTCTCGTCATGCGGAATTGAAATAATGCTTGAATTCGTCGGGTAAATATCCAGGCAGAGTTTGCTCAAAATAATCTTGCATGCGAGTTAAATTTCTGCGCATGAAGAAGCATGCAGCACTTAAAACAATCAGTTCACCACTGTCTTCCAAATATCGCCGAGTAAATGGAAATCATCTTGTAACTCAAAAGCCAAGAATAGTGGCCCTAATTCGCAATTTTAAATCTTGGCGGGAAATGTGCCCGTTTGGGAATGGAATGAGATAGTTGGAAAATACCGTTCCATTCGACATAAGAACATTTCGGTAATTCGCCGGTAACAAAACGAAAAAGGGCCTGGGACTGAAACTGCGATCGCAAAGCATGCATGGATTGTTTGGCTGGACAGAAATCAAAATGGCGTCCATTGCGAATGATAGTAAGCTCTCAGAAACTAAAGAAGAAGGCTTTATTTTAACTGAAGACGATATACCTGGGGCTGTTTTGCAAAACAGAAATGTAGAGGCATGCAGTGTGGTACAGCTAAAGCGCTGGCTGATTTGTAGGGGAGCGAAAACAAGTGGTAAAAAGTCAGCTTTAGTCAGCAGGTAAAGGGTCAAATTCAGCTTTTTCGTAGCTCTTTCTTTTGCTCACATAAAAACCATTAATATTTCTGATGGAAAACATATTCACTTAAAGATTTTATACATTAAATCGTCTGCTTAGAACTCCATTAACATTATTTAAAATCGTTTTGCATAGGCTGAAACACTATGTAGAAAATGGCCTTGACAAGAAATATCTTAGAGACCCCGACAACGGCGCTAATATTATGAAGAAAAAAGCAGATCTTGGTTTGCTTGATAAGAGAGAGCCTCAAACAAATGGAAAATTTCCAAAAGAAGGTTTCAACTCTGATCTCAATGCTCTCCCTAAAGTGTCATTTGGAACCATCTGGCGTTACATGATCGACTCAGTTGACTCAAAAAAACAACTCTCAACTGCTAAACCTCTTGTAAAGGGGTTCAATTTTTATAAGTCTGGGAACGTACATTCTATTCACCATTTAAAGGAAAGTGGGAAGCACTTTATAAAGAGCCAAGTTCTCCCATCAATGAAAAAGAACTTAATATACCAATGTCAAATAGTAATGTCAAGTATTGGAGGAGTACTCAAAGCATATTGTGGTTGCCCAGCAGGAATAGACGGAAGATGTAATCATGTGTCTGCAACTCTCTTTGCCTTGGCTGAATATTGCAAAGAAAGAGAGTCGTATTCGCACCAAAGTCATTATGAATTCCTGGAATGCTGATAGTGCTCTAGGTCTGCCAGGTTGTTTTGTACTTTCTAAGTCACAGTATATTCTTTCATAATTGTAGCTTATATTCTTAGCTGAGTCTTTCACTAGGTTGTAACACATCATTAACATTTCATAATCAGAGAGTCCAGTGTAGAATGCAATGTCATCAGGATTATCTTTGTACTTCTCAATATTAAAAACTTCACTATTACTTGAAATAAAGTTCAAATGTTTGTTTTCTTTTGTTAACTGGTCACATTTATCTCTCAATTTTTTGTTTTCCTCTTTGAGTTTAGATACCTCATTCAATACCTCTTCCAATGATGCCAAATCTATGTCAGTTTGAGTGTGTTTAGAAAGATATTGATGTTGTTCTTCTCGAAAATTATTCAGTATTTCCTCAGGTTGAACTTCTCTCGTATAGTATGGATCCTCGTGCAGTGATTCAGTCGAGGTCGGTGTTGTTTGGGTTACAATGTTGGCATTGTTGTCAGAGTAACTGCTGTCAGTATCAGTAGTAGATACAACAACTGATGAGACTTTCCTTTTCTTTGGCACAAAGTCATGCTTAAAGATTTCTCTCCTTGATTTTCTCTCTTTTGTCCATGGAAATATTGTTGGCAGATGATTTCTGCTGAGTTTTTGGCCACCTTCGAAGTGTTCAGAACAGATTCTCGTTTGGGAAGAATCCAGCTTTAGCGATTCGTTTCTAAGCGATACTTTGTAGTATTTCCGAGCCTTTTCGCACTTGGGAATCCTGTAATATTCCAGATTTGGTTTGTTTCTAAAGTTGTTGGTACACTGGGGCACACAACAGTTAAAATGATGTGGCATTTTCCTTCAAAACAGCTTTGAATTAGTCTCTTTTGAACAGGATAAATTACAACACATGTATGTCAACATGTCTTCCTGTCCAGCCAATCAATCCATGCATGCTTTGCGATCGACATTCGATCCCAGGCCCTTTTTCGTTTTGTTACCGGCGAATTAAAACCGGAATTTTTGGTCGAATGGAACGCGCCAAATTTATTTGAACTTCGAACTTCGTTGCTGAGAAAATCATGTCTAAAAAACGGAAAAGAAATCAAAGATAGTGGAGATTGTTTCTGTTCGTATTTTTACCTTGATCTATAATTTTACTACTGTGGCGTATTTTGCGCGTTCCATTGCGTTAATATGGCAAAATGACGTAATAATGGAGTAGTAACATGCCTTATCAAACCTAAATGGAACGCGACTACATAGAAAAGAAAGGTGCGCCATGGACAACTAAAAGCTTTGCTGTCTGTAGACAATGTCTAGCTTAGAAGTGATCAAAAGATTCTTTCTCCGTCCCAAGCACACTTGAAACAGGTTTATATTGCTACTGAAACTTCAAAGAACTGTTTATTGCTCGGTGGAAATATCGACTAATATTTGCATTGGAGCGCCAAAAGAAACGTACCCAAAACCTTTAACACCGCGACTACCAACCCCCAACCAGCGGTCTCGTTGGATACTTCGAAAAACGTGACTACATTTTTCTTCATAACTGTAACTAATTGAGTAATTAAAAATTATTTTTTAGCTTTCTTTGTTTTACTATAAAGATCAGCATATCAAGTATGCAAAGGCAAGAAGGAAGTCATTACCCACTTGAACTTAGATCGTCACACTGATTTATGATTAAAAACACAGATAAAAAAAATGTTCTACAAAACAAATGAGGAGCCTTTGTTTTCCATACATTCCTGTCATAATTAAGAAGTCGAGAAAGAAAACTTTCTCAGTGTTTTTGCATTTACACCTTGAATTTTTCATGACTGAAAGTCACAATGACATAATAACTTGGTGAGGAATTGTCTTAAAAAAGTCCTTACTTCTCATAAAATGAAGACAGTTTAGTGGCATGTGGCATTTTTTTTTAAGTATATAGGTTTCAAATTCTAAGCTTTTCTGACAGTCCCCATCTATTAGTCTAAACACAATAAAGCGCTGGCCGGCCTGAAAATCTAATGGATTGAAATGCTATTTTACTGATTTTAAACAGTGTCACAAATCACAAGATAGTCATACTGGGAACCCAAGGTACTCAATCTGTGATGTCACCGGCCAACAACCAAATACCTGGCTTAGAAGTAATCCTATTACAGTCCCAAGTACAGTAAAAAAAGGTTTATAGTACTATTAAATACAGTATAAGGAACTGTACAAAGGTTGGCGGAGATAATTACTGTAGAGAATATTTCGACTTTTACCTGTACCAGTCTGAGGATCAGCGGTACCTGACCCTCTTAGAAAAAATGCCAGTTATGAAAAAAATTGCGGAAATAACTACGCTGAACCTTGGTTTCACTGTTAGAGAAGCAAAAACTTTTATTGTCAACGTTAAAGGAGTGCACATGGTTCTGGCTTTTCATAACCAAGGTTCATGTAACATCATTTACTCTGTAAAGGTCAGTTATTATGTCTGCCCGGAATATACTGTTGTTGGTGGCTTGGTGTCTTTACCACGCTCCACAGCTCCCGCAAACAAGTCGGTACCAGTTCAAGGTAGTTGTGTTACAAATTCCGTCTACCATCAAGGTATTCTGAGTGTGGACTGCCACAACAATGGCGTTCGGAACATTAGTTCACTTAAGGGAAGATGTATTTGCAAGGAGGACATGGAGAATAGTAAAGGAGAATGCGAAGGTAATATTATGGCTTGCAACCTCACGATATTAAGTGCAACAACAACAAGGCCATTTAAATTGCAACACAATTACAGTTGGCATATACAAGATACATAGATTAAGTTCAACCTTACAGAGGAACCCCAAAAGTTTCTTTCTTCCCAGGTCAAATTATCGAAGTTAAGCCCTATGGACACTTTTTTTAGACTCATTGAATTTGTGCGTGAAGTGGTTTGAGAGTAATGGCTTTGAATAATAATTTTGTCTTTATATCAGGTTATTTTAGAGTTGATAGCTGCTCTCAATTAGCTTGCTGTATGGCTTGATATGCTAAAAAGGGAAAGAAAGTAATCGTTATCGTCATTGCTTCAACGACTAGAATATGGGCAAGATATTTCTATTCCCGGAAAAATAGTTGATGAAGTCAAAGCCCGAATAAACTATCACGCGGTAGTATAGTCGACTTTGACTATAAACTATGTCGTATTTTTTGTGCTCGAACATTAAAAAGCCTAATGTATTGCCAAGAACGACTTATATCTCTGAAGCAACATTTAACTGCTGTGATGATATTGGTTTTCTCCACTTTCTCAGATAACCCATAGAGAAATAATTAAATTGTCGAGTTCAACTCAACACTTCCGTGCTTCTTTAAGATGAAGGAAAAAAATGGGTGTATTTTATTGAACTTTCAGATTGTGCAAAAGATACAACGACCAGAATGGCTTTAAACGCTCAGGTACGGATAAAGAGATTTTGTGACCCTGAATTTCGTAGATGTTTCCGTTCAAGAATATAATGCACGGAACATTTTCGGGGTTTGAATGGTACCTGTCCTGTTGAACTTAAACGGTTAATTCGAGTCTTGCTGTCTTGAACTTAAGACTGTGAGTGCATCGCCATAGTCAAGGATATCTCGAAGTTCTTCTTCACTTGGGATGAACTTTTTTACATTTCCGTAAGATAATCGCCCACACATATTTATCTGGCAATACTATCATTTCTATTGTATCAGCAAATTTTGAACAACGCAACTCCGTATCATAACCATATATCATAAATATATCCTTAAGAATTGCTCAGACAGACTCACATGAAAAAATTTTAATACATATCTTAAGTAGGAATAGGTTATGGCTTATTTCAATGCGAGGTTGTATACACTTCATTACTGAGGCGGAAAAAAAAACATTTCATAACATCTTCTAATAAGTATGTGTGTGTTTAGTCATACCATCAGCCCCAAGAATTTTCCAAGTTATTTTTGTTAACAAAAGGGCATTGGAGTTAAAGTGGCAGCCTCCCGCAGTAACCGGTGATCAGACCCACGTGTTTTATGACGTTGACTGCCGTAAGCCGCGTGAAGGTGAAAACAACAAGAAATGCGGAGATAAACCTTGCGGGAGTGACGTTATCTTCATACCAAGAAAGGATGACTTGAATTTTACCCACGTTACTGTTGGAAATCTATCTCCATTTATAAACTACACCGTGAAAATCTATGCCAGAAACCGAGTAAGCGAAGTGGCGAAAAGAAAACACGGAATTGAGAGAAACTATGCGGAAATAATTGTAAGGATAAACAGACCTAGCGCCTGTTTCTCGATGGACCCGGTAACTCAATGGACCCGAAAAGATTTTTTTTTTTTGCTGTACTTTGTTCAAGATCGATATCAGTGACTTTTTGAATTTCAAACAATAAAGATATCAGGAAACGAAAAAGATTGAACTTGTTTTGGAACTAAAAAATTAACATCCCTTGACTTCGGTTCGATTAGTGAGGCTTTCAAGAAACAGACTCTAGGTGAGCAAGTTCTTGCATTAGATAGGACATCACACCCGTCAGTTCTAATCAAACAGTTTATCTCTCATTGTGCTCAAATAAAGTCCTGTAGAATTGTATCCTTTTAACGCTGATGAATACGAAAGTTCTAAAATTCACTCGACTACTTCATAAATCTTAAAGCAGGAACATCAAACACATAACAGTGCCGATACGTTTCATGCCTCCTTTGCTTTTAAAAGAAAAAGAAAAACCGTGTCTGTCGAAAATTCCACTTAGCATTCCTAAACAGGATATTTTCTAGATCGTTTACATGAGAAACGAGTTATCACGCGCTTTAAGGAATGTTTTTTTTTTTTTTCAACGAAAAGTTAAATTATTGCATTGCGCAATAGAAAGTAGTTATATAAAGTCTAGTTAAGGTATGTTGGACAGAAAAATCAAGGTCAGTGAGGATTCAAATGATGTATAACGTCGAGTTATAGTACTTAAGCTTAAAAAATTCAAATACGAAGATTGTAATTGAGCGAAAAGGTTTTTAAGATTAAAAGCTGCTTCGATACAGTTAAAGTTAACCTCAGTCGATCAATCAATCAATCAATCAATTTATTAAAGTCAGAGCGTGGGATTGAGGTTGCGCTCAGTATCTGAGCCAGAGGCTCCTGTATAAAACGCAGGACAAAAACAGAATAAAATAAATAAATGAACAATTGTTATCTAACTATAATAAACTAGAAAATATTTAGTAGTAAATACATACTCATCAAGCCTAAAATTGTCACATGAACATTGAAAACAATTTACCATTGGCAATAATTACACAGACAACTAGTCCTTATATTTAAAAGATTAATAGATTCCAAATTTTTATGAAATGCATTTAAATTGGGTGACTATTTAATGTATGTAGGTAGCTTATTCCATAAGTGAGTAATCTTATAAGTAAAAGAATTATGGAAATACTGGTTGTTATAGGAGGGCTGAACAAGGTTACAACCACCTCCCCTTAAGTTATAATGTGAAACACGGAACTCAAAGAAATCAGAAATATAACTAGGTCTATTTCCCTTAAGAGGCTGTCCACGAGAGAACCATGCAAACCATGCAGAAGGTGCTACGGGCTAGATCCCAGAATTGGAATATATTCTGTGTGTAAGTATACTTGGGTGCACTATTTTCAAATATGTAATGATTGGGGTCCAAGCTCCTTTCCTTTATGTATACGAGGGGGGGTCCCTTCGTGAGATCATTTTTACTGTTATAGAAGGCCGAAATTTCCTGAAGTTTACATGTCTCGGTCATCACTAATTTTCGACGTGAGTGATAAATGAGTACCCGGCGGTCTAACTGAATGATTTAACTTCGAATACACGTATAAACCTGAAAGATTGAGGCTTTTTACTTCTCGTGATCGTGTACTAACTGAAGGACAGTTCAACGTTTTTCTGAAAGCTAGAAAAATATTGCATTTTTTAAATTATTTCTAAAATTTCTCGCAAACCTTACAACTAATCTAATAAAGGTTCTGTTAAGAGAATAACCTAGAGTTTTGTTTTACGCTTTCAAAAGTCTGGGTATTGTGAAAGTATGGACACTTAAGCCTCGGAACTATGACAAAATATGAGCCAACACAATCGTTTTATTAAAAGTTGCCAAAAAATATACAGAACAGGATACTTAATTTATCGCTCAAAAACACAACATGACACTTGAAAAAGATACCTCTGCGGCTGAGAAAGGCTAAAGGGAATAATTTTCCTGCTGTTATCCCAGTAAAAAATCTTCTCTCTTCGACGAAATGATGTTACTTCGTCGTGTAGCTCGATGTATTGATAGTGTTCTACTTACCACATCTTTGCTTCGAGCCCGCGAACCATGAGGTTTGCGATTCTTTGGTGGGAAAGATTTCTTTGGCGGGAAAGCGCGAAAGTTCAGTACAGCTGTATAAAACATTTGAATTCATACACGAAGTTGCTAATCTATAATGTAGAAGACAGGGTCATATGCTTGTTTAACATTTTCTTCTATGGCTGCAAGTCTAACTTGCTCGTTTTCGAAACACTCGTCGATATCATGTGGCAATTCGAAGAACAATCGTAACACCAAAGAGTACTTGCCACTCGAGCTCCGTAGTTGCAGGAGAGATATAACCAGTCAACTTCAACGGTTGAGAACATCTCAAGCAAACATCAAAAGTGATTGGCAGCTGATACTTTTGAGAGCTGGGTTATTTGATGAAGATGGTGAAACGCTCACAATACGTCCCCTGCACAGAGATATTTTTGGCACTATCTGGAATTCGAGTAGACCAGTTACAAAATGCTATCATCTACTTCATGTCCGAAATAGGGCTAAGCCTGAAAGAGGGATTTCGTTGGACATTTCCAAAGAGATTCAAGTTTACTGGGGAGTTCTTGTTTTTTCAAATTCTAGGTATATACATAGGTGCAGAAATTACATTTAGAAGAAAGAGGGAAAAGAGAAACACAAATACTTCAGGTGAGTATATATTAATCTCAAAAGTGGTTCAGTTGGTCACACGAATTCAATAATTCAGCAAAGTCTGAATTATTTAATGACGGAGTTTACCCGCTCAGCTCCTTGTTCTTGTGGTAGAGTAGATCCAGTGGTTCGCCAGTTGAATATACCTTGGACGGAAGCTGCACCAAGCACACAGCCGGATATTACAGACAGAAGGAAAAGAGATCGTTGAAGTGACTTTGCATTGCCTTACTCCGGGGCAAGCCATGGAATCACTTTGTCAACGCTGTCAAACCGGTTTCTTTTCCCTTGGGAGGTCAACCTTCTTTAGTATCTTACAGGTACGTATGAAAACATAATCATGATTCAAAATCAGAAGAAGAGCAAAAGAAGAAAGAAAACTTTTAGGGTTTTTATATTCTTTTAACTCACGTAAATGATATCACGAAGAAATCATTATATGCATTGTGTCATGTTTCTTAGTTTAAAGTACTTCTTCGGCTAGCTTAACTGAAAATTACTTAAGGCAGATTAAGGTGGGGATTTCAAAGAGCAAAAGCTCTGGATGAGAAAAACAGAGAAATATGAACACGAAGAGAAAAATATAACAAAATGTCGTTATTGTATAAATTTGTGCAACATCACAAAAGCAGTCTTTGACAGGACTTGACAACATCGCTACAGAGAGATCGCACGCCTTCGATACACTCGAAGACGTAGTAAACAGGCCAGGAAAGTTAGGCAAGCTCAGATTAATTTAAGTTTTGTCCCCGAGAGGCCCGTATCTTCCCATTTTGTTTCTATATAATGATATTTTTCAGTGTACCTTTAACACTCAAACTGCCCAGCCTCGTAGGCCGATTTAATTTTTCGAATTTCTATTTCTTCTTTAAGGTTTGTCGAGACCATTTTTTTAAAGGATATATTTGTGCAATTTTAACAAACGCCTGGCCTCTTAAAGCAATTGAGCATGCATGAGAGGCTTTATCTTAAATATTTGTAAATAAAAGAAAATGGGAATTAACATTAGTATGCCTTTTTAAAGATAAATGATCAGCCTGGGTTCAGGATGTTAAAGATCGCTTGAAAGCTGGCAAAGCTGGTAAAAACTACCTTAAAACAAACTTCCAGATCCACGTTACTGAAGAAAGCCAGCGTGCTGATCATTGCCGGATATTTGCGTTCACGTCTGACCCTGAAGATCATCACTGCGAGCATGAGCACACGAAATCATTTCAAAGCTGCGACAATATCTAGAATGTTCTTGATGAATTAGAACTGGTATTGTCCTCAAGAGACCTTCACTTTAGGTGAACGATTACTGATACCATGTTCCTATAGTCTTCCTCTTTCAAAACCACTGAGAAAACGTCGATTGTGTCAAATTACTTCCTAAGAAATCGTTTTCGTCGACTTGGAAAGATTAGTAAGGTATTTAAATTGTAGTCAAAATCAAAGAAAGAAGAACTGGCATGCTGTTGCATCTATTTATGAGAAAACGCTTCCGGAAATAAAGCAGAAGTCACCTGAGATTTTCGAGGCGTTTGCACGTCATGTAGTGATAACGCTGGATGTTATTACTGTGCTCTTTTGTTGCTAAGTATTCATTGGTATCGGTCAACGTACAGGTGTAACTACAACCCGATACGACTTCAGTGAATCAAATAGTGGCAAAGATATATGCAATCACCATATTTCTCCTTTGAAAAGTCATATACGCCAGTGCGTCAATGCAGGAAATGATGTTGAGAAGGCAGAAGATATGAAGAAAGCAATAGATTCTTACTTCGGAGTTAGAATTTGCCGTGCAGCAGTTGTAAAGGTGGACACTAGCGCACAGGATCTGCATAATTCAATGGTGGAGAAGGAAAGTTCGTTCGTTACGATAAGCTGATGAAGAGGGGGACCAGCCAGGGAAGCATCCGATTGGAGGTCATTGAGCCGTTCACATCTTCGCATGTGTCAATTGGCTTCTTGTACAAAAATAGCAAATCCAAGGAAAACAAAAGTGAACATTATGAATTCAGTTGCTCTCAACCAAGTTGCATCAAGTTATTCAAAACGACCGCAGCTTTCCAAAACCACCAGGACTTTGGCAAGCACATTTTTCAAACTCGAAAGGATTCCATGCATGACAGTATTAAGCGTAAATGGGCTAAAGCATGCACCAACATACGGCTTTGGTATATTCCATGTAAATAAGAACCTTGAAGGATTGAGCCAAGAAGAGTGCAGAGAGTACCCCACCGCTGAGCCTGGTTGGGCCTTGAAGAAAAATAAGAAGACCGTGCGATTTTCAGAATATGTCAAAGAGTACCCCCTTAAACTGTTCTAGATGGATAAGAGAGAGGAAATAAGAGCGGCCCTGCCGTTGTTGCCTCAAACTTGAAGTCACTTCGTGGACCAGATGGCGTATAATTGTTTTCTTTTACAGACTGGCTCAGCTGCAACAAGTTACATCATACTTTTCACGTCTCCCACCGGTCGCTTAGAGTGGGAAGCTTTCTTTAAAAAATAAGACTGTTAGAGGAAGAATATATATTCGATGCCCTTGTTGAGAGAGGAGAACGAGAGTCCATGCGAGAAAAAATTTTTCAGGTTGTGGACTTATAGAAGGAACTTTCAGACCATTGAGAAAAAGATGGAGCGGAGCTAATAAGCCAGCTAAAGCGGAGATACCTGTTACCAATGGTCGTTATCACGCGTGCTCTCCAAGGGCACTTCATAAGAATAACCACATTTTTCTGAAAAATTTTTGTTAAAGACTTAAATTTATCCCCATCTCCACACACGGGGCTCTGCAACCAATTTTCAGATCTATTTCTTTCTACGTTATGTGATATTGGAAGATGTCTTGGCTCTTAATCATTGTATACAACGAAGAGCTCTTTGTATCACCTTATAATGCTATAAAATAAATTTAAGAAAAGCTTACCCTTTGCCAGACAAAGAAAAAATACGAAATTTGTAAATGACATCAAAGCAAACCATCTTCGAAAGCATCAAGCAAAAGAACACTTTTCGTTCATTACACAAACCACTTTTTTACCCCAGGTCAGTTTCTCATTGCAGGCGCATAAGGCAATATAGCGGATGAAAAGTGAAAGAGTCGTGGTTGAGTTATGGCCGTTCTGTCGTAATCTTTATGTTGTCAATTTAAATATCAAAATGGGCATTAGAGTACTGGCCTTCTCAACAACACCAAATCTGAGAAATAAGTCGCAGCTTGTGTTTTATCGCAGTACTCAGTCTTTCCGAACCGAAACGGAATGTGCACTTTTGGACGGTTTTATGGCAGATATAATCCCGTGGAAACATAACAATGTACAGAGGAGGTTAGAATCTGCTATTGAGAAGTTTTTCTTGCAATTTATTTCAAAAGTATCCCGGAAATGTAACTAATTGTCATGAATTGTAATATTATCTTAATTGAGTCAGTAATACGATCGGTGAGCAACTGGTGACCAGTAAAACCTCCGTATTTCTCTCAAACTATTGCGATACCCAGAAGTTTTTTTATAGCAGAGAAAAAGACAATACCTCTGCGTAAAGTATCAAGTATTTCATTTTACTTGAAGCTCTGCGAGAACTTTTTAACTTTTTTTTGAAAACTCAAGAAATTTGCATAATTTTTACTCATGAGCATATGTCATGTTAAAAAATGCTATGGAAAATGTAATAAAGAAGAGTGACACTAATTATGTTGTTATTGTTTAAGAGTGTATACATGGTAGTTTGTGAGAATTTTGTTTCACCTGGATTGCTGTACAATTTTCCAGAAATGTCATTGAAAAAAACACAAAATTTGAACATATTTTAGTGTAGATTTGGCCGTTCAAGGGTACCCCCCTGAAAAAAGAGAAAAGAAAGAAGCTTGAACAAAACTAATACCATACCTACCAATACCTCACCAAGTTATGCCTATGTGGAAAGTTTGAGCTAATTCTGTGATGTGCACTGTACAGTAGCACTTTTTGCATGGTTTTCTCATGGATAGCATCTTAATACATTTATGTAGTAATGAAAGTGATTGTTCATATCTTCTAAATTCCAAAGAGTTCATTCAAGTGAAGTGTAAACAATAGTGAGATACACGACGTTGGAAAAAGAAAGTTTAGTACCACTCCTTGTTCCAAATGTTTCGCTCTGGGGAGGAAAACTGTGAAGATCGTTTCGATTTCTTATCCTTAGGTATTTGGTGTGGAGACGTTAACACCGAGAGGTTTGTTTGTAAATCGTATGAACCGTCAATCTACTCGTAACTATGACTCAATTGAACTCTCCGTAGAAGTACTCCAGTTTGACATGTTCTATCCAGTGACAGCTTCTACTTTAGCACAAAAAGGAAATCATCCAGGGCATTTTTACATCATTCGTCTTTACGCTTGGCCACACTGATGCCAAAGAAACCTAGTTGAAGACCACTATGAGTAGGTTCTGTCACGCGGCCATCATTCAGCTTCAAAGACGAAAAACATTTAAATGAAGACGCCTGCGTAGAATAAACTAAAAAGGAACGAGGATGAGTTGGGATGTTCAGGATTACCAAGTGTTTCAAATGACAAAATTTTTGTCTGGTATAACCATGATTGAGATCCTTGTCCAAGTGAAATAAATGTAACATTCATCCGTTTTCTCGTACAGATTCCAGGGTGAATTTGTATCTCAAAATCGTCTATGGACTGGCTGGTTTAGTCGCACTTTGCATTGCGTCTTTCACCTGTTTCATCACGTACAGCAGGTTAATGCGGAAAAAACTAATGAAATTCAAATGAGGATACCATTCCTGGAAAGTACCAAGATATAAATAATACCAGTAGCTGACAGAATGATAAAAGCATTTTTTCGATAAAAGTGTTGTGTTCCATCCTTTCAGCTTCACCAAAATAATAATTTCTCCAGTGGCATTAACTATTTTCAATTTTGTACGACTTTTTTCAGAAGCAACCGTTGACGAAATGTAGACGAAACATCCACCAACGAGGTGAGGGTGAGTTGCAATATCATGCCATTCACATCTTTTAAAGTGCCTATGACACGAAATATTTTTATGGGTTTACTGTTTGATAGTTGTACTCTTAGTCTGAAATGATAGACCTAAGCGCCCAGGGAGTTCTCCTTGATCATTTAACGTAGTAAAAAAACTTAGAAGACTATAAAGACACGTCGGCAACTATGGTGGAGTAATGAGAAATTGGAAAGAGGAAACGAACGTTTTGCGTGGCCGGAGCGGCAAATGATGTTAACCATAGAAATAATACACATACACAGGGTATTTCTACGCAGTACTTTCCGAGGGATATAGCTGTAGGGCCAAAATTTGTGATAAAAGTCAAGCACTTTCCTGAGCTGACCAACATCCTGTCGCCTGAATAGTGCGAAACCAATGCGAAACGAGCGGGCCGTAAATCCTCTCCAACTTGGGTTTGCGGAAATCCACCTCACGAGCTATTAATTCCCTCCTGCCCTCAAGAAACTAAAAGTAGCAACAATAGCAATGTCATCGTGACAATTGCAGTGCAACGAGATAAATTGTGAAACACAAACATTGATGAATTACTTGTGGATGACGAATACAAGCGCTGCATACGCAATGGTTATTGACATCACTGATGTCCGTTATTTCCCAGTGAGCAAAATGGGTTCTCAGCAATGCTGCACTTAGTCTAAAGAAGTTTTCCTCTACAAAAATCCCTACTTGAGATAAACTTGAATCATATGACTATTGCCTCACTCGTTTTCCGTTTGACCGGCTCCGCGATGATAGCCTCTGTCTTTGCAAACTCGGATGAAAGGAGCAACTCGCAAAAAAACTTCCCGGTGACTTCTCGGCGAAAGATCATCGCGCCTCGTGATGCAGCAGATTCTTTCGATAATGCAACGCAACGGACTAAACATTCAGTCACGGGAGTTGATTTTCTAATATCTGACCCGATCACCACGGGCGAGAAACCGTCTTTGTTAGTCTTCGTCCACGAAATCTCCGTTTGATGCTCGCGGTTCTCTTTCGTAAGGCTTGACCGTACTAATAACTTCCATTTCTTCGTTACTACTTCGGTACGATGAATTACAACTCTCGGTTGAGCTTACTGAAGGTAGGTATACGTTGCTATCAGACACTATTTCAAGAGTATTTCAATGCTGACTAATACAAAAAGATGTGAGAATTTTGGTCAGTATTGTTGTCTTCTTCCTCTGATAATCCTTCGCTTGAAGCACGCGGTTCTCCTTCGTAGGGCTGAATCGAACCCGCGACTTCCATTTCTTCTCTACTGATTGAAGAAGATGTAGTACTGCTATCAGTGGAGCTTGCCGAAGATAGACTTGTGTCGCTATTGGGCATTAATCTTAGCGTATTTCGACGCTAACTATTCATACAAAATTACAAGAGAAGAGAGAGATTGTAAGTGTCAGATGAGTGTTTTCACAGTTTTCTACGTCATAACCCGTAAATTCGTTCCTAGTCTTTTAGACTCTTTAAAGTCAAAATAGGAGGTCGTTTGGGCCCGAACAAACCGGCTTTTACTTTTTTTTTTTTTCAATTTTTTTCTATCGCAATTGGTTTTTTCATATATTAAGCCAAGTATAAAAGCAACAAATTTCTTGTCATAGGCACTTTAAGGTAGCATTACCATGTACGATTTGCCGACGTTGATTTTGATATGAAATAAGTGACGGGTTAAAAATTAACGGCCGTTTGTTAAATCTGCAAAGCATTGGTAGGTGGTGGGAAAACAAAAATTCATTATCCATTTTTACGTATTTAACTCAAGCACATCGCCGAGTTAAACATAAGCTGTCTTTGAATGGATTTGCATGATTTACTCACTACTCAGGTCACAACTAAGAATCTTTACATAGAAGTGGCAACGAGTTCTGTCGCTGAAAGGCAAAAATCGGATGACTTTAGACTTGATCGAGATCAAATAACAACAATAAAGGTACTCGGCGGGGGGGGGGGGCAACTTTGGTCAAGCCCAAAGCCGTTTACAAATCTTTAAAATCTGAAGTGGCGGCTAAGTCATTGAAAGGTACCACTTATTTTATTTATCTATTTATTTATTTCCTTGGGAAAGACGGAAAAATTCTAACAACTTACTACCTAGCGCAGAACTTGAGAACCATTTAGCCATATAAAGTAAAGGATATGAAAAGTTCTTAGGTCAAACTCTCAGTAATTGTTATCGTTTCAATCGTCACTCATGTTCTAGACAACGCCAAAAAGAAAAACCTACAGAATATGTTGACTGAATTAGATCTCATTGAAGAACGTAGGAAATGTCATCGATGTATCTATACATACAAGTGTATTAATGGCGAAATTAATCATTCTTTAGACATTGTAAGAAAGAGTGATATGCACTCCTACAATACGCGCAATAACGATGCTATAAAGCTACCCAAAATCAAATACAATTGGGGAAAACATCGTTCGCGGTATCACTGTTTCAAAGACTTTAATGAGTTAGAGAGAACTGTAAGAAACTCAGTAAGTTTGCCATTTTTTAAGAAGTGTCTCTTTTCTGCTTTTTACAATTAAGTATTTTTTTTAATTAATCTTTGCAGTGTATATGTTGTAATAATTTTTATATTTCGATTTTAGCTCAAATTTTTATATTTTAATTGTATTTTTATATAATACACATCTATTATCTAAGACCTCTATATAAACCACTATTGTGGTGGAGCTTCGTAATAAAAGGTTGTTATTATTATAAACCTTGAAGCCTCATCCCCATGTTGTGGGACTCATTGGCTGTTGTATTGAAAAAGGTATTTGACATTTTACTTGAATTCGGTTGGCTGATATCTTGTTTACCGACTAGTTTCCAATTCATGGAATGTGTAACTCATTGAACTGACTGATTCAAAACCCTATCAAAATTCTAGAACCACTTCTCATAGTGTTAGAGTATTTACCATATGGTGACTTTTTGGGATATCTGCATAACAGCAGAGCAATCGAGAATCCTTACAACACCGGAGAAAAAAGACCAAGCGCGACAATCACAGAAAAGGACCTTTTGTCCTTTGCATGGATGATCGCCGATGGTATAAGCTATTTGTCAACAATGAAGGTAAATCATACCATACATATCCCACTGAAGTATCTAAAATCTCATTACATTTTGAAGTCATGTGTAAAGTAAAAATTATACAACGAATCACCACAATGCAACTCTCACTATATCACTCGATGACGAATGAGTTTCAATCATCTCTTGGCTTTCATGTCTCTGGTCGCACTTAAATAGGCTACCACGACAGGTGACACAAAACAATAGAAACAAGCGATTTTAGAGACAGTGGTTTCCTCAAAATATTTGGGGTAATAAGCTTGCGTTATTGTGCTGTGTTTTGTGTTTAGATTGTTCATCGTGATTTAGCAGCTCGCAATGTCTTAGTTGGGGACGAAAAATTGTGTAAGATTTCAGACTTTGGTTTAGCGCGTGGTTTGGAAGGAGATATATATACGAGAAAAACTCAGGTGAGTAGCAAAAATATTTCAATTTGAATATAACCAACGATCGTTATTTTTGCACTTGTTACAAATTGACAAAAAAGATTTATCATTTATTAGTTTTCTTTTGTTTGAAATTATATTAAAGCTTTATGTGATTATTCTTTTCAAGGCTCGTCTTCCAGCCAAGTGGATGCCCACGGAATCTCTTTTCTATGGCAGATCTACCACCATGAGCGACATGTATGTTGTTTTAAATTAATATTCCAAACCATCTCTGGCTGGAAACTTAGAAACCGTACGTTCAGCAGGTTAAAGTACCAATGCTTTGATTTCCTAGTAATGTTTGGTTCTGCTTTACTTTGCTCTATGATTGATTCAGAGAGATCGCGCCACCTTCCAAACAGCGATTAAAAACCACAATTAATTACCACTTGGTAATTCGCGTTTTCCTACGCTTCATGAAGTTGTATGTTTTTTTTTTTTACACTTAACGTTTTGATAGCTTCATGTAATTAATATCTCCCTCTGCTCTGATTGGCTGCTTTGATTGTTTTGTTTTGTTTTTTTTTATTATTATTTTTACGATACTCAGTAGAAACTACTCTGACTACAAAAATAGTAAAAAGGTAAATGATTAAAATTGCTTTTGCCTTTCTGTCCTAAACATATGGTCTTACAGGATAGCGATGTGGGAGGTATTTACCATAGAGTCCTAAAGTGCTTACGTCACGTTTCCATAGCACCGGAATTCTGTGGTCTAAACAAACCAATATGGCGTCCCTAGCATGACACATTGTCGTTGACCTCGAGCATTTCAAGAGCTATAATAGCGCATTTTATCCTCCAATAATAAAAATAAGATAAAGATAATCAAGATAACCTTTGGCCTTACTATTGAAGAGTATAATAAGCGGACAAAAGCACCTGGTGAGCAATAATTCGAGTCAAAACGCCACGGAGACGAAGTTTGTGATGGGCCAGTGTTTTCATCCAGATTGCAATCACACATCTGAAAGCCACTGCTGCCGATTCTTTTCGTTTCCAGACCAGAAAAAACATAAAACACTCTATGATAAGTGGATATCATTTGTAAGGTGAGAATTTTTCGAAAAATATATATTTCGATGCTGTACCATCGATTAGAAATAGCTGTTTTTTTTTATCTCAAACTGATTCACGATTAGCTGTTTCTCTTTCTTGTCTTATTTGTTTTCTCGCGGCTTTGCCTTTCCTTGTCTTCAGTCTTGATCTAAGATTATTTAGTTACTAAAAAACTATATGATAGTTGTGAGTATCAAAGCTGTTACACTAACTAGTATTAAGTAACAAGCTCAGAGAAATACTCGCTTCGCATTCACGTCTTAGACTACAAGGCTAAGCATGTGACCAACTAAACTTTGGGTTTTTTAAGCGCAAGTATAGTAACTGCTTCTGTCTTTTTCTGTTATAGGAGAGGAGATAGAAAGCCCAGCAAACATTCGCGACTTTGCAGTTGTCACTTTAAAGATGGGCGAAAAGAAAATATGCCAACCATCAGTGACAGAAACAGGCACAAGCTGTTTGATAGTTTGGACTTGCTGCCAGGTACAGGACCAACACCTCCCAGTACACCTACCCCCAAGAAAAAACGGAAAGTGTCTGCCGAGCCCACGAAATTACCAACTGTAGCATCTGTGCTTGAAGAGATTAAAGAGAACTCTGAACCATGTTCCACTGAATGCTCACAAGAGGAAAAGACAAGTTCCAAAGAAGCTCTGCTGTCAATAGAGCTTGACATGACTTCAACAGAACTTGCTAAACACAAGGAAATGTCAAGTTACTATAGTGCACACTACTCTGCTAAGAGCTTGAGCCCTGAGGTGATACGGATGGAGACAGGTCTACCCACTAAGGATGTCTTTGATATTGTTGTGGGATATGTTTCAAGATTCAAGGGTGAAATAAACTATTATGCTGGATGGAAGGTTGAGGTGATCACACTTGAGGACCAGATATTTATCACTCTGATGAAACTGAAACAAAATTATACCAATCTACATTTAGCCCAGTTGTTTTGATGCAGTGTTGCAACTGTTGCTAACATACTACTAACTTTTGTCCACGTTCTGCATTCTCTCCTGTTCAAAGACATCATGACAACCGTGCCATCTAGAGAAAAGAACAAGATGTGTTTGCCATCCTCTTTCACTGAGTACAGCAGTTGCCGCATTGTGATTGATTGTACAGACATTGAAATTGCTGCACCTAAGCTCATGTCCCAGCAGAATGCTACATATTCCAGCTACAGGGGAATGAACTCTTTCAAGGTCATTATAGGGGTTGCCCCAAATGGAGTTATAACCTATGTTAGTGATCTTTTTCCTGGCTCAGTCAGTGACAAGGTCATGGTTAAAGAGTCTGGGTTTTGTAAACATTTGAGTGCTGGTGATCTTGTTCTGGCAGACAAAGGTTTTCTCATCAGCGATGTAGTTCCAAGAGGTGTTTTAGTGAACATACCACCATTTCTCAACAATGGAAAGTTTACAGAGAGTGAGGCAAGGGCGACAAAATCAATAGCTCGATGTCGCATCCACGTAGAGTGTGCAAATGCAAGACTTAAGAGTTTTCGCATCCTTGGCTTCATCCCAGCATTTTTGAGGTGCCATGCTGACAAGCTATGCCAACTGTGCTCAGCTCTTGTTAATTTGCAGTATCCATTGATCAAGGATGGCTGCGAAGACTTTGAAATTGACTGAGTAGAACTTTTTTTCAACTAAATTATAGTACAATGAGTTTTTAATATTACTTTTGTATTACTAGAAGCCCTACTGTAACAGATCAAATGGCATTGACATAGCTTTGGTCAAAAATATGATGTGGTCAGTTTTACATTTTTCTGATATTCATCTCCTATATGTTCATTAATACAAACTACTATGTGTTCTGTGAAAATAGATTATAATGAAATCCAGTGACATTCTTAAATTGTCATTTCAACAAAATCCAGGTCAGGGGCATGTGACCAGTATGGAATTCTTTTGTCCAGTAGTTCCAAGTGTGAAAGTCGTGCTGGCTTAAAGGTTTTACTTTTGTGTCTGTGAAGCTGGGAGCCTGAGTCCAGGTGTATAAAACTAAAGCCACACTTAAATTAGCTTAAGGGATGGTGAGAGGTAGTCAGAAAAAATAACCTGTGTCTGCATGGATTTTGTTTTGGCTCCCTCCCCTTCCCTTTGCATTGCTATGCAAGCCTACTTAAGTGTGGCATAAGTTTTATTCACCTGGGCCCTGTTGAGTAACCAGGATAAGTGTTACCAGCTACCAGTAGCTATTGGTTGCAAAAAAAAAATTGTTTAAGCTTGCTTTCAGGAAGAATGTAATTTATTATTAAGTTATTATGCTAAATGGAAAAATGTGGGTTCTTTATCTTGTGTCTCTATCTGAGTGTAGAATATGTAATGTTATATTAAGAAATTAATGTATGAAATTTAAAAAAAATACCTTTTAACATTAGCTATTGCCTATTTACATTAGCTCCCATTTCCCCCCCCCCCCCCCCCCTCCTACTATGATTATGTCCAGCATATGTGCACCACTTTTCAAAGTTCTCCCTCGGTAATCTTTGGGAATAGTTGATGAAAGTAAAAATCACTCAAGATAGTAATATTGTGCTCCCAAGATTCATCTCGTTCAATCTTGATAACTACACTATCCTCTGTGGTCCATACAACAAAGTAGCAGAATTTGCGCTTTGTCAGGAACATCTGGCCTTGACACTGATGCCAGTAAACATGTGTGGTAGACAGCGTATAATTCCCTTCCTTCTCCCCCAAGTAAAAGTCTTTGTGCCCACAAGCTTCCTTGATTGTCGCATTTCGATGTGTGTAGGGGCACTTACACTCAATTACCGTCTCCCACAAGTCCATCAGGGGAAGCACCCAGAGCTCCCGACTCGTGTAGCCAGAGGCCGGTCTGTACAGGTGTAAAGTTTGTGATGTTGGTGAAGGATTTCAGGGCCTCAGTCTCATTGTCCTGTCCCCATGCAATTGCTTTAACTCCACTCAAGTTGTATTCCCCAAGTAGTCGCTTGATAAGAGACGGTGTAACTCTTTTTGCCTGGAGGACGGAGCCAAAATTACTGGCAGTCAGGCGGCCTCTACGAGCTTGGTGCCATGCAGGGCTGTTTCGCTGGCCAGCCGTGAGGGTGCTCACAACATTTATGGTTCTCTCCTCTACTTTGGCATTCTCAATCAAGTACTCTAATTGTTTTTCCTTCGTAGATGCCATAAGGAAACCTTCTGAGTAAATGATATCCTCAATCGTCTTGATCGGGAGAGGGGTAGCAGGTTGTGGTTCGGGACTCAAGATCCAGCAGGTCCCTGTAAATTTGCCATAGCGCTTTAGTTCGCTGTACAGCCACATCCGATCTTCTCGGCTACGATCGCGCGCCAAAGGGCTGTAATCCTTCTTCTTCGGTGGCGCTTGAAACATCTGGCTTGCAGACTGTACGCTTTCTGCCTTTCGCTTTCGTTTCCATTGGCATTCCAGGTCCGTCCTGCTAAGGTTATGGATGCCATAAATAAATATGGCTGCCGCGTGACTGCACTTGAACTCGCCGTGAGGACACTCGCATTCTGTGTTTTTTATTTCAAGGTTTTCATCGAGATAAATCTGATAAAAAGATAATTCGAAACAGACACGTAAGTTGCAATATATATTCCGCAATATAAACGTTAAATTGGAGGTGAAATCGGGGTTGGGAGCTCTTCGAATTGAACATACGTGTTGTGATCCCAAATTGGCAACTTACTGTGACTTTGTAGTCCGTATTTTTCATGCTTGCTTGGACTTCACCTTTGATGACTCCTCTGGAATAAATAAAGCTTTGGACATGGTCGGATTTGAAGTGGTTTTCTCCGCGATCAAGCGATTTGCGCTCTCCAGAAAAGAAAGAAACGAGTGAGCATATCGATAAAGACGCCATCTTTGAAGTATGAGTTTAAACTGTTTAGACCAGAAAAAAATGCTGTCATGGCAACGTGACGTCACACTTTAGGACTCTATTGGTATGTGGATATGTGGATAGCTGTGGAGAAGAACTCTAAGGCTACATAAAAATAAGATTTTTGCCGCCCTTTTTGCAGCCTCTCGCTTAAGTCTTGATCCTCACTGATTTTGTACTTCCTTTTATATCAAGACATTTGATCACTACTGATGCACAAACAATGGAATCTCTTTATCAGGGTTTTCATATATTCAGCCGAAACGTATCAAACCCCTTGGGACCTTCTAAGACGATCAAGACATTATCGCTCAAATGAGTTCCATCTATAATTGTCGGGATTGCCGGAAAACGTTTAAAGGTGCACTGTCGTGAAACAGAAATCTCTTTTTAAAGGAGCTAATATGATGGGAATTGTGAGATCATGAGGATTCCATTGGCTTGATCGTCTGAGGAGGGTTTCGATAGAAACTGTGCTATATTTCATGTGCAGAGCAGTTTTGTTGTTTCACGAAAATCTAAAGGATCATGTGGAGACAAAGGAGCCTTTCAATCGTTAAACAAAACTTCCTGAGAATTTTCCATCAAAAAGAACCATTTGGTACATTTGCTTTCCTGTTGGAATAGAGAGAGCGTAAGTTTTCCAACCAAAGAAAGACCCCCTGGCTTTACATTTGGGCCAGTGATGGTACAGTGTATGTATTTTAAACGGAAGCCTAGAAGTATTTTTTTATACAAACAACGTCATATATTATTGTCAGGTGAATCACCATATCCCGGAGTAAATTCTAGAGAAGTTGCTGGCTTACTGCAGACAGAATACCGCATGCCTACGCCATCTCACATCTCACAAGAACTTTGAGTAGTTTAAGAGCTCTTTCATCACACCTTTTAAAAATCAGTATTTCGAAAAACGGCACAGATAAGAATTGGGTATTTCAGAATCCAATTTCAAACGACAGTAAGAAAAAATCCCGTGAATTAAAAGTACCGTAAGAAAAATACAGTTGCGATTATTATTTCAGGTACTCCATTTTGACCAATTGTTGGAAAGAGCAACCAAAAAACAGACCAACATTTTTATGGCTCTGCTCAGCGATCAAAGGATCGATTATTGGATGGTTATAGGATTCGTCTGTCTGTCTTCCTTGAACATATCCTATTTTCTTGTCATTTTGCTTAGTATTGTTGCAATTTTCATCTTTGTTTGAGAAAATCCCTATTAGGAAGTCTCGTTCCAGCAATGTTCTACTTGAACATAAAGTTTGCAACCATAGAAATGTAGGGTATTTTAGGATATAAAAAATTGATGGGAGGGGAGGGCGGAAATGGCATGATTATTGCATTTTGGGAGAAGAAACGAGAACAGTAAAAAAAAAAACACCGCTACACTTCTCACTCACATAGTTCTGTAATAATCTCATTTCAGCGCAGCGAGCTAGCTTCATAAGTTCAGTTTTTTTAAATTGTGGAGTTATATCTCGATTTCTCAGGCCCTTTTCTTTTTCTTTAGCACTGTCTCTCGAATCCAGATATCGTTCCCCCAACACTTCAACACTTTGTATCCTTATACTTCCATGTTCATTAGTATCTCGCGCCATTTTGGGAGTTACAAGGAAATGGTAAATGACAATAACGATTAAAGCCGGAAAAGGATTACTCCTTTCTTTAATGAAACGATTGTGATTGGCAGAACTTTGACGAAAGGAACCAATTTTAGTCTATTGACTGAGGAAGAAACTTTAAGACTAGGAATGATTTTGGAAATTTGCTCGGCAGAGTTCTCTAACTTTTTATTCGAGCCATGTCTCAAATTTCTTATCTGTTTTCTAGACATCTGTGAACTTGGAAGTCTACGATAGTGAAGAGTTTATCAAATTTGATGTGACAAACGAAGAGTTTGCCCAATTTCTACAATAAAGACTGGAACGGTTTTATATCAGTGAAAGAGCCCTATAACTTTTCTTTGTTTTGTAACTAAACTATTATTGTTTTGCTTCCTTATTTCAGTTTTTTAAATCTACATCACGTCTTTGCGTAAAGACTCGGTCAAACACACGCAACATTTCAACGCAATTTATTGCAACATTGTTGGATCGTGTTGGGAAATGTTGTGAAGGAGCTGGCCATACGCGCACATCTTGCAACATCCAAAAATGTTAGAACAAAAATTTGACCATTTTCTTCCGACACCATGCAACATCTTGCAACTTGTCGCAAGAAGTTGTTGCAGAGTGGCCTAACGAGTGCAACATGTTACGCGCAACAACGTTGCAAAATTTTGCGTTGTAATGTCGTGTGCGTTTTGCCAGACATTAACAGGTTCTCATAACGAGAATAAATACGGCTTTTTAGCAAGTTTGAAGGTAAGATCTGGACGTGTAGGTTGCCATTTGGAATCTCGTGGCGTTCTACTTTCTTACCGCCTCCCGGTTAGCTCAATGGATAGAGCGCTGGACTGTTGTGCGGGAGGTCGAGGGTTCGAGCCCCGGCCGGACCAACACTCAGGGTCTTAAAATAATTGAGAAGAATTTGCTAACTTTCTATAACATCAAGAAATGGTTAGATATTCTAGTCTTCTCGGATAGGGACGAATAAAATGGAGGTCCCGTCTCCTGCAGGGTTGGGGTAGGAGACGTTAATTTCCCACACAGGAGATTACTGTGTGATGGATGTCCTCCCCTGGGGTGGGATGCGTGGGATATTGGGCGCACTTAATTTGGAGCCTGGCTCTGTTGTGCGACCCTCACCATACCCTGGTGAAAGTGATTAAATAAATTACATGCTTTTCTATGGCGGGGATAACTTAATACAGTAGTTGAAGAAAAGTGGGTTTCATTTTCTGCGTCATGTCCTAGATTCCAACTAGCTTTAGTAAAAGATAAAACGTCAACGAGTCGAGTGTAAATTCTTGATCTGTTACGAGAATGGAAGGACTGTATAACCCCACACAAATATCGCTTTGAGAATTATTGTTGGCCATATGTGAAGCTTTTGTGTATACTGACCTAGGTTATCATTTTTTTCAATGGATTGCTTTTTTCTTAGGATTCTATCGGGAGAGATTTTGGTTCAGGTCTTACACTAAATAAATTAAGCTTGATATTAATCAATGAGAGCTCTGTAGTAACTTTTGTATTTCAACCTAGCTTTACATCCTTAGAAGCGTAGTATGACAGTCATAAAACACTCAGTGTAAATCGATTTATAAGTGTACACAATACCACCAGATGATTGTTACATTAAGTACCCACAGAGCCTATATATTAGCGCAGACCGACATTACCACTGGCGCAAGCATTCATTAAGGAAGCCTAATGCATAGGAGTCTAATATTGTTAGCTATTTCCATCCAGCTTAGGTAGCTAAGGTTTGTTGGCCGTCAGCTTTGTTCAATACAATCTTTTAACGAGTAAGGTACTACTGTGCAGGTACGTAACAGATTAAGTAGACAAGCCATGTGTAACCAACAGACAGTCAATTAACGATAAAGTGAGGCAAAGCGGATTCTCTGTGTTTGCTTCCTCCAGTTCATCATAGTGCCATTTACATTGGGATAGAAATGTCTCTGCATGTATGATAATTACCTACACTTGGGTGACTTTACCTCCTTAGTATGCATGTAGAAGTGAAATCAAGAAACTGCTTGCTGCTTACGAGGTATAAGGGTTCGCGTAGGAAATAGTTGTTAGTGATATTTGTATCAGAAAGTATATTTCGTGTTATTCTCAAAAATGGAGCCTCAAGTTTAGTTTGATATTGAAATTCCTAATTTTTAGAAACCTTAGGCAAAATCTGGTACTCCAAATAGTTTAAAAAATAAAAGTAGATTGATTGTTGCTTGTGGTTTAATTAAAGACAAGTTTGACCTGTTTTTTTTTTTTTTTTTTGCTGTGGTATATGCAGTAAGGCTGCATTAAAGTTGCAACAAAGGGTTGAGTCATGCAGTCGGTCTCCGTTTCAAGACCTCGTATTGGGTTGTCTTTTAAAGAGAGCGAAAAACGTCTAATATCAAACATTTTTTCTAAATTTAGCACAATAGCCTAAGGTTTCGGTAAATGGTTATTGCCATCTGCAAGCTCAAACGTCAAAAATTATAATTTCTCGCACTTATCAACACCTTTGTACCTTTCACACATGTTGTGTACTAGACACCTGGTCTCGCCTTAATGAAAAAGGTTTTCGTATTATATTGAGTTTGGTAAAACATTCACTATAATATCATTTTAATCTGTTTCATCTTGCAATTATTCTTGAAATGTTTGTAATGTTATCAGGTTAGTCAAGGGGCCAGCCGCCTCTTTAAAACCCAATCAAATTCCTGTTTTTCAGGATATTACCTGAAATACCAGCTTTCCCATGCACAAATGAATAGAATCTATCGGTGACACGGAATATTTCGAAACAAAATTTTACTGCATATGCTACATAACCAAATACACACAACCAAACTGAAGAAAACATGTATTTGTTTGTGCTTCTTCAGGTTCAAAATGTAATGCTCATCGTGACGCCATGTCACGAGGTGAACCAACTATTTACCCGAATGCACCCTTAAATGAACCCATAAATAAGTCAATAGTTATTAAGGCCACAAAATAATTTAGAGCTAGAGTTCAGGAAACGAGACTCCTTTCACCTGTCCCAGAACACTCCTTGGCGCAGAAAACAAACAGAAAAAAACAACAAAACAAAAACAAAACAAAAGGGAAAAAGAACAGGATTCAGCATAGGGGAAGTGTTTCGATGTTAATTTTCTCTTTGTTACTGTTTTTGTAAGTTCATCTTACATTTTAGAGGCAGTCATTCATTAAAAGTGGAAAAAAAGTATATAAATCTGTGCCCCTTAAGGTCGTTTAAATGACTATAAAGTTTCCGTTGAATAGATGTAAAAAAAATCTAAAATCTAATTCGTATACATAAAGCTCTTTTCATAGGAAACTATCAAAGTTTAGCTATAAAGCAAAGACCTCTAAGCAACCCATTTTTAAGCCTTAGAGAATGAATACCAAGTGTTAGAAAACTAGAAAAACCTTTTTAAAGATTAACGGTTTTAACCGACGGTCACCAAATCACAAGGAACACTAAATTACCAACCTTCAAAGAATTGTCTTTATCATTATTTTCACGAGAAAACAACCAACAGAATCGATGGCCAGTCATTGGACATATTGGGATAATTTTTTTTCTGTTAATAGACGCTTCAAAAGCGATAAGGTTACAAACGGAGAGGTAGTTACATAGTGTCACCATATTCTCTAAAGTCTTAGAACTAAAAAACAATGTTTACGTGAAACATGCGAATACGCAGTAGGTGGTCTCAAAGTCTTGTTTCAAAATGGCTCTTTTCAAACGATAAATAAAACAACAAACTTTATATAATGAACTTGCTGATGAACTTTCTGATGAACTTTGTTTCTGGTTATAATGAACAGCAAATTTTAATTTATGAAAGTGAACGATCATAAATTTTTCAAACCATTCTGAAAATGTATTTCAAAAGGATTCTCTTTTTCTTAGGAATCTTTTGTTCAGGTCCTACATGTAATAAATTAAGTGCCTCTCCGGTACGTTGCAAGTCGTTCAAAAATTGTGGCTGCCATTTTCAAAATGTTTGTTTTCATATTTTTCGTTGAAGGGTTTGACTACTGTGTAATCGTGCTCATCACAATAAGTGCCTCATTTTCTGTCTCCCCCAGCCCAGGCTCTATGATGTTATGCAAATAATTTGTTTGATTCTTCCGAAAATGACAATCAGAATGCATATTAAAGGTAATTCAAGAATATATACACTTGATCAGGGACTTAGCGGCTGAGTTATCACCCGATTATTAGCTTTTATATTAACCTAAACAAGGGAAGTGCGATTTGAAAACATTTCAAAGATCGAAGGCGGGATCTTAGAAATTAAAGTATATTATAAATAGGTGGTAGTTCAATTATTCATTCTATCATAAGTATTCGGATTGAGTTGGAAAAATGTATCATTCATTTCTTAAATAGAGCTCACAAATTTAACTGATTGAAGAGTACTAAGGTACATCTAGTTATAAGCCCTATTGTATTTTAACCCTAGGTAGCTCAAGGTGCTCTACCCGCAAGCACATGGAGTACTTCTTAATTACATTTGTTACTATCCTACAGATTTTAACCTTCTCATCGGCGAATAGAGGTATGAAATATAATCTCGAACCACCAGGGAAAATTCTGTATGTGAGTTAAGTCTCCCATCTAACAATAATTCCATTCAGTATCATTTCACATCAGTTATCAGGTCAACGACGACGCGCAACTGACGCGAAACTCAGAAAATCAATCTTCATAATAAGTATGTACATGTAACTTAAATACAAATTCTAGAAAAAAGACATAGCATCAGTAAAGTGAAACTTGTCTCTGAGGATTATTTTCTCCTCTCCTAAATCAAATTTATCTCAGATATAGCAGAGAGTTTGCGATCTTCGGAGGGAGACTACACCTTCAGTAAACAGGCTCGCAATCGATACTCAATGAGCAAGAACTATTACCTGGATGGAGTGAACACTAAAAAGAAGCAAAATTTGTCGCACAAAATTTATAATGGGGTGAGGTTCATTGAACCAACAGGTTTTATCAAAACATTAAAGATTCGTTTGTCTGTGTACCCAGACACTACAACCTCTTTTTGGGAGACCACTTCGTTTTGGCTGCTGTACAAACGCTGCATCATTGAGAGCTTTCGCAACACAGATGTAATGCTAATTTACAAACCTGTTTCCTATACAGTTGACTTTTATCAGAGGCCGACAGGGAGAAATTGGGATGATTGGACAATATCATGGCAAGTGACACCTTATGGGGTATGCTTACTTTGTCAATTAATGTTTTTGCAAGCTGTTAAGATTGCAAACATCTGTTAGAGTCAAATTAATATTGGGGGCAAGTTTCTAAAGAAATTGTGGTGCTGTCACGGTGTCGGTGGGGATACCAAGGTAAGTTGGTTTTATCAACTAAGTTGATAATGTAAATTGGCGTACAGGTTTTCAAAGTTGACGTTTTCGAGCTTTAGGCCTGCTCCCCCCTCCCTCCCCCATTATTTTGGGTAAAAAATTGGACAAAGTGAAAAGCATTGCGAAGATACCAACAACGTACAAAGTCTATGGATACAGAGATGAAAAAGCTCTATCGAAAACAATTTGAAAAGGAGAAAATCCCCTCATGATGAAAACAGAATATCTCTTAGTTCTGGAAACAGAGGCAGACACAGTACCCCTCATTTCTAGCGGAACGTCTGATCCAAAGAACCAAAGCACTGTTTCGATCATCCAATTTCCAGGAGAATGACTTTTCTCTATTTCAAGCTTGACCATTTCGTATCAAACAAGGTAGGGAAATCTTCATGAGCTTTTCCCACACGAAAACCAAAGTGGTCTGCCATCACTTTCACAATGTGAAAGGGGAAATCGGAATAGGCTGAATGTTTGCAGAGTTTCGCAGCTCTACAAGCTGACGTGACCGATGCAGTGGATGCCATTACCTTCGATAGGGCAACAGTAGTTTAAATGTAAGTTAACATATGTGGAATATTCCACTTATTGCGTTTTACCCTATATTCGGAGGCAGCTTTCCTACGCAAAGCATCTTGATGTAGTATTGGATTAACATGTTGCTAACAACTTAAAAGCCACAACTAGAAGTAAACGTGGGAAGGGCATCAGGAGGCCTATTTAAGCAACCAGTCAAATATCAAGTAAGAAATGGGGAGATTAACAGCGAACTTTTTGGCATCCCTTGGAAGGTGAAAAGAAAATCATCACAACCAAGGAAAAGGAAGTCATGTGTAATCTTCATCGTTAAGACTCACGTAACCGGTCGTTTTCTAACGTTTTTTTCTACGACAAAAGAAGCACGAAGACCAAGTTATGGAGGTTCTTCCACCCCTATATAAGCACGAGCATACATCGTTTACGCTCATGTTATCAAAAAAGTTTAAAGAGAAATTAAAAGAAAGTGCCAAATTTACTTGATCCGTTGTCCGTGTAAATCTACCTGGGAGGACTTGGCTCATAGACTGTTCATTGATGTAAAAGAAATTATGAATCACTAATTTTGAATGGCAAAAGAAACCTAATCTTTTCGAATTCATGCTACAATAGCATTGTTGTCATTGGGCAAAAGACCAGATTTCAGTTTAAAAAAGGTTGGTATTGATATTGAGCACACTGGTTGGCGAAAATGGAGGAGCACTTAGACTTTTACTTAAAATGTACCTTTTACCCTGGACTGCTTACCTCGGTACAGGCCCACAACCAGTAGCCATGTTGGATTTTTCCTAACAGAATTAATTGCAACACTTAAAACTCTCTATAGATTTCTTTACCTCACCCTAAAATTAATGTCAGCATGTCAAGTTAGAAATGGCAGGGCAGTCACGACTTTAGTCTATTTCAATTAAGAGCGTGACACTAATTTGTCATTAAAAATTTTACATATATATGATATCAAAAAGCCTTGGAGTATCTGTAATTAGTTAATATATGATTCACAAAACGAATAAAGCAAGAAAGACAGGTTTCTCAAAATTCATTTCAGACGCCCACGACTGCAAGTCATAATTTACCAACGAATTACTCTCATAAATGATCAAAATCAGCCTCCACAAGTCTCGTGCTTATCATCATGAAAACAGCTCAGTGACTTCAGTGATTCATTATGCGTAAAGTATATTGTAAAGAACTGGGGTAAAAATTCCTTTCCTGACGGTCTCAATATAAGCATACAAGCTTAAGAGCACTGAACAGCAGAAAAAAAAAATCGATTAATTGAAATCGATTAAAATGTTTTATTTCGTCATTGTTTTTTTAACAGTGGAAAAGGTCAACAGATTTCCGTAATGAGAAGCCACAGTACACAACTTGTGTTATCAGGGGAAATCAACCAAATAGTTGGCTTAAAAGTAACCCCATCATAGTCCCAAGTATAGTAAAAAAGGTTAGTATTACCGTTACATTCAGAACAAGAGACTGTAAAAAACTTGGTGGAGATAATTTTTGCAGAGACTACTTCGACTTTTATCTGCATCAAAGCGGGAATCCGACAGTACCTGACCCTTTACAAAACAACGCCTCTTATGAAAAGATTGCTGAAATACACAATGCAGCTGCAACGATCTTTGGTAACCATCCCACAACTACAAAAACGTTTGATGTCGACGTTAAAGGAAATTACATCGTTCTGGCTCTTCATGACCAAGGTTCATGCAGCGTCATCTACTCTGTCACTGTCAGTTATTATGTCTGCCCAGAATTTACTGTCGCTAGTAGCTTGGTGTCACTACCACGCTCCTGGGCTCCAGCCAACAAGTCGGTGCCAATTCAAGGCAGTTGTGTTTCAAACGCCGTCTACAAGCAAGGTATTCTTACTATGGACTGCCAAAGTGATGGCGTTTGGAACATTAGTTCTCTCAATGGAAGATGTATTTGCAGAGAGGACAGTGGGAAAAGCGGAGGAGAATGCAAAGGTAATATGATGGCCAAAAACTTCACAATTACAAGTGCAACAACAATAAAGTTTCGTACGTTAACTCAATGCACAATTATATTCAGCGTATACATGATACAAAGGTCTAGCTGGACCATGAAGTGGAGCTCAAAATGTTTTCTTTCTTAGCAAATCAAACCAATGAATATTTCAAAGCACAAATTCTCAAGATTAGTTAATTTTTATCTAATTCAGTGCATTACGTCTAACCTCCAATTACAATGCTGTATGGCTTGATATATTAAAAGAGAAAGAAAGTTATCGTTATCATCACTATTCAATTGAAATACTGGAATATGGATGGGCTCTGTATCCTTTTACAGATTGTGAAAAGAACAAATACAATGACCAGAATGGCTTTAACTGCACAGGTATGGTCGCAGAGATGTTCTAACCTGGAATTTTTAATATTCCGTACGTTGAAGAGTGTAACGCATGGAAAAGTTTTCGTGGTTTGAATGGTACCTTTCCGGTCAAACTTTACTGCATTTAAACTTAGAGGTTTCTGGCTGTCTCCGACTCTGTCTTCGTATTTATCCCTAACATGCACATCTTGCACTACTATCACTTCCATTGTTTATGCAACTCTTGTAAAATAACAGCGCAATTCCTGTAATACTAATACTATATAGCACACAAATAACACTAAATACTTAAGAAAGGTTGATAGTTTCGAAAGAAACTGTTTGGGGCTGCGTCGGTGGGAGTAACGAAATAATTTGGATATATCAACAAAAGTTGAAATGGTAAATTGGCCACCGTAATGATTACAAAAGCTGACGTTTCGAGCGTTAGCCCTTCGTCGGAGCGAATAGAGGAATTGTGGGTTGTGTGTGCTTTTAAAGGCAGAAAATGGAGCTACGTTATTGGTGGGTGCATGGCAAGATTCCCCAAAGAAAGATTCCCCAAAGAAAGATTCCTCAAAATTTTCTCAGATAGACCAACATGGAAAAGTCCTAATATATGGTGAGGAGACTTGCGTTATGGCTTATTTTATCGAGTGTCTGCTTAGTCTAACGGGGTAGTTTTCCTCAAATTAGCGAGAAAATAAACACTTTCATTCCTGACTAAAGGTTGTTTACAATTCTCTAATATCACCTCCTAATAAGTGTGTGTTCAGTCATACCATCAGCCCCGGGAATTGTCCAAGTTATCGTCGTTAACCAAAGCGCGTTGGAGTTAACATGGCAGCCCCCTGCATTAACCGGTGACCAGACCGAGGTTTTTTATGACGTGGAATGCCGTAAGCCGTGTGTAGGTGAAAAAAACAGCATATGCTTGGATGACAATGAATCTTGCGGGACTGACGTCATTTTCAAACCGAAAAATGATGGCTTGAACACCACATGCGTTACCATAGGAAATCTATCTTCATTTGTAAACTACACCATGAAGATCTACGCCAGAAACCGAGTGAGCGATTTGGCGAAAAGAAAACATGGAATTGAAGCAAACTTCGCGGCAATAACAGTGAGGACTAATGGACCTCAGGTAAATAAGTTTGTGGACTAAATAGGATATTACGCCTTATCATATAAGGGGCAAAATTACTGAATTGTGATTGGTCAAGACAGAGGGCATTTTTTCTTAATTTTTGTAATTGCCCCGGGCAAAATTACTTGAAAACGATTGGCTGAAAATCGCTTAGCAACGGCTGCCAAGGTAAAGAAATTTCTGTTTGTTTTGTAACAATGGCGTCACGTTTTGCGCGAGATCAGTAAGAAAACATTTTGCCCCTTATATTATAAACAAGTAATCACATGGTTCCTCGTAAAATTAAGGATTAATATCACTGTGTTTTCGGAAGTTGCAGAAATTGCCCTCGTCGCTGCGCGACTCGGGAAATTTCAGCAACTTCCGAAAACACAAGTGATATTAATCCTTAATTTTACTCGGCCCCATCCGATTACCTATACAAATCCAATCTAACGTTGGTCTCTTGTGCATGGTACATAAATGAGGTCATGTACAATTTTACTGTTTGCTTTTAAATTCAGATTTTCTTAGCTAATGCTTCAATCATTTAACAGTAACATCAAATATAAAACTTTATGATTATATTTAATAACTACCGTGTCTTTAAAAATGAACTTTTCCCTGGAAAATTCGACTGAATATTGCTAAAAATACTGTTGTTGTGTCGTGGAAACTGAAGGAACAAAACGGGCTTATTAAAGAGTTCCAAGTAACTTATACAAGGGAGGATGATTTCAGCGTCTAAAAACCTAGACTCTTGCCACCAAAAAAATGCAAGTGCAGTTTTATCTAAAGGTGGGAAAAGACTTTCAGGGAATGTGAGTTTGAAAAGAAAAGTTGTATCAGTACATTGAGAGTAGAGGGTATATATGTAAAATTTGTGAAGCTTGGTTGGCAGAAAAAAAATGTAGTTCAGTTTGGATTCGTTAACCTCGAATTAGTTAGCAATACTAAGGCTTATAACATTCAAAATATTGAAATTGATGAAAGAAACTTAAGAACAAGGTTTTATTAATGTGAAGGTGTAGTCTGATCGTCCGGTTGAGTGTAGTCCTGAGAAGGACTGTTGTCGGTGGCAGTGACTGACGTTTCGACCAAAATACCTCACAACAAGACTGACTGAACACAGACGGGCGAAGAGGAAAGGTGATGTCAGCAATCACATTGCTGAACACCATCGACTTACCAACCACAACATTGACTGGGACTCTGCGCAATGCCTAACCTACAGCACTGACTATTTTCAACGACTGACTCTGGAAAGCTGGTTTACTAACTTAGAACAGACTCCCCTAAACAGATGTCAACAACTACCCGCCCCATACAAACGACTCATTCACGACATAAACATCACAAACGACCGAAAAAGAACAACCTAGCTTTACCGACAGACCGAAACAGACCAATCACGACCGACTTACGTCACTTGAGTCTTACAGCCAATAACATCACGGCAAAACCAACCGATCATTTCACACGAACTGGAATAAGAACATTCTACTGACAACAATCATTCACTTGACTCTGATGATGACTTCCGCACAGGTTGTCGAAACGTCAGTCACTGCCACCGACAACAGTCCTTCTCAGGACTACACTCACCCGGACGATCAGACTACACCTTCACATGTTACCCCCGGGTTCAAACCATTTACTGCAAGGTTTTATTAATATTCAAGGTTAAACTTTTTTATTCGTTACGGTGGCCAATTTACAATTTAACCTTAGTTGATATAACCAAATTACCTTGTTACCCCCACCGACGCAGCACCACAGTTTCTTTAGAAAATTTCAGCCTTTATTTCCCTGCGAGCAGAGCCTTTTCTTCTTTTCTTCTTCTTTTCTTCTTTTCAACCCTCCAAGGGAAAAGGCTCTGCCGTCATCCTGTTGTTGCTTTGAAATGCCGAAAGCCCAAAACTCCGGGCTACTCAAGCCGGTTTTTCCTCCAGTCAAACCGGTTTTGGTGCGCACGCCTTTGTTTTTCACGTACACAGATGACCAAATCTGCGCCCACAATAGTTCAAGGGGGCCTGAAAAAGGATCAGTTTCTAGGCAACCGCCGCGCATGTTCAAACGAGCAACAACAGGATGTCGGCAGAGCCTTTTTCCCTTTTCGATTCGAGGACGAGTTAAAAAGGCTCTGCTTGCAGGGTAAGCCTTTATTCATTTGTCTTGATACAGCTACGATTCTCCTCAGGTAAAGTGTACTTGATGGTGAGATACAAGACAGTGGAAAACAACGTCTTAGTTTAGCACCACCAGAAGTCCCAAATTTTTTGCGCTTGAGGAAAGACCTCTTTTTGAAGATTGTCTCTATTTTATCTCTTTAGGTATTTGGTAGAGGTCCTACTGGTCCACTGAGAAAAGGTTCGTTTGTACAGCGTTGATAAGTCAATCTGCGCGTAAGACTGATATAGTGTAACTCTCCATCGGTTGGCAAAATTTTTTGTCCATTTCAGCGCAGAAAGAAAACCAGCCAGGGAAAGTTTCAGATTATGCCTCCTTACTCTAAGCTGCAGTGACAACAACGAAACCTCGTCGAAGACCACTATAAGTAGGCTTCGTAACGCATCTTTCCCAAAGTTTAGAAAACAAAAACATTACAATGAGATTGTCTGCGTAGACAAACGTTAATATAGACTTTAGAATACATTAAAAAGGAATATTGATGTGTTAGGATGTCGAGAATCATTGTGACAAGTGTTTTGAAAGAAAAATTTTCATACGGCATAACCTGTGAATTAGATTCGAATCAGATGTAATCAACTGTACTGTAATAAATGTTACATTCTTCCCATTCACCCGACAGAATCCAAGGTGACCATGCATCTCAAAATAATTTACGGACTGGCTAGTTTATCCGCACTATGCATTGTGTCTTTTGTCAGTTACATCATATACAACAGGTCAGTATGGGATCATTGGTGAAATTCCAAATAAGGTTAACATTCCTTTACAATACAGCTGGTGATGATGGGTCTATTATGTGCCTTAAAATGTTATTGATGCTTCGTTTCCTTTCAGCTTCACCAAAATAATGATTTCTGCAGTGGCATAACGAAATTGAATTTTATGCCTTTTTTTGTCAGATGGAACCGCCTAAGAAATGCACAACTTACACTTACCAGCGTTGAGGTGAATGAAGGTAAGTTGCAAAATCATGTCATTTACTTATTCAAAATCAGTTTTATTGAATACATTTTGCTGACGTTGCGCTTGAAATATAAAGAGCGAAGTCTTTAAATGCAAAGGCCTTTGGTTTCATCTTTTTCGATATCAAGTTAATAAAAACGAAAACAAAATCAACTAAATTGAAAATAGAAAAACAAAACGAAAAACGTCGATGGGTAGTGTGAACCCACTGGTAAACGGCGCAGGAGTCTCCGAAAAAGTAACTATCCTTTTTTTATTTGATTCAAGCACATTGGCGAGATAAACATAAATTGCCTTTGCACGGACCATGGAACCGTCGAAGGAATACACACCTTGAGAAAATTCTAAAAACAAGAGATTCCAGAGTTGTAGTGAACGAGGGTAAGTTGCAATATCGCATAATTTACGTACTTTCGTACTTTGTAGCAGTGTTACTATGTTCGAATTGCCAATGTTGCGCTCGGGACTAAAGTACCGACGTGTTTAAGTACAAAAGACCATTTGTTCAATCGGCTTTGATATCATAGACAAAGTTGGATTCAGAAAAACACACAAAAAATAATATTAACAGGAGAAACAAAAGACATTGGTAGGTAGTGTGAAACCGCTGTTGAACGGTGGGCAAAGTCTCCACATAGTTGTTGTCCTTTTTGTTTAATTCTCAATTTTTTTTTTAATTTTACCTGATCGTATTAGCCAGAATAAACATAAGCTGCATTTGCTTGGGCCACATATTAAGTAGTCTCCCTAGCAGCCGCTTTTTTCGGATGTCACGCAACGCTCCCCCAAAAGAGCGGCTGCTGACAACCGAACTACATTCCTTTCTCAATGTCCTTGCGGTTTGGTCGCGGTCTATTGAACAGACCAATCACATACCAGAAAATCTGAATGGCGTAAGGTTTCACGCGAAAATGTGGATGTGGCAGATGATCTAGCCATCATGTCGGGAGAAACACTGAAGAAATTTGTCGATGAGAGCTCGAAATGTTTCACATGTTCATCGTTGTGCCCTGGTAAAGATAGAGTATATATTTTTTGGGAAAACTTCTCACAATTTGGTTGAAATTATAGAATCTACGCTTAACATAGACGTCAACTGCTACGCAAACGATACGAACGCTAGATTGTTTGAGCGGTTGTTAAAGTTTCAGCGAGCAACTGAGAAAGTAGAAGAAGCTAAAAACTGAACTGAAACTCTTTATTCGCACTATTTCAAGAGGTTACTACAGATTATAAAAGTCAGAATATATAAGAAACAGTAAATTACATCAATAATCAAAAGGAAATGCAACACGCCTTTCAATCTAGGGCAAGGGCTAAACGCTTGCTTCGACCTACAGATGGAGATCAGGAGGAAAAAAGCGCGTGCTTGCCGTCAACAAACCGGGCGAAGCTTCGAGAACACTGCAACTTAGGTCGGCCAATGTCTCCTACACTACTTGTACTTCTTCATTTGCCAGTCCGTTGCTAGCTGGAGCGAACCCGTTTAGTTATGTTCGTGGCTTCTTATCACCGGTACAGGAAATCGGCCCGAATTATCGAGTGTTTCCGCACGTTGGCACAACGCAACAACAATAACAATAATATGACCACTTTCATCGGTAACATGGTCAAACACGAGCGGGAGTGCTTGATATATAAACGATTTCCCGGATCCTGTAGGCAACTTAACAAAAACATCTTCTTTCTTGACTAAAATTTTTTATGTGAAGGTGTAGTCTGATCGTCCGGGTGAGTGTAGTCCTGAGAAGGACTGTTGTCGGTGGTAGTGACTGACGTTTCGACAACCTGTGCGGGAAGTCATCATCAGAGTCAAATGAATGATTGTTGTCAGTAGAATGTTCTTATTCCAGTTCGTGTGAAATGATCGGTTGGTTTTGCCGTGATGTTATTGGCTGTAAGACTCAAGTGACGTAAGTCGGTCGTGATTGGTCTGTTTCGATCTGTATTGTATTGTATTGTAATCTTTATTTAGACACGATCAATTCATCAGCCTATAAAAATACATATCACATACGCTAAGATATTTAAAATTAAAACTACATACTATAACACTAAAGCTGTTTTCCGTGAATGCCGTGCGTTAGACTTTAAAAATGTCACTGATCTTACGTTTAAATAACCCCAGAGACTCTGTGTTCCTTATATCGCGTGGTAAACTGTTCCATAATGTGGCGCCATTGTAGCTAAAGCTTTTTCTGTAATAATTAGTGCGCGGTAGTGGAACATTAAGCTTATTTTCAGAGTCCCTGAGGTCATAAGCAGAGTCACGCCACGTAAACTTTGAATATAGATACCTTGGAGCTAGCCCGTGCAGACACCTAAACATCATGGTGGCTTTATGGATTTCCTGCTGGCGTGCAAGATTTTTCCACCCTAAAAACTCGAGTAGCTCAGTTGCATCAGCATCATAGTTAGAGAATGTCAACACACGGGCTGCTCTATTCTGCAATTTCTGCAGTTTGTCTCGTAGCGTTTTCCCACAGCTACCCCAAACAATGTCACAGTAATCAAAGTGAGGTTTTACTAAAGCTTGGTAGATGAGATGTAAGGTTGATGCTGGGATCAGGTGCCTAATTCGCTTTAGGGCCCCGATACCAGAGGCGATCTTTTTCGTTAGTTTTTCGATGTGACTATGCCAATCGAGTTTATCGTCTATTATTACACCAAGCGATTTTGTACCTGAAACCTGGCTCACTTGAGTATTGTTCATTCTAATTGTTGGTGAAGCTGTGAGAGTATTCAGTCTCTGCCTCGACCCTATTAGCATGAATTCGGTTTTAGTCATGTTCAACGTGAGTTTGTTCGCTTGTAGCCAGTTGAAGACGTTTTCTAGGTCTTCATTTAGACAAAACTGAACGTTCTCAAGATTGCTTCCCGCATATGTGAGGTGCATGTCATCGGCATACATTCTCGGTTTACAATTTGATAAGCAATTTGGAAGATCGTTGATATATAATAAGAACAATAATGGACCGAGAATGGTCCCTTGAGGGACGCCGCAAGTCAACGAGTAGCTACTGGATAGCGACCCGTTGACAGAGCATTTTTGTGTTCGGTTTTCCAAATATGACTGAAACCATCTGAAAGATTTTCCATGTATACCATAATAGTTTAGTTTCGATAGAAGGATCTGATGATCAACAGTGTCAAAAGCTTTTTTCAAATCTAGAAAAATGACTCCATTGATTTTCTCGTTATCAATATTATATGCCCAAGAATCTGTCGCTTCCAACAAAGCTGTTACAGTTGAATGATTAGCACGAAACCCTGATTGGTTTTGACATAAAATATCGTGCTCTTCCAAATAGGCATATAACTGTTCATAAACTATCCTTTCAAACACCTTCGCCAGGTGTTTGACATCTGTTTAGGGGAGTCTGTTCTAAGTTAGTAAACCAGCTTTCCAGAGTCAGTCGTTGAAAATAGTCAGTGCTGTAGGTTACCCCAGGGTTCAAACCATTTACTGCATAAAATTTTTTAATTGCAAGCTTCTGGTGAGCATTAAGCTCGAAAATTTTGAACTTTGACGACGCTTTGCAAAAAGCTCCTTCAAGCACCGCCATTTGTCTTGTGTTTTCCACATGAGGATCGCGATAGAAAACGATATCTGATAGGACGAGTCTCAAAATGTGAGTCTGGTGCGAAAAGGTTCCTGAAAATGGAACCCGAACTGTGATTGGCCAATTCAGAGAAAGGAATGTAGTTCGGTTGTCAGCAGCCGTTCTTTTGGGGGAGCGTTGCGTAACATCCAAAAAAAAACGGCTGCGAGGGAGACTACATATTAAGTCACTAATCACAATTATGCTGTTTCCCTCAACAATCTTTACGTAGACGTTGCCATGAGTTCTGTCGCTGATTGGCAAAAAGTAGATGACTTTAGACTTGACCGTGATCACATAAAAACCATAAGGGTTCTTGGCAGTGGCAACTTTGGTCAAGTGTCCAAAGCCGTTTACAAGCCTTTAAAATCTAAAGTGGCTGTTAAGTCATTGAAAGGTACTCTTTATTTTTCATACAGTGTCACTTCTTTATTACACGACTCGGGCAGTCAGAGGGCCAAGAACTAAAATCAACCAATCAAAATGTTCTATTGCCGGTCAATATTCTCTCAGTATTGGACCGGACACTGTCCCGAATGGTCCCGAATGGTCCCGAATGGTCCCGAATGGTCCCGAATGATACCGCACTTGTGTCCCTTTGAACTTCAGTCGTATAAGAAATCTCTTATTAACCAAGCTTGCTCGGGACCGTACTGGAAGAATATCGGCCCTCGGTCTTTTTTGTACGGACCTCGCTGCGCTCGCCGGGTCCGTACTGTCAAGACCTCGGGCCGATATTCTCCCAGTACGGCCCTCGCGCTTGGTTAATAAGATATATATACTTCCTTATTAAAGACAAATATAATTTTTACTTCTCACTACCCGGAAAATTACTTTCTTATCTTATCTACCCATTTATTTATTTCTCGTTGAGAACCATTTAGCCATATAGATAATGGATGTGAAATGCTTTTTTTTTTAATTCATTGTAACTGACGTCGTTTTAATCTTCACTAATGTTCTAGTCAACGCCAAAAAGAAAGACCTACAAGACATGCTGACAGAATTAGATCTCATGAAAACCTTGAAGCCTCATCCCCATGTTGTTGAACTCATTGGCTATTGTATTGAAAAAGGTACTGGACATTTTGTTTGATTTCCGTTGGCTAATTTCTTGATCACTGACTAATCCCCAATGCATTGAGTGTCTAACTCACTAAACTGACTTATTCAGCACCGTTACATCGTTCTAGATCCACTTCTCATAGTGTTGGAGTATTTACCATACGGGGATTTGTTGGGATACCTGCGCAAGAGCAGAGGGATCGAGGATATTAAGAACACAAGAGAAAAGAAACCAAGCTCGTCACTTACAAAAGAGGATCTGCTGCGTTTTGTATGGATGATCGCTGATGGTATGAGCTATTTGTCAAGAATGAAGGTAAACCCTACTATTTATGTTCCCTTAAGGCATCCAAATTCTCAAACCTTTACAATGCAACTCTGTTGTACCATTCTATGAGGAATGGTTTCGAATCATTTCTTGGTCGGTCATTCCCACTGTACTCAAACGGAGTACTAGTGTCAAAAACTTTGAGCGTTCCCTTTTTAAAGTAATTTTAAATAATCAAATTCTTACGCAGTTATTCATGTAAATTTTAAAATCTGTATATAACCATATTTTATAACCATAGTTTGCGATGTACAAAGGCTTAAATACCATTTTAATTACTATTAATATTGTTACAACTATTGCTATAAGTTTTTTTTTTTTTTGAGGGCCATTAGGTTATCAGTTTTATTAGTGTCAAATGTTACTCTCATCAAATAAAGTCTCACTTACTTACTACTTACTACTTACTACTTACTCAGTGAATTAAGCCGCTCCTCAAATTTCAAGATTATTTCGGTACCTACCCTAACAAAGTGATATTACGATGAAAAAGGAATAGTCAGTTGGCCTTATCTTAAAACATCTCTAGGTACCAAGTTTGTGTTGTGCTGTGTTTCAGATTGTTCATCGTGATTTATCAGCTCGCAATGTGTTAGTTGGGGACAACAAAGTGTGCAAGATATCAGACTTTGGTTTAGCTCGAGGTTTGAGGGAAGATGTGTACACAAGGAAAACAGAGGTGTCTACAACATGAACCCGAAACTATCTCAATATAACTGGAAAGCTTTTCACCAACATTCGCTATCTACTCGCTTGTTCATTTAATAACTGACGAAAAAGCCATCTGTAATCATTGTAAACCCAACAACACTCGTTATTCTGATTAAACACTTCAATTTTATTTACTTTGTAACTTGATACAGTGAAAAACCGTGTAAAACACAATGACGTCTTGTGCAAGCAAAAACAGTTACCTCGTGACTAAATAATTCGCAACATGACTGTTCGTTACACGGTTCGTACAATAATACTAGAAGTTTTCTTTGATTTGAACTTTAGACGATATTCATTTGATTATTCTTTTCAAGGCTCGTCTTCCAGCCAGGTGGATGCCCCCAGAGTCTCTACTCTATGGCGAATCTTCCACAAAGAGCGACATGTAGGCTATTATCATTTATCCTTCCATTCCTTTTTCAATTATTTAAAAAAAACAGAACAAAACAAAACAAAACCAAATCTGAGAACAACCCGACGTGAGAAAAAGTTGCAAATTGTCACATTTATTTTCCAAGTGAAAATATTTTTTAAATTGCCCCGCTCATTTACTTAAAGTGCATATCAAACGAAATTTTTTCTCTTGTTTCTTGTAGTTGGATATCTATAGAAAACGTTTTGAAGCTTTAAAAGAGCTGGAAAAATGTAAAAAGCATTTTTTTTGCTTTCAAAATACGCGCAATTTGCCTTCAAATTTGTCCCGGAGACTGGGACCTAGTTTATTGCCGTAGAAGTTATTCATGACGTCACATTTTGTACCTTTGCCGCGAAGGTCTGTTGTCGCTAAGAGGAGTCTGCAGTACTTCGTAGTAGATAGATAGTGCATTGAAAGGCAAAGACGTCCAGTGATTTCAATGATTCCTTTGAGTCCGACTCTTCTGAAAGTTCCATTGACTTCGAAGAATCTGGGTACACAATGTGACGTCACGTGTGATTTTGGCCGCGCGATGACCGGGACAAATTTGAAGGCAAATTTCGCGTATTTTGAAAGCAAAAACAATGCTTTTTAGACTTTTCCAGCACTTTTAAGGCTTCGAAACGTTTTCTATAGATATCCAACTACAAGAAACAAGAGAAAAAATTTCGTGTCATATGCACTTTAAGTCATCCCTGTAACCTTCATACTCATGGTTCTTTCAGATTAACCGAAGTACCACAGTCTTTATAGATTTTTTGAAGTGATAACATTCTGATCAAAGTCAGAAGTGTTGTTTCTCCACCTTGAAACCCGTCTCAAGCGGGAAACCTATGCACTGCACCGCTGATTGGATCAAGGGATCAAGTACATGTAATAATACGTTCGATTACCAAAACTATCCTAGCGATTACGAAAAATATATCATTTTCCGCCAATCAAAATTCAAATATTGCAAGTGTACATATTATTAGCAGAGTCATAATAATGTCAAAAAAGCTCATAAAGTAAAATTGTTTTCTTTCGTCTGTCATCTACAGATGGTCTTACGGTATTGTGATGTGGGAGGTGTTTACCATTGGTATGTACATTATTTTGGAGAACTTTCAAACACAGTTAATAAACAACTAGAAACTTTCTCCTTTCTTGCTTTCACAAAATATTAAATCGTTACATGTTCTTGTAATCACCGAAATGAAACCCTGATTATCTGGCATATTTTGCACATTGATACTCTGTATCACCACTCATAATACAGAAACAAAAGTACTAGTTGACCAGGGTTCCTATATAATCGACCTGTCCTAAGCCCTTTTAACACGATCAAGATACCATCTCCTCAGTGGCTTCATATATAATTGTCTGGATTGCCTGAAAGGATTTAACTAACTATGAGAAGAAACGAAGATCGCCGGGTTAGTAGGTGCTATGGAGCCTGATCACCCGCGGAAGGTCTCGATAGAATCTGTGCTATTTTTTATGTGCAGTGAAGTTTTGTGTTTTGCAAGTTAAGTAACTTGAGTTAGGTAACAGTCCAGACGATCATGCAGAAACCAGAGGAGTTTTCCTTTAATATGAAAAAACCGGTGGTAATTTCCCATTAAAATAAACCATACGATTTTCCTTTAAACAAAAATTAAAAAAGGGAATTAGTTGCCGCGTCAGAATCAAATCTTCTTTTTATGAGCCTGACTTCCAAAATTTACAATGACAACATGGTTCGCACAAAATTTCATACTTCGCCAAAGCATTAAAGGGTTGAAACATTGATATGGTGTTTTGTTCGATAACTGCGACAAAACAGAAATGAGACAAACTTCGATCCAATATAAATATATTAAAGGAAGATAGCTATAGAAAGACCGACCCATTTGCTTCCCTTTCGGTATAACGGGAGCGTGAGTTTTCCAATTCAAAGATGGACGCCCTTATTGGCCCGTATTATTATATATTATTGTATTATAGGCCCGTATTGGGGCCTATTAGAGTATGTTTTAAATATGAGAGCACTTCCATAACCAGTCTTTGTTTTTAGCAGTGCCATGTATTATTTGCAGGTGAATCACCATATCCCGGAGTAAAATCTGGAGAAATAGCTGACTTACTGCAGACAGGATACCGCATGCCTAAGCCACCTCACATCTCACAAGAACTGTAAGTGGTTTAACAGCTCTTTTGTCTCACCCTCTTAACATCAGACATTCAAGAAATGACACAGATGTAAAAGTTACATTTTCCATTACCTTTCAGTTCACTATTAAAATAAACAGTAAATTCGCTTGGAATGAGAACTTTTTAAGAAAAGCGTACTTTTGATTCTCATTTGAGGTATTCCATAATGGCCAATTGCTGGGAAGAGAAACCAGAGGAGAGACCAACATTTCAATGGCTCTGCTGTGTGATTAGGCGACTTCTGGATGATTACAAGGTTTGTCAGTCGGTCTTCCTTAAACATTTCCTCATTTTTTTTAAATGTTTTTGTATAGCATTATGCTAGGTGCTGCTTTTTTTTCTTTCATTTACAAAAACAAGCAAATTAAACAAACGCTTATCTTAATATATTTTTCTTAGCATTTTTTTAACTTTAAACTCGAAGATCAAAACCATTCGATTACGGTAGTGTTGAGACATAAAGTGTGGGAGTGTTAGACATGCAGAACGGGCATGATTAAGGTATTTCGGAAAAGAAACGAAAACAGTAGTAATAAAACGTCATACCTATCAATCACAAAGTTCTGTATGTTTGGATATTCTTATCTCAGAGAACTCGTTTCAGGAGTTCACCTTTATAATGTGGAGAAAACTTTCGATGGCCCACATAATTTCGTCTCTTTCAATGACCATTTCTCAAATCCACATATCGCTCCTCGAAAAATTTCAACACTGAATCCTTGTGCTGCTATGTTCATCGTAAGCTAAACTAGATGCGTTTTGGGAAAAGAAGCATGTCAGATAACAGTCGTTGAAAAGGTAGAACTTTTCAATAAGAAACTAGACCTAATCGATGGACTGGGGACTAAAAATAAACGCTAGGAATGGTGTCGTAGATTGGTTTGAAAAAAAACTTTTATACATAATAATAATAATAATATTAAAAATAATCAGTTTATTTAACCCTTTGGTAGTGTCAAACACTAAATTACAAGGGGGACAATAAAATCCATTCATACGTATGATGCACGATCCTCGCAGTAGATAGCGCTATTTAAGCAATAGCGAAAATCAGACCTAAAAAAAGTCAGGCCTGTACGGGATTCGAACCACTGACCTCTGCGATACTAGTGCAGCGCTCTTACCAATTGAGCTAACAAGCCAACTGGGAGCAGGCCGTTCAGTTGATTCGTAATAAACCCGTGAAAGTGATAAATCAAATACAATGAAATATATGAAGTTCATATATTTTGAACTGCGGTATTAGATACGTATGATGCACGATCCTCGCAGTAGATAGCGCTATTTAAGCAATAGCGAAAATCAGACCTGAAAAAAATCAGGCCTGTACGCTTGTTAGCTCAATTGGTAAGAGCGCTGCACTAGTATCGCAGAGGTCAGTGGTTCGAATCCCGTACAGGCCTGATTTTTTTCAGGTCTGATTTTCGCTATTGCTTAAATAGCGCTATCTACTGCGAGGATCGTGCATCATACGTATCTAATACCGCAGTTCAAAATATATGAACTTCATATATTTCATTGAATCCAAAATCCATTCAATTCTACACAGAACACAATACACTTGGCATAACAAGCAAAAACAATTAAGCCCTATTGTAACTGTGAGTAACGAAACATGTCTCATCTATCTAATCTGTTCTCTAGACATATGTGAACTTGGAAGTCTACAACGCCGATGACTATGTTAACTTCAATGTGATGAGGGATTAAGAGCGATGAAAGACGTCTGATTCTACCATCAAGACTAAAGCATGGAATTCCGGCGTTGGCCCATTTCCGAATTACCCTTGGCCTCATTCTCAAAACGAGTCCTGGTGCTCATCCTTTCATATGATAATCAGTTTTCATTTACATGCAAATTAAACTCATTTTCACAAGAATGGTTGAGCACCAGGCCTCGTTTTGAAAAAGAGGCCAAGGGTAATTCGGAAATGGGCTATTGACATAGGTTAAAGTAAATTCAAAGTTTCATCTTCTCTGTTCCAAATAAGATAAGGTAAAATACTGACAACGATACTGCATTATTAACTCAACACAGAGCTTCTTCAGATTTCGCACTACCACAGACCCGATGTAAGCTTCTAAATAAGTATTGTATGTGGAAATGACAGTGGAGAACCTTTCCTAAATACGGGGTTCCTTTCAGAAATCTGCTTGGTTTTTATGCCTATTGTAAAAGCAAGTTATATCCAGTTGACAGTTTTGAACTGGAGCGAATATTTTGGTTAACAAGAACATGACAGATTCCTTTAATGTAAATTTTCAAGTTTAGTCAGGGTTCCATATTATTTAATCAAGTAATTAAAGGTCACTCATTAGCTTTCAAGGCGGAAATTATCCAGAAACTGTCCGGCGGTGCATCTGATCCTTTTAAACAACGGAATTTTCTAAAGCGGAATAAAATGATTAATCGATCTTTTTCATTTCCACCTCCGCCATTGTAAAGTGTAAACTTCAATTTACTTCCACTCGCGTTTTGAAATTGACGAAAGTAACCAAATTGTACCAAAAACCATCTTCATAAGAGTCGAAAATTCAAGTCATGATAAAACCCGCCAATTTTAAAACAATCAGTCGCACATGAATGACTTCCCAGAGTTCCAATGAAAGTAATGAGTTCACTATAAAAAAAACTACTCCTGCACTGGTCATCACAAAAAAATAATGTTAATCATATCTAATTTAGAATGCTCAGTAGGAGGGTACTTAGTGCGATTCAAAATGGCCGAAGTTTATATGATTTTTGTTTTGTTTTTTTTGTTACTATGATTTTCTAAAACTGAATTGTTTTGGCTTCTTTATTTTACGTCATGCGTAAGCGTAGCACGCTCTTACAAAGGGAATAAATAAGAATTTAAGTTCATTTGAAGAAAATGCTCAGAAGCTTAGGTTACCTCATAATGAAGTCAGAGTCATGGGTTTCTGATATGCTTTTCTATAGTGAGGATAAAAACTACATGCCAGTTTAAAACACTGGGTTTCATTTTTAAATTATACGTCATCTCCTGTATTCCATTGAAAAAAATTAGTAGAAGAAGTAACGTCAGTGACTTCGGGAGTAAATGTACGCGTACGTTTGAGCTCAAATACTTTTAAGTATGCACTCTCAAGGTGCGTGTTATCTCTAGTAAATTTTTACTCGAATATTGTAGTCTTGAAAGATTGCACTATATCGCAAAGTAAATCATCGATGTAGTTTCAACATGTTCAAACTATATTCTTGCCATTTTAAATAAAATTGCATGTAGAGTTTGAAGAACTTTGTCGCTCTCTTCTTTAAAGTGAGATTAGACTCGTTTCAGCAGAGCGTGGACAACGCCCAGATGTACGATTTCATTATTTTCTAAATACACTTTGATCACCTGAGTCGATAAAATTCACTTGCTCCACTAAATTGAAAATTGATTTTAGATTATGTGATCTTAGAAATCCAATTTCGGCCAAAATGTTTGCAAATAAAATTTCAAATAGTTTGGTTCGTGTAACCTAAGGTGGTGTCCTGATCGAAAAAGTTTGACTCGAGGATCACGTCCATCTGTGTTGTTGACAGCCGAAGAGTCAACATTTTGTGCCGTTATTCCCTCAAAACATCTACCGCCGACTGTCGGCGTCTTTCAGGCGTATGACCTGTTCAAATATACGTACATGTAAGATTAATAATCTAAGATTGTTATTCACGTTTTACCCGTTATAAAACATCTATTCAGGCTGTCTGCGATCGTTCTATCACACTTAAAGCATTTCTTAAGCACCAAGAAGGACGTGTAAAACGACTTCACCGGCTATGAACTTGTTCCAGCAGGTACGTGAGAACAATAATGATTATTGACAAACAAGCTATCTCATGTGCAATACTAACAGATAAGAATTTGACCCCGATATTGATGCAAGCATGCCATGTTGTTGAAAAATTTCAAAACGAACTTTCTAATTTTCGCATAGAAGTCTCGAAATTTTGATCGAATTGACCTTGCTTAAATTGCTTTTAGTCTTAATTTGACACTCTTGAAAATCATTTTACAAAACTTCAGTTAAAGTAATCTCGATGCGTAACTTTTTCATGATCCGGCTTCATTTGTTGATCATATAATTTTCAACACAACTTCGTAAAGGCAAAGGTGAAGTACAGTCTCCTTCCTTAATAAGCATGCCCAGTGCTTACGGTAAATTGCAGTCATGAACGTACGAATAAATAAAGCAATTAACCAACAAAATTTGTATATTATGGACCATCGGCGGAAAACTTCTTTTTTTGCAAATATAACTGACAACGAAAACGCAACACGAATGCAGATTACTAATCTGATTACTTTCAAAACCTAATTGCAAGGTCATTACTTAGTTGACTTTTTTTGAGTGGCCAAAAACAGGGCAAACAAAATTATACAAAAACACTTGAATAACGAGAGCACATGATGGATAAACATTTCCTTAAGTCACATTTACACATAGAACACAACTCCAAATATGGTTAAAAGAAATTTGCTGACTGTGTTTGATTGTATAAAATGCTTCAGTGGCCTTAATAATCACGTCACAGTTAGCTTTCTCGAAACCAGACGTCCTTCCCGCAAATCAATATCAACGGAAGTTGTTCTCTATGAACGGAAAAGGTGAACTCAACTTAGTGGGTTTTTCTTGTCGCAATACTGAAAGGTGACGTTGTTAGGTTTCAGGAGGCGTTAATATCAAGCTAACGTAATATTGAACGCATAACCCATCAAAAATACGCCAAAACTTTGCGGTAACACGGTTGATGTCCGTGCTGTGTCTCCTTGCAGATGAAGATGACAGCTTTAAGTAGGGAGCCTTAATTTCCTCCTCAATTCTTTATTTTTGATGCGATAACTAGCATCTTCCAAATATTCGCGTCATGAAATGACAAAAACGAATAGCTAACTCGGTTTTTTGAAGTACGATATATTCTGACCTGTCCTTGTATCGGTCCTTTCAGTTCCAAGCTGCTCTCAGTAGTACACTGATGAATAATGGTTATTCATTTATTTTCAGCTTTAGTTCGGCCTATGGATCATTTGTGGAGCCATTTCCTTCCCATCCTTATACTCATTGCCTTAGCCTCGTCAGACCAAGGAGTTCTGATAGACAAGCCTGAGTGCGATTCATGTTCATGGAATTGGACGATTTTACAGACTGCTGTGCCTGGATACACAGGGGTTAGTATTATCAATACCTTAATTATCTATAGACTTCAACCATAGAATGGTTTTAGAGAATGATGTGTGACACTGAACACCATCATAACGAGGAGAGATCAAAATATATTACTAACACTTTTCTAGGTAAAAAAACGCATTCCCGTTTTATCAGACAATAGGTATTTACTTGTGGCATTAACTATTAGTTTCAGCATAGTGTTTACGGCATTAGCACCCGTAAAATTTGATTTTCGTCTTTCTCATCAGAATCCTTCAATAAAATTAAAAAAAAATTGCAAGAAAGCTCTTCTTCAAAGTAAAGCAAATAATTCAACTTAAGTTAACTGCGACTGAAAGCAGAAAGCGAAAGCTCGATTTTGCCGCTCGCCGTTTTCCGTAAACATCTGCTTAACCTCCCTTTTAATTTTTTCACCCCTTAACAGACTTGACATTGTCACTGTGCTGGCGTATTCATTACTTTCCTAATTCATTCACTCATTCTTTTACTAGTCCACTTACCTAACCAGTTTTAATTATTCTAGTTCTTTCCTACTTAATTATTTATTTATGTATTTATTTATTTGGCGGTTATGATATCATTTCTATAATTTTTGTGCAATGGTTAATTTATGTCTTTGCTTAACAATGTATCAACGTTTTTTAATCGCAGTGGTACGAAAAACACTCCTCTCCTCGATATTTATCGTGCATCAATAACTTGAACGCATCCACATCGAGACCAAACAGTTGGCTGAGAAGTGACAAGATCGCGGTTAACGAAGCTAAAAGGCTAGATGTAACTGTTCGATATCTCATCATAGATTGCTCTTTCTTGGGGGAGAATGGAGAAGATAAATGCGTGAATGCCATAGACTTGTACGTCAACCAGTCAAACCAGGATATCCTAGACAAGTCAAATTACCCAAACCCTCTATCACACACAACTGCATATGAAAAAATAGCAGAACTGGGAGACCCTACCAATGTGGAAATTTCCAAAACAATATCAGTAGCCGTAAAAGGAAAATTTATCTTCTTAGCATTCCATAATAATGGAGCGTGTAGCATCTTGTACTCTGTCAAGGTTAGTTACAACTTTTGCCCTGAAAAGACGTTTAGCGACAAGTTGCTGGTGTTACCCAGAACAGCAGCACCAGTGAATGTGTTGGACATCTCACGTGTTGAGAGAAGATGTAAAGAAAATGCGGTTCATTTGTCTGGCAGTCTGAACGCCTACTGCAATAGTAGTGGACAATGGAACAAAACGTCGGTAGAAGGGAGATGCATTTGTAAGGAAGACTTGGAAAATGTCGAAGGAAAATGCCAAGGTAAGGCTGTTAGAGAGCATTTTTCAATTTCGTGTCGAACAACCAAAACCAAACCAAACAAAAAAACAACCAATCAAAGCAAAGGTTTGCATTATCGTTGGCCAATGAGAACTCAAAGTGAATCCAAGAGAACTGTGCGATTGCTTTTAGTTTTGCATCTGATCGGTTGAGAGGATTGCGCGAGTATTCTGAAACAATTACAGAGCAAAGTCAACTACACCCAAAGCAGTTACTTTCGATACTTGTTATTTCCCACCCGTATCCATGTTATCCATGCATACCTATTCTCTGGCCTTTCTGGCCTCGTCATAAATTCAGTTTTATTCAATAACGTCCTGATATGTCCTATTTAGGTTGAGTGACTTCCTAAAACGTCTCCACTAGCCGAGGGCTACCCATGGTTGCATCTCATTTTAATTTGAATAACGCTACTATTGCAATTGTTGTTGATGCTGTTGTTTTCGCTGACCAGGTTATTAGAGTTGATAGACACATTGTATATCATCCTGGGTTTTCCTCTCATTTTACTATAGATTCCTAGTTTAGAAATCATATTAAAACATCGTTTTATTGTCCTTTTAATTCATACATCTCTCTTAAACTAACCTCTGACCCGAGGAAAACGTTCTTCTCTTTTTAGCTTGTCCCAATGGAAAGTATAACGACGAAAAAGGTTTCAACTGCACAAGTAAGAAATATAAGAACTACTTTGATGGGTTGTCTTGGTTACTTGGCAATTTCGTTTTAAATTGACGACTTTTCAACCAAAATATTACTATTTCCGCCCTAATAATTTTCTGTTTACAGGTTTACCATCAGCTCCAAGGAATATCAGCGTTGCCTTTGTTAACCAAAGTGTCGTAGAGATAACATGGTTGCCGCCTGCAGATACCGGTGATCAAAGTCTTGTGTCTTATGACGTCGAGTGTTTGATACGTAAAGTATGCATCAATACTGCCTGTTTATATGAGCCTTGCGGAAGTGACGTCACTTACAGACCAAAAAATAAAGGCCTGGAAGTGTCCCACGTGGCTCTTGAGGGTCTTTCGTCGAAAGTAAATTACACTCTTAGAATCTACGCCAAGAACAGGGTGAGCGAGGTGGCGACAAGAAGATATGGAGTCGAAGGAAACTTCGAGGCAATTAACTTAAGGATGAAAGATTCCGGTGAGTAACGGAGTCTGCCCAGTTTACACAAAATAAAACTAGAATTGAACCGGCCCCCTATCTCGAGAAGCTAGGAAAGAGTGTTAAACAATTTCAAACAATATTTTTACAGTTACAAAGCAATATCGTTCGCTTAGACCTTTTCATTGCTTTCCTAGCCATGGTGTAGTGATACGTTTATCAATGTGTATCAAAAAAAGTTTAACAAGACATGTAAAGTACCGTTGTCAAAAGTGATCTTCAATTTCTTGATTTCGCTACACTTTTTAAAGCTCTAAAATTCTTTGAAATTTTTCCTAAACCTCCTTCACCAATAAGAAGGACAACTAAATCCATCGCAACATGGGAATGAAAAATCGACAGTGGTTTAGCGTGGCCTGTAGTCTTACCGACAACGATATTCGTCATCACAGTGGTCAAAATGTTGTGCACCTCGTTTTAAGGTTGTGGGATTTTCAATAACAATGGCGATCGTTATCATAATAACTCAACATAATGCTTACCGTGGTTGCTAAGCTAACATGTAATCAAGTGATTAATTTAAGATCAAAGCAATGAGAGGTGCACCATAAACATTTGCAACAAGCGTGAATTTGTATTCCGAAGAAACTGCGTCAATTTTTCACGAAACAGAATCTCTTACAAGCTGAAATTTTTCCGATTTTCATCCCTTTTGCAGCTCCATCTACGAGAGGCCTAAAAACGGAAGGTGAGTGACTGCTTAAGATAAAAATGGCAAGCGAATAACAGATGGAAAAAGGCATTCCTCGACAGTACAAGAATTAACCGTGACAACAATTGGCGTGAACATAACTGTTGTCTCCACATTTCAAGGTTATCTCATTCTCACTTCTTTCGAGAGTGCTTTTTTTTTTGTTTTTGTCTCTTTTTTTAAACCGGCCTAAGCTGACTCAGACAGTCTAGGGAGACTTTGTTCACGTTTCAGAACGGTTGACTGTGGTTCGATACACTATCGTTCCTCGAAGGACGATAATTGATTGGGCCACTATTGTTACACACAAATGAGTTATGGTCCTTCCATCTTATCCTCAAAAAGTTTACTTCTTTGATACGGGAACGTTTAACAATCAAAATGTCAATTATCACATTCGGCGAAAACGAGTGAAAAATTCCAGTCATTCAATGGTGAAGCCATTGATATAATGACAGTACATAAAAAATTTAAAAATGTAACATTTTTCTTAATTTATTTTACTGTTAACCATTTGACCCTAGCAGTGACTAGGATCTTTTTTATCCTTACAATATCACCTTAATAGATCGTACTCACCTTTAAGGTCACGAGAATAGAGGAAATGATCATCAAGGAAAGAGGCTCTTGATTGTTACACACTCTCACTCATGTGCTGACAAGGAGAGTGTGTTAAGAAATGCATGGGAAAAGTATGGAACATATGCATACTAATGTAAGGTGTACAGGGGTAATTCCTTAGCGAAATCATACATATATGTACTTAATCTATTGTGCGCTTTTCAATCCACAGAATCGAGGGCTGTAGTATATCTGAACATCATATATGGATTAGCTGTCTTATTGGTACTTTCCATATTTGGCTCTGCATGTTTTATCATTTACAGAAGGTTAGCAAACTCTAATTGTAAAAAAAAAAAAAAACGCAAACGATTCTGGTAGCTGATTTCAGCTCCGGGCAACTCTTCTGATTAACGACTGCTTGACAACAAACGACTTGAAATTGTGCCAAACATTTTACCAAAACTCAGTCATGGCGAAGAGAGGTCTGGATGTCCAATGCTGGATAAGGTATACTTCATATTGATTTGTGATATAATCTCGTATATCTCTCATCGCTTCTCAAGATATGTACATTGTTTTAAAAACTAAATATACATTCGGTGCTGGTTGTTGGTTGCAGCTCAGAATTAACAAGAAACATACCTACCTATTAAGAGATACTGTGAGCTAACCCTTTTAAAAACACGCCAACCGTCATTTTTTTGATCCGTATTATGAGCATTTAGATGTGACTGTGACTGTATTGAACTTTGAACGTACAATTACTTCTTCTTGCGAAGTAGATATCGACACCAAAGAAATAGAGACCGTCTTGAGGAACCCAAAACAGCTGAGTCTACTGGCATCATGGGAGAAGAGGTTCAAAGAGCAGAATCTACAGGCACCCTGGGGGTAGAGCTCGAAACTGCAGAATCCCTCACGAGTGCGTACGATAGTAAGTCTCCATCATTTACCATCTTTCACGTTTTGTCATTATTTCATTGGTTATTCTCCTCTGAGATATCAGAAAATCGCCCTGATCTCATGGCACATATGAGAGGCTTCTTAACGATAGCTTATCAAACAATTGGGAAGGATGAAATGTACGAAATCTCTATCTAAATGTTACTCGTTAAACTGCTCAACACCATTTCAAAATTCAAAATAGAAAATAGAAAAAAAAGATATCCGAAAGAAAATTCCTCTCGTAAAATAAATGTCTTTTGGTTTCTTACGATCACGAATCATGTCATTTCCAGATGTGGCAATGTGGACTGTGGCCGATAGTGAAAACGTGGATGGCTTCCGACTTATCCGTGATCAGATCAAAACAGTTAGATTTCTCGGGAGTGGAAACTTTGGTCAAGTTTACCAAGCAGTTTATGGACCTTTGCGATCTGAGGTTGCGGTGAAATCACTGAAAGGTACTTTCCACTTTTTCTTACAAGTTTCAGCCATTGAAATACTATTCTATAATTGGATTAATTTCAAAGTTATTTCAAATCCTAAAACTTCTGCTGTTGCGTTGAAAACGTTACATAACGTGTTTAATTTGTTTGTTTACCTCTTGAAGACGATGCCACAAAGAAGGACCTAAAAGACATGCTAACTGAACTGGATCTTATGAAATCTTTAAAACCTCATCCTCATGTTGTGAGACTCATCGGATGTTGTACAGAAAAAGGTACTAAGGTTGATTGATCAATCAAATCATTGGCTTATTGATCAATTCACTAATTAATTTAGGAATGAATGATTTAAGGATTATTTCATTTTGTTATTTCCAGACCCTATCATGATAGTTTTGGAGTATTTACCATATGGTGATTTGTTGGGATACCTGCGCAAGAGCAGAGGGATCGAGGATACTTATAACACAGGAGAAAAAAGGCCAAGCTCGACACTTACAGAAAAGGATCTCTTGTCCTTTGCGTGGATGATCGCTGATGGCATGAGCTATTTGTCAACAAAGAAGGTAACTTCAATGTAACTAACTATAAAAACTCTGTAGTTTAAAATAGTCGACTGAGTACCCCAGCTGAATCCTCTTAACTTTGTGCCATTCACAGAACATTGTCATAGAGATTCAGTGATTCTTGCTTAGTACAAGGTAATTTGAATATATCAAAAAAGTTGAAATGGTAAATTGGCCACCGTTACGATTATAAAAGCTGACGTTTCGAGCGTTAGCCCTTCGTCGGAGCGAATATAGGGAAATTGTGGGTTGTGCGTGCTTTTAAAGTCAGAAAAAGGAGCTACGTGATTGGTGGGAACATGGCAACGAGAAAAACACGAATAAATTAGTAGAATGAAAAGCGTTCGTTGATACCTGTGGGACCCATGCCGGGGTGTCACTTCATTTAAATTATCATCTAGACAGTATAATCTTAAATACAACTTTACTTCAGACACTCCTTGGCACTTGTACAAACCCGCTCTCGTCTGGTGTTACACTGGGCTTACACTCTTCCTTCGGCCTAATGCAAATGAACAGCGTCTAATATAATCGGTTTTCAGGCCATAAGTCATTGAATTTTCATGAATCAAAAACGTTAAAACATGGTGGAACGACAACGCCTCAACAAATTTGTCATGTTTTCAGGTTGTTCATCGGGATTTAGCAGCTCGCAATGTGTTAGTTGGGGACAACAAAGTGTGCAAGATTTCAGACTTTGGTCTAGCACGTGGTTTGGAGGGAGATATCTACATGAGAAAGGCTAAGGTGAATCTTGAGTTTGTAATTGTGAATAAACCTAAAAAAATAGATTTTGTATGAATAGATAATTCTCTTTGGCTTTTTCGTTAATTTGTTCATTTCTCAATGGTCAAATCATCAAGTTACTAAAGAGTAACCCTTGCTGTAAGTTTGTTTTATAGCATGTTAGGGTTGCCTACCAAGTGGCTATTGAAATTACAAGTCACAATTAGTATATTATGAGAATTTAAGGTCAACACAAATCTTCCAATCAGTCCCATATATTCACATTAACAATTTTACAGTGAGTTAGGATATCGATGTGAGACAGGCCCTAAACGTACAAAACAATAAATTAAAACATAAAAAGAAGGACAAGATAAAAACTACACAAACACATGTACAAAAGAAAACAAAACAAAAAAAAAAAAATTAGCTTCAAGACAGTTGTTGGATTGCAGAATAAAGGATGATTATTTAGTGGTTGCAAATAAAATGTAGCTCAGCTGAAATCACCATCCGTTCAATGACAATATACTTCTCTTATTACACGAAGGCTCGCCTTCCAATCAAGTGGATGCCCCCAGAATCTCTTTTATATGGAACATCTACAACTATGAGTGATGTGTGAGTTGTTTCAAAATATTCACAAGTGAATCATAAGTCCATCATTCCTCTCAATAATACAGTCCAAACATACACATGTGTATATCTAATTTTCCCTTTTGTGATAACAAAAAAAAAATTAACAGAAAAGAAAGACCCCAAAGAGAAGTCAGGAAAATTAAAAATTGTACTTGGTCATGATTAGTTTGCAATAAAGTTTTAGTTCTTCCTAAAACAAAAACCTTCACAGCTGAGAGACTGGAAAACTGAATCATGCAGTCATATAGATACGTTTGTAAGAGTAAACGACACAAATTTTACTAGTAAGAGAAGATTTAAGAAATGCAATCTAAGTCTCTTTTAATTGAAATACAAATAGAGACAACTGTGCCAAAAGTCTATGATAAGCTTCTGGAAAAAATACATCAATTAATATCTCTAGTTTTTTGTGCTTGATTTTCCTTGAAATTACTATGTCAAACCAATGGTACAATAAATTCACACTGAGAGGTTGCTACTGCAAGTAAAGTTCATAAATAAATGTAAAATTCTTCTGCTTTGGTTTTCTTCCACAGATGGTCTTATGGCATTGTGATGTGGGAAGTGTTTACCATAGGTATGTGCCTCGAATACTTTGTACTTTGGTTCTACTGGTCAGCAAGAAGACAATAATATTAATTCCATTTTGTGCTCAGCACAAACATGCTGTTCTCATGAATGAAAAAAAAATCAAGTTCTATTTTATCCAACTAACACTGTAGCATACGGGTCCTAAGTAATTCATGAAGCCAATAATTGAAGTTCCTATCCACATTAATTTTTCTTGCCATACACGTGCCATCATTCTTATTATTATCGTAATCATCAACATCATCAACCTCATCATTATAATTTTTACTGTTATCATTATAACTACAAATTTTGAGATAAACAAAACCTCTAACAACAACAAAAATTTAAACTTTCGATCGGTAAGCATTACATTCTCTACATAAACACGGCATTTCTTCATGTAATCCACAGTACTGTTAATCTCTTTAGACAAAATCATTTATTATTTGTGAGGCGTGAGTAGTCCAGTGATCAGTGCGCTGGACTCTGGGTCAGATGGCCCAGGTTCAAGTCCTGGCTGAGGCTTGACGTTGTGTCCTTAAGCAAGACGCTTCACTCACATTGCCTCGTCTTCTCGGATAGGACGTAAAGCCGGAGGTCCCGTCTCCTGCACCTATCAATAAGTAATTTCGGCAGGGGACGTTAAAGAGCCCACATGACGAGATTACTGTGATGTGGTCTGGCCTGTTTACTAGGAATGGGGGGAGGAGGCATCTGTAAACTTTCTCCTTTATTAATTGTAAACTGCCGCCGGCAGTCTGGAAAAGTCCTCCGCACAGTGTTGTAAAGCGCATTAGAGCATTTACATGGAAATTCGCTATAGAAATCGATATATTATTATTATATGTACCTGGTACACACACGAAGAAGAATGAATAAAATAATCCCCTTGTAAGGAAAAATGATTCTAACACCAAGAGACGTTTGTTCCAAGAAATTTTCCTCATCAACTGTAAAGCGCTTCCAGTTAAGAATTAGCATGTTATCTGGCTAAAAGTATTAAGCTTAAAAAGAAATTAGATAAATAAAAAATATATCGTTTGAGCCTAATTTTGTATAGTTCCAAGCTATAAAGCGGAATTCTATATTTTAGTTTTATTTTAGACGACCTCGGTCAACAACTGATTTCACTACATGGAACAGTGTTCAGAATGAACTACTCGACAAAAGAGCGCCTTGCCTTTTAAAGAACAGACGTGCGTCTCCTTTTCCCAACAAAAGTCTTTTCAGCGATTCATATGTACACCTTTGCGACGGTTGAATTGCTAGAACTGACTCCAACATTCCTAAACTGATTCCTTTTAGACTTTGAATCGGGCGCCATTCGAGCTATTGTGTCACGTTTTCTCGACATTTGAATAACGCGGGCGCTCTAGTCAACTGTACAAATAAATGTGGTGTAAAACAGTCATGTTGTTCCCTACAGACGGAAGTATTTACTGCCTTTCTTTCTCATTTTCTTTCCGTCTTTTCTCTTCGCTTTCCCTTCTATCATTCTTTACTTTTTTCCCCTGAGGCTCCAATAAGACGCTTTGCTTTAACGTGTTTTATATTTTTCAGGTGAATCACCTTATCCTGGAAGAACGAAATCAGAAATAGCGGGTTTACTGGTGAAAGGATACCGTATGCCTAAGCTAGCTCATATCTCTCAAGAACTGTGAGTAGCTGAAATGATTGAATCAACCTATTTATGTAAACTTTTGCAACGCGACCACAGTTTCTTGCATACACCTAGATATTTCCTTTCAGTTCTAAGGACCTCTTGTTAGACTTCGAGTGCTGTTCCATAAAATATAAAACCAAAACAAAGAAAAAAACAGGAAGCTACGCAGCCACGTATATTTTTTCTCAAGATCTTTATTTCCATGTTTATTGTGATAAGCTTCTTCTTATTGATTACAATATAGTCCTTTCCAACAGCACTTTTAGAACCAACGAACAACTTAATTGGCTTTGATTGTAGTATCTAATGCGCGTCATAACTTTCTTTTCAGGTATTCCATTATGACTATGTGTTGGCAAGAGAAACCTCAAGAAAGGCCAACATTCCAGTGGCTTTGTTCTGCGGTTAAAAAACTCCTTCATGACCGAAAGGTTTGTTCGTAGCATTTCACTATGCTTCTTATCATTTCCACTTTGTTTTTATCAATTTTTTTTCAAATCTCTGTTACCATTCTGTTTCAAAGAAAGAAACTTTAAGTCAAGGCAGTATGTCCTCTTGAATTTAAACTCTGTAGGTTCGCGTTAATTTTGAAGATAAAGTGAGTCGCGAATTAGCGGAGACATCTGTTTCGGATCTGGTTCTGCCTCTCTGCAGATTCGTATTGTGAAATGCTTGAACTCGGGCGATATTGGTCAGTACATTGGTGTTTTGTTGACGTAGGTTTTCCTCAAATTTTATAGTCAAATTTGGAAACGTTGCCTGACCTGTAGGCCCTGACTGTTTTGCAGTGCACTTTGCTACAAGCTATAACGCTACTTTAGCCAACACCAGCGAACACAGAATACTTCACGTTAAATCTAATTACAGTAAGACTCTCATTTGGACGAGAATGACATCATATCGACGGATCGCGCCCAAAATTGGTGCAGTAAGGCATAATTGTTCACCCCTTTGTCCCCCCCCCCCCCCATCCATCCTCAGAAGAAAGCAAAATATTCTCACGATAAGTATGGTCCATGTAACTGTTGATGGCGGTTTTTCAAGCTTTAATCATTCCACATCTGTGTCTTAGAAACACATCAATTTGGAAGTCTACGATACCAAGGATTATGTTAATTTTGATATGATGGCGGGCAACGACTGAAGAAGAAACTCCAGCGGATCATGACGACTACAACGTATAGGATACATCGTGTAATGAAAAAATATGTCATTCAGGATTGAAACCCTAGAACACTTCTTACATATAGGAGTGGTGTTTAACCACCACCTCTCGAAATTTTATTGCACATTCTCGAATAAAAGTGGTTCCAGGCAAGTTAGCACATATTTAGGGAACCAGGAAATTCAGAAATTAGCAGTTACCATTAGGATTAGCCAATGCCCCTTTCTACAGAACTTTGTTCAATGTAATATTTTTCAAACGTTTCCGAGTAACTCAGTAGAAATTCTGTCCATGCACCTGTACGTGTAGGTCCGTAGAAGTAGATTATGCCCTATACATGCATTATAATTTAATAATTGTCAGTTTTGAATTGTAATAAAAATAATAGTTGCGCAGTCGCTGAACGTTTGTTTTCCATTACAAGAATGAATCATCGGTTGTACATACTAGTTATTACTTTGATGACCCTAGTTTTTCTCAGAATTCCTGAAACGCTGACATAGTATTGTTGTTAATAATGAGAAGTTCATTTCTGTTTGAACAGCAATTCAAAAGACTTACTTACAAATGGAAAATAACATTAAAATCATACCAAATAACATGAAAACGTATAATCTTCCCTTCCCAAATCACAGCTGCATTCTTAAGTACCAAAGAACTTGTAGCAGCGACCCCTCACTGTTACGACAAACATCTTGACACGCACCTCTCTTCATTTCCTTATGCTTGAAATGTATAACAACCCGTATCGTGAGACCAATATGGCCACTTTCGCTGCTTTCTCAGTATCCAATGGGAAGACAGTCCGTTACTAGAATAAAGCATCCTATAACGAAACCGATTTCGCGAGAAGGAAAACTAGTATAAAGAAACACAGAGGCGTCATGAACATCACCCGTGTATGTCTTATTTAACGTCAGTTTAAATTTCCGATATACTGAAACAATTACATCCATTTTCATCGCGCAATTGCTACTTTCTCGTGTGATCTTTCATGCGAAGTAAGGATATGGCTTCCTAGCGAAACATTTCTCACAGTAATTGCATTTAAAAAGTTTCTCCCTCTAGTATGTAATAAGATGGCCTCTTTAAATATCCTGACTGACCAAAAACTTTGCCACACTCCTTACAAACAAACGGCATCTCTCCTGTATGAATTCTTGAATGCAAGCGGAGCACATCAGCGCGGCTAAAGGACTTCTCCCAATAGTGGCACTGGAAAGGCTTCTCCCCAGTATGCCTTCAACCTCAGAACGACTGAAAGACTTGTCACGCAAGTCGCACGGATAAGGCTTTTCACCAGTGTGTAGTCTTATATGCTTCTGGAGATCTCCAGACTGACTAAAACACCTATCACACTAATGACATCCATATGGTTTCTCTCTTGTGTGTGTTCTACCTTCCCAGATACTTGGACTGCCTGAATCTTTTGCCATATTGGTCACATATGAATGGCCTCTCTCCTGTGTGAGTTCTCTTGTGATTCTCTGGACAAGGCACTCTAGGCGATTGAAGCATTTATCACAAAAAAAATGTATTTAAAAGGCTTTTCTCCTTTATGCGTCCTTTCTGAAGGTGCCCTGCTTGACTAAAACACTTCTCAAATAGACTGCACTGAATTCGCTTCCAAGTCGGCTGCGCTTTTTACCAGATCAAAGTCCACAGTAGAACACTCGTTTGGCTCCGTTGCCATGATTAGTTTCCAGTCCACAATAAAATTCTGTGGATAATACGCTTAAATTAAAATATGTTCTCTACCTCACAGCTTAAGAGGAAAGACTGTGTAAAGAATCCTACATGTGTCTACTAAACAGATAGAAATATGGCCTTGTTTACAGTTAAGTTAGTTAAACAATTATCTATCTACCTGTGACAAAAACTTGAAAGTGCGCAGGATCTCTAGAGACAGAAGTAAGCATTTATACCTTCAACTCTTTCCCTTTCCTTGGACGTATCCCATAACCAGTAAAAACTTTCAAACAGAGGTTTTTCTTTAAGATTTTAAGTGGTGGGATAGAAGTCACCGAGTTACTTGGATCAAATTGGGCACTAAATTACCAGACATCTGACTCTGCTAGAAAGAGAGGGTATAGTCATCCCCCCCCCCCCCCCCCAAAGCCCTAACCTCACCAAACATTTTTTGCAATTACTAAGCAATGTTACATATGTTATAGGTCAGTATGTGCAAAAGAGAATATTTTAAAGTTATTCACATGAAAGAATAAAGTATTTAGTATCGTAACTCCTGCTGATTTTCCTGTCTCAAGAGGTTAGCATACTGTACTCACAAAAATGCATATCACTGTTGATCAATTTTCTCAAGGACTATATTTTGTCCTCTCTCCACAACATAGATACGAAAGCATTACAAAACTCAGTTTAAGGAATCAAATAAATGCACATGCACTTGACTTCATTATTTTCTATAAAACTTGTTTTTTTATAGATACATCTATTCAATTCACTGTCACAAAATACCAGTCGCAAACAATTGTCTTCTGATTAAATTTCCATATCTGTCATCGTTGCTTTAAAACGAAGAGAAAATTGAAGTTGCGATCAAGGGACCTCGGCTGTATGGCCCAGTGGCAATCAAACTAGTGGTAAGGTGGCCCACAGTTGACCTAAGAATGACATGTCCCCTTCTAAACACCCCTCCACCAGTTACAGAAACGGTCTTCTTGTTTTCGTCAATTTTAGATGTCGCTGGCTCACATGAAACAACAGTCCTCCCTTTCTCTCCCTCAATTCGTCAAGGATAAAGTGAGTTCAAAACATTGCATGCCATCTACACCCTGACAGGTTTCAAAATCATTGCTTGAATACTTCTGATCAACCAGATTGTTGAGAAGTTAAGGGCTTAATCCAAGTGACAATGAAGCAACCAAGCATAAGCACAAACTCAGTTCCATTATTAATAATAAACAATTACCTTCCCCCATAATTCTCCCACTCATGATGATGACACAGCAGGTGATGAAATGAGAAAAAAAAAGTAGAAGATCTCGCGTAGATCCCTCATAGGGACTTAAAAAGTTTTTCTTTGCTCCACGGCCAGAACAAGGCGAAGAACACTTATTATTTTTAATAAACGTCTTACTCTGTTTGTTAAGTCTCTATTGAGATGGGAAAATTCCAATAATGTAGTGAAGATCAAGAAGATTTGCACTAATATATTATAGCCAAAAATACGAAAATATGGGGCGCATTAATTAGACGCGTGCGAAAGCGCTTTTTTATTTTTACTTCTGTTCACAACCAGAAGCATTTTTGCTAGAAGCAGTGTTGGTATCGATAAATAGTGTTGAACTTCATAGTTTTCAGTTGTACAAATTGATTTACCATGGAATATAACTTTTTCTCTATTGAGAATCCACCATAAAGACATACAATTAAAAGAAAATCAGTGAGATCAAATAAACGGCAAGATTAAAGGACATTTTCCCCAGCTGAAAAATATCTCAGCCACCTGAATCATCCCATAAATTTCGATATTATAACCAAGGGTATGAATATGTAGTTTTAACTCTCTCGTTGGATTATTATATTAAAGCCAGTTTACATTAGAGTTCCTGAAGATAGTTATTTTTAAAGAGTTTATGGTTATATCCCTCAGTCTGATATATGTTTTGAAAAAATTAACCGGTGTAAGCTAAGAAGTGGGATACGCTTTTGTCAAAACCACAATTGAAGCTTGATGTAACCAGCTTTTCTATTCACTCTTTCGTCGGCGACATTTTTTAAAGGTTGTTTAAACACAGTGATGCCTTCTATAACATCAGTTCATTGAAAACAATGGTACAATTTTTTTTCAAGAATTTTTTCAGTGGCACCAAAAGCAATTGTTTCTAATATGATTCGATGCGGTCACTGCCAACTGAATCAATAACACAGGATCAAACAAAAAAGAAAAGGATATTCTTTGCAGGACATGTTGGTTCAGCAAAAAAAAAGGTTTGTCACCTGAACTATCGATAGCGCCAAATATCTAAAGAAATCCAATAGGTGTAAGGTTTGCAGGTGAATTAAAAGAATGAATAGAGATGCGAACATTAAAAAAAATGTTCAACTAAGCTTCGAATCACACTTCGATTTCCTCTCTTTAAGATGAATCTCTGGATCGGGGTAACGCTCATTTTCCTGCATGGAGTCTGTGGCACTGAAGGTAAAACTGTTGTAATTCACGATGTTCAGCTGATATAAGATCGATTAGTTCCTCATTTTCTATTGGTTATTAAACAACAAAATTATCACACAATTTCAAATTCAAAGGAAAAACATCCAAAGATTGATTAAAAAGCCCATAAACGTAACTTGTTGAATAAATTCAACCGCTAAGTTCATGAAACTTGGGGCACTTTTAAGCAGGACATCGGTCATTAGCTAGCCCCCTGACAAACTGACTGCTTCAACGGTAAATTCAGATTTCTCAGCATTATGTCTACTGTATCATTACGCATGATAATCTGATTACATACAGCGTGTGGCTCTCGCCCTGCGGGTCTCCGTGTGGTAGGCGGATCAGACGCTGAGCCTCATTCATGGCCTTGGCAGATTTCTCTCAGAGTCAATGGACGCCACATCTGTGGAGGAACCCTTATACAACCAGACTGGGTTGTAACTGCCGCTCATTGTGTAGCAAGGAAACTTAATCCTGGGGAGGGATACCAGGTGGTCGTTGGTGAGTGGATTAAAATGTTCATTTGAATTTACAAGGACTGGAAAAAGCCTTCTCTCCTCTCCAGTGTATCAAAATAAGATTTCGATTTTGATGTACTCAGCTGCGTGTTGGGAAACGTCTCGTGAGAATTCGAGACCTATACAGCAAACAGCAATAACACATGCAAATTAACATCTCGAAGATGGGCCATGGCAATCTACTGAGAGTACATTGATTTACGAAGTGCTTCAGATAAATAAAAAAAGATCGTATAATCTCAATAATCTCAATAATCTCAATAAAGATCGTATATCTCAATAATCTAGTCTCGTAAACAGACATCATAACATGACATTTTCTCACATAATTAAACCAATGTATATTCAGGCTAGTCAAGACTCAGTCAAAACGCGGCGGCCGGTCGCTGATGTTTTTTAAAACAAAAAAACAAAAAAAAAAAGCTTAACTCTCTACTTCTTGCCGGTTCGGATTTTTCCACAATCAATTGAATATTTTCTAGAGTTTGATAAAAACTAACTCTATACTGGTTGGATATGTCTGAATAGCGTTATTTCTTTTTTGTAGCCGTATAATGAGCAGTACGTAAACCAGCGACGCATCCAGACCTTGAGCTAAGGGGGGGAGGGGGAAGGGAGAAGGGGGGAAGGGGCATTTTTGGTTGTGTGTGTGTTCACCTGCCGGCTTGTCTTCCCTCTGCGTTAATTTTTTTATCCAAAATAAGGAAGGGAGGGGGGGAGGCGCCCCGTGCCCCTCTCCTGGATCCGCCACTTAGTATAACATGTAATTAGTTATTAACTTCTTTAAATATCATGATCAGGAATTGGATCAATTGGATTATTTTCAGGGACAAAGTAACTTTTAAAAAAAAAACCGGTTTTGGAACTTGTGACACGTGCACTTTTAACTTTTGCTTATCCTATCATCAAGGAGACTTACACACAAATAATTACACTTCATGTGGTTAGTAGCGATGTTAAGAACTTCAAATAAATCTAAAGAAAGTGATTGCTGATAAATTCTGCAGGCTCTCACGTTATGAATGGCAACACAGAAGTACAGGAGACATTTAACCTGAAACAGCTGTACTCTCATGAAGGATTCTCAATGAACAGCAACAGCCTAAAGAATGATATTGCTCTTCTGCAACTTGAGCGATCGGCTCAGCTCAGTGAGAGAGTCAACCTGGCTTGTTTGCCGGAACACGGAGATAAAGTCCCCCCCGGAACTAGGTGTTTCATTACAGGTAAGGATTGTTTACATACATGTAGAAAAGCGCCGCCACAAATGTTCGTTCCCCGCTCTGTTTTACGCGTTGCGCGTGTTTTTCTAATTTCCGCAATAATAGAACTTAGTGAAGTAAACTTACATTCGTGCTTAACAAATATGTAGACAACGAGAATACTTCTCAACATAAACAAATTTCTCGTTGACGAAAAGATGTTTAAAAATATCTTCGATACAATATTTTCAGTCACCCTTTGCGCTGTTCAAAGCTATCTCGAACTTGAAAGAACCTGTAGAAAATGCTGAGGTAAGATCGCAACCTCACAGAACAAATTCAGGCGAAACAAGAACTCAAAGGAAGGAGAAGAGACCGACGGATCTAAACAAATTTTCAAGAAATATTGCAAAATGAACAAATTTGCACGACGATGTGTCAGAACACGTTGTCTACGTAAAACTCTTTAAATATTTTTGGAAGCATCCAAAACCGTCACCTTCTCTTTGAACAAAAGTGTTAGAAAAAGTTACCCACATTTCTCACTTTAATGTGAAAGGGATATACTGGGCAGGAAGTTGTGGTGTTTTGCAAGAGAGCATTAGGGACAGTAGGCCTACTCTGGGACCTTAAGTTGCCTTAAGTCGCCTTAAGTTGCCTCAAGTCGCTATTGGTTACGCAATGTTAGAAGGGTTCCACCCTTCCCAATTGACCCGATTCACCCTACTCTGATCATGACTATTGAGTTTATTGCAAGGGATTCGGGAAATATTTTTAAGGTTTATGGAGAGGCTGTTACTAACTTTGATTTTATCACTTCAGTCAAATAAAATCGCTCCAAGTCGCTTTGAATTGCCTTCAATGGCCTAAAGTCGCAACGTTTTTTCTGCCAATTTTGAACAAGTCGCCTTAAATCGCCCAAAGTTACGGCGACTTAAGGCCTCAGAGTACGCCTGACAGTGAAGGATATAACTTGTCTAGGCCTTAAAATGTGTCAATTTAAATTATTTGTTGATACTCTTTAAAACGAGAGCTTGTTGTTAGATAAGTCTGTATGAGGAGAACCCTCTAATCTAATTGGCATTGACTTTATCCCCTACCCACGCCTCCATGCTTACCTATATAGTCATTTAGCGCAGATCCTTTAACTGTTATTGTTTCTTGGCTGAAACTGTTTGTCATCGCTAATCGCATCAGGCTGGGGCAGGATGTACGGTGGAGGGCCACCAGCCGACACCCTCCAACAGGCCGAGCTTCCCGTAGTCGAACACAACACTTGCAGTAATAAAAATGGTAACCTCGCCCCAGTTGACGAAAACACCATGATCTGTGGAGGAAGTGCAATCGCGAGCCAGGCGGGAGGATGCCAAGGAGACAGTGGAGGTCCATTCGTTTGCGAGGAGAACGGCAAATGGGTCTTACGAGGGGCTGTTAGCTGGGGAAGCCGTATGTGCTCGACAGACTACTATACCGTGTTTGCCCGTGTCAGCAGCTTTAGAAACTGGATAGAGCAGAAAATGTTAGGAGGTGGTGACGGCGGCGGTGGCGGCGGCGGCGGCGGTGGAGGTGGCGGAGGAGGAGGAGGAGGAGGCGGTGGAGGTGGCGGAGGAGGAGGAGGAGGAGGAGGAGGAGGCGGTGGTGGTAAGACTGTTTTCATGTCGTTATCACCGTAATCATCATCATCATCATCAAAACCATCGTCACGATATATGTTATTGATATCATCGTTATCATAATTATTATTTTCTCGATAAAGCATTTCTTAATAATTTAGGGCCTATTTCAAAATGGTCCTGGATTCCACCTTTGGATTCTGGGCTTCACGAAGACTTTGAGTCGAGCTATTGCGTAGCACTTTAATAAATATTTAGGCCGTGTCGAAAAGCCCGAGAATGAGTTCAGTTTGGAGACGCTTTACAAGAGCCTGAAGAGTTGCTGTTTAAATGAAATAAGTGTTTCTTTCTTCTTATCTCTAATTGCCTCTCCTGATATTTGCAGCCTGTGCTGATAAAAACTCCTACTGCCCATTACTCGCAAGGTACTGTAGGAATCAACTAGTGCAAGCACAATGCCAGAAGACATGTGGAGCATGTAAGTACAAAAACAGACTTTGTGGTCTCTTCTCAACACTTCCTTTATTCACGAGACTTTTTTTCAGAGGCATTGCAGCATGTGTTATTTTTCACTTCGTGACTCTTTAATTAGGTGGCGGCGGTGGTGGTGGTGTTGTCTGTCAGGACTCCACCGTGTACTGCCCGTTCTTTAAGAATCGTTGCTCAAACATAATTGTGAGACTGAAGTGCAAGAAGACGTGCAATGCTTGTTGAACGAAAGGAGTACTCAGGTAACTCATAGCGTAAAGCTTTCTTCTATTTTATCATCCAGATCAATTATTCCTTTGAAGTCGACGGTTTTTGTTACCATCATCTAAATCGTATCCTATAGTGTAGTAACAAAAAGGTTAAAACATCAAAGGCAACGAAACAAACACATAAACAAACTCGCAGATGTTCCCGGCTCCATAGTTCCATAGGTACAGAAAAGCACTTTTTTGTGCTACTGAAGCAGTTCTTGTAAGCTTATTGAACTAACATCGCAAAGGATTAAGAAATCAGGATTACATGAATGTTGTCATTTTTTCTACAGATCACTGCATTTGAGGGACACGTGGAGAAATTTAGAATTCTAGATCTTCATAGTCATTCTGATGTAGCCAAAACTGAATAAAAGGCGATTTGATCTGACTTGCATTTGTTGCAATAGTAAAACTAGTTCTAGTGACTTGTAGCAGTTTCCATAGTAAATGGTACGGTAACAGTTGGTGTGAGTGAAGACAGCCGGAGCCGATGATTCGGACTCTTGAATGAGGGGCTCGTATTCTTAGCAACGTAATAAGAACCTTTACATCCTAAAATCAGTATGCATATTCCCCATACTGTTATCCATACATTTGTTAACGCGCTAACAGAAAATTTGTTCAACAATCAAGAGCTTCTTTACCTACTGATCATATTTCCTTTTTTTCTCGTGACCTTAATGTGGTATCTAGGGTTGATATTGTCAGGAGAAATTAGATTCTGGTCACTCTCAGGGGTCATAAGAGTAAACTGTTTGTCACGTGCTTACAACAGTACATCTTTGTGCATCCATGAAGTGCTATAAAGCAAGAATTGAATGAAAGATGGGGGTATTTGGGAAGCGCAATATCTGAATAGGGAAGAATTCTATGCAATTTGGCATCAATCTCTTTGACTGGAGCCAAAAATAAATTGAAATGTAACCAAATGCAATGTATACAACACCTCCCCATGATAAATGAAAATTGTTGCAAAGAGATCAACATGAAACAATTCACTCAAAAGCTTTAGTTAAAATTAACACCCAATGCAAAAAATGTATTTTCCCTATCAATCTGAACAATTCATTGGACATAATACCTCACTCTAAAATCAGTCAAATATTGCCATTGTGATACAAATTTCAAACTTAAAAACAGAACAGAATAAAATAAAAAAAAAAGTATTAAATTAACACAAAAAGTAAACAGAGCTAAACATCACATTAAATTACAACAAACGGTTTTATAGACATCTTATGTGAATTTTTCTGAGACTATAAATTGGGTTGTTTTGCAATCATTTCTTTATAAAATTAATTCATACATGCATGTGACATCAATAGTCTGTAAAAATCATCACTACATGTAAATTTAATCAAATTCATGTGTGGTATTGTTTTTGAAAACCAGAATCAAATATGTTTGAATTAACAAGCACATATCCCAGAGGCTGCATTAATTGAAAAGATGTAACTGAGAAGTAGAAAATGAACAGAAATCATAAGGAAATTTTTTAAAGGCAGAATTTGTATGCTTTATAATAAAGTAGATGCTTATAATAAAGTAGATGCTTAAAATAAAGTAGATGCTTATAATAAAGTAGATGCTTATAATAAAGTAGATGCTTATAATAAAGTAGATGCTTTATCAGGATTTAAAAGGACAGACGAGGTTAGATTTGAACCCCTCCCCCCTGAGGTGATTGATACATAGTTTATTCTTTAACTTTCAAAATATTATCAAGGAAATGAAGGAGGAGGGCTCAATTACCAACCCCTGTTTTAAAAGGAACAAGGGAATGTGAAATGTAAAAAGGGGAGAATTGCTTTTTAGATATTAATGGTTTAAGGGTTAAGAGAGTTTCCACTGCACATGTGAACAAAGATATACCATCTTCATGTAACCACAGGCGGCCCGAGCTCTCTTTGAGAACCACACAAGGAACACAATTTGCATATCGATTTATAAGGATTTGTATGGGATTTTCTACAAGATATCCATAGAGATAGTTAAAAGTGAAAATATTAAATAAAAATGGCTTACCTTATTCCATACGTGTGTTGCTTACCAGAAGCAAGCAACACACGTATGGAATAAGGTAAGCCATTTTTATTTAATATTTTCACTTTTAACTATCTCTGTGCTTGGATATCTTGTAGAAAATTCCATACAAATCCTTATAAATCGATATGCAAATTGTGTTCCTTGTGTGGTTCTCAAAGAGAGCTTGGGCCGCCTGTGATGTAACAGATAAAATCATCATCAGGGAATTCTACACAGCTAATTAAAAGCAGCTCATCAGAGAAAAGGGTATGGTGTGGTATGAGGTGGTTGAGGTGTTTCTCTTCTTTCTCTGTCTAACACCTGAAGTCCATATCTAAGCATATGACTTCTGTTTAATAATTCCTCTGTTGACTGAGTAGTAGGGCTAGTTAAGTTGCCAGCTTGTGATGCATCCTATAGAGACATTTTAAAAAAAAATGTTACAATCAAACTTTTAAACACTAATACAGCCAGGCACTATCAATTACCAAGAACAAATCTGAAAGATGTTGTTGAATAAAACAGTAAGAGCCTGATTTCATAAAGACGGAGCTGATACCTGTTCTAAGAGGGGCACTTACATGTACCTCACCCTCTACCCATACAATCATAATTGATGCTACATTAAGAAGTTTGCGACACTGTCTCGCAATGTTGACTTTTTTATACCCCAGGGAAGACTAATGAGAGAACAATTAAGGTGCCTTGCCCATGATCACAACAGAGTGACCAAACCCAGAACTCAAATAAAGCCATGCAAAACTAAAAATAAGACTGTACATGGAACTTTAATGAGAGAGATTACCCCCAAACAATAAGAAGTTTGTCAGTATCAATCTCACTATATGTGCAGAGTACATGTACATGTAGCTCCTACACAAGAACATACCAGTGTGGTGCGAGATTTGTGAAGTGATGTTCTTAGATCTAAAGATGAGGGCATTGGAATGACTGTGGGTTTAGAACTCTCCCATCCAGCTAGACAGTGTGATGACAAGCCCACTGAATCAGTTGGATCAAAGCTTGCTCTTCTATGAGGCTTAAACTTGTGGGGTGAGACAAGAGATGACCTTGGTACACTTACTCTGGAAAAGAAAGATAAGTAAATGATTGTATCAATTCAAAACATATATAAAAATGTTAAAAAATTATGAAAATGGAAGAAAAAGAAAGTGTATGATTTCCAAGGCTGTGCTCTAAGGAAAATTGAATGGAGCCCAGTGCTCTGAAACTGTGAAATCTAGGGTGCCCAGCATATGCTTTGTATGAAAAAACTAAAATTTCCGAGTCGCCCACGAGTAAGGTGCCAGGGGCCACCAGGCACTGTTAGAGCACAGCCTTGATTTCATTTACAAACCAACATGAACTTGCATTACAAGAGGAAATGACATGCTTGTTAGGAATCTATCCATTGTATTAAACAATATAGTTTAGCATGAATAACATTCCACACAACAAAAAGTTTAAGCATCTTTCATCAAGAAGAGGCCAGAGCAAGATAAATAGGTTCATATTTACTCATGACTTAACTTTTCTCCGACTTTTACCAGACATAAATTTTCCTTAACTCAAAGAGTATCCCTGACTTTTCCCAGACCTCAAGGCAATTTTTTTTCCTTTTCTAAGCAACCATGTTAAAAATAAAATTCTTGACTTCAATAAAACAAGAATACAACAACGTTACTGTATTTTACAGCTCAGATTGAAAAAAACTCACCGAACATAACTGCCCTCTGTTTCATACTCTGACTCTGGTTTTGTATGACAAACTGAGCAAGATGCTTCTGGGCCATGGATTGGTACAGGAAAGAGCCTCTCGTTTAAAGTGTATGCATTTTCACCTGCATGAAAACACCATTTACACTGTTGGATCAATAAATTCTAGAGCAATTGTCATCATTTAAAATTGAAGGATAAAGGAAGATACACCATGTACAAATAGTAACAGAAAACAGTTGTCACACCATAATCAATTATGCAGCATTAAATTTTGGGCTTGGTTCAAATTCCAATGCACATTTTCCATCACTTCTGGGTGAGGTTAATTCATGAGAACAGGCTCAAAACCAACATGCACAAAATTTTTTGCCAGCTGCACCATACATGTATGTTAATACCAAACCCAGGTTAATTTCTCTCCTGTAATTTTCAGGTGAAGAGCAAAGAAACAAAAGTCTACTTTTTATATAATTTGTGTCTGAGGGAGCCAGGAAAATGGGTAAAGAAAAAAAACACTTTCTGTAAGAACAATATAATTAAATGTCTAAATAAATACATTGTAGATAAACAAATTAAAATAAACTGCAATTATTCTTTATTCTTACTTTTTACTTTCCTTTAAGTAATTTTTCTCCAATTCTGTAGTAGTCCTTTGTAAAAGCAGCTCAAGAACAACAGACATACAGTATACATATACATGTATATTCCAGAATACACACAATTTAATAATTTAATGATTTACTCCTAAAAAACAAATTAGAAAGCGTTGACTATGGGCACTAAATGAAACTTTTTTACCTTAAATCCAAACAGGAAGAATGTGGGTGAAAAGAGTAAAATAATTATATATGAAATTGTACTTACATGTTACTGCATCCTCTTTGCTGCCTTCAGTGTTTCTGGTTGGAGTAAACTTTAATGGAGTATATGGCCTCCTGAAAGATTAAATAGCCAGTGGCATTTCAAATCAATAATTATTGTAACTAATTGTATAAACATGTAGACTAAGTAACAACAATTCATTAGGTTGGTTATTGTACACAAGGTCTAACCCAAACCCTGGTTTCACGCAAGCAGTGAGCCTCACATACATGTGTTTTCTGTAAGCCACCTGTTTTCATTAAATAAACGTCCTTCCACTGCTAGCTTTCAGTCCTCTTGACTCAGTTCACAAAAATATATGTTCAGATAAAAGATTCAGTTAAATTCAAGATAGTTTAGAACGTGGCTTGGTTAAACAACACCTAAACTTTGTTTAATAGCTGGCCCTTAAAATTTAATAAAATACATAGTGGACTCTTGAAAAGAAAAAAAAGATGTAACAAAGTTCCCAGTGATAAAATTAATGTTAAATCAGTATAAATGTACATGTTCAGAGTGCACATCTATCCACCCATGCATACAAACTGAGTTTTCAAGCAAACTGACTTTATAACTGTAAGTTGTTTCCACTAAAGACTATTTAAGCAGTACAATGTAGATCACTTTGCATGTATATACATGTAATATAATTTAATGGAACCTGGCAAATTAAAATTTCCATCAGTTATTGTCTGGAATTTAAAGCTTGAACATGATGAAGTAACTTGAATCTTGCATAATTATTGTTAGGGGTGCATAACTGGCAGTCAGGTGTCCTTTCCATGAGTGATCTAGACCATCAAGCTACATGTAGAGCTGTATTTGGCTTCTGCAGTTTCCAAAACTGGATTACTCTACGTGTCTCCATCAAAATGAAGGGCTAACACTTGAAACGTCAGCTTTTTTATTCGTTACCGTGACCAATTTACAAATTTCAACTTAGTTAATATAACCAAATTACATTCTTAAACATAATTGTTAAAAGTATCCCCTTACTCAGAGAGAGTAGTTCCAAAGCAATCCTCCTTGTTAACTCGTCTGAACTCTTTCAGCTCATCAAAAAAGTCATCTGGTCTCTCTGACAGGTAAGAAGTGTTGTCTAACAGACCTGCAATCCAGTCATACCCAAGGAGAGACCTTCTTGCATTGTCATCACCAATCACACTACGCTCATGACGAGGAGAAAGTTCAAAGCTTACATGCAGAGATTTTTTGGGTGTCTGAAAAGGAAGAAACACAAAAACTCAAAAACAAGTCATTGCTGAGAGTGGGGGCATCATTGAGAAATACACTGCACATAATATGCCATGTGTATGCCACATCACCAAGTCAGAGGCAAAGAATGTGAACAGTTTTGACCCACATGGCATCAGCAAATTTTCAAGAAAGGTTTAGATGAACGATCATCCACATGTGTATGCATGTTAAATTTTATTTTGAACATTGTACACCAAGGGCAAAAAACTAAATAAATCTCACCTGAACATTCCTAGTTTCTAGAAGATCTCCAATTTGAAACATTTCTTAGTTTTCATTGATTTTATCCTTTTTTTCTTCTATGAATTGGCGCGTTACATCAAACAAGATTAAGTGATTATATATTGATCGGATCTGCGTATAATTTCTTATCACAGTTCTAACCTAAACAATTTTCACTGGATTAAGCAAATAAGTTTAAATTACAATTTTGTTCTAACTGATCAATATCGATATTTAATTGACATGGCCAAGCAATAACTACTGATAACTGTTTTAGCAAATCCCTACACCTTCCAAAGTACTGTCTTATTTCACACTGATCAACTTCTGTGTTCATAAAAACAAAAGTGTAGGGTACGAACAGTCCTTCACTGAACTGGAGGTATTACGTTTCCTTACTGTAGCTATTTGTAACTCTCACCAGAAGCGTACATGTACACGGCTGTAATTGGTAAGCTACCTATGGTTATGTGCTCTGCTCTCAAATGGAAATTATTTTATCTCACCTTTTTGCGGTTACCTGGTGTAGTTAGAATAGAGGCTGGTCTAGACGGTGTCCTGCTTCTTCTGTCATTACCATCAGCAACCAAAGCATGCCCATAACTTTTCGGCGTGCTTGTTTGACCCGCATCTCTCATGCTCTCGTGGACTTTGCGAGACACCTTCGATGGCGTTCTGTCTGTTCCTCGATAGATAAAACTCGTTTCTCCGTGTGTTCTGGTTGGATAAGACGCCCTTGTGGACCGCATGTTTTTCAGGACGTTCCAAATGTCATCCTGTCCATGTCTCAGTTGTTCAAGCAACGACTGATTATCGTTTCTAAGCCTTGAAAGTGGTGAGTAAATATTTACACTGGTGGCCGCCATTTTTCAAAAACGGTCAACTGATCACGTGACTCCTGTATGCAGATTCTGACCCAGACCCTGCGCGGAGTGACACTCAAAGCTTAAAAAATAATAAATAAAAGAAATGAGCAAAATATACGAGCGTTTCGCTACAGAAATTATTAATTTACGTTTTGAAATCACATATTTATATTTCAGTTGATTCCAGTTAACTCTGCTTCGTAAAAAGAGATTGGACGAGCGATGTGAACGACTAGAAGAGGAGTTGTACTCGTCCAACTTTGACTGCACCAAGATGCGGAGTACAGACATCATCTTGGTACAGAAGAACGATCAAGATGTTTATTGTTTTCACACTCAAAGCGATTTTTATCGACTGTTTCCAAAGAGGCTGCTTGGATGATTGGCATTTGTTGTTTTTTCCCCTTATCAAACCCATTGAAAAGGGTCGTCGTTATAAATTGTTTTTCTTTCAAAGGGGACTGAGTTCTAAATGGCATATGGTATTTCTCGGACTGGACTAGACTGGACTTGTAAAACGAGGACTAGTAAAGCGAGGACTAGTAAAGCGCGGACTAGTAAAACGAGGACTAGTAAAACGCGGACTAGTAAAACGCGGACTAGTAAAACGCGGACTAATAAAACGCGGACTAGTAAAACGCGGACTAGTAAAACGCGGACTAGTAAAACGCGGACTAGTAAAACGAGGACTAGTAAAACGCGGACTAGTAAAACGCGGACTAGTAAAACGCGGACTAGTAAAACGCGGACTAGTGAAAAACGCGGACTTAACAACAACAACAACAACAACAACAACAATAACAAAAAAACAATTTCATACGAAGGCGATCACAAGACTTAATGGCGAGCCAATTAATGGCGAAGACATTAATTGACTTAATGGCGAAAGCTTTCTCTTTAATTTGAATAACATTTGTTTTCTTTATAACTCACTCGCTATCAAGTTGTTAAGTTCAAGGAGGATATTCCCGTAATTAAAATCGTAGTTGTAACCCTAAATCATTCAGGTTCTTCAAATTAAAGAGAAAACTTTCGCCGAAACATTTTAATTTGTAAAGGTAGTTAAAAGGCCTCCGAACAAATTTTCAAACATTTTTTTTAAAAGTAACTGTCACGATGTGACATCTGTCAATTAAAGAGGAAAGAAGCATACGCTTTTGAAGAAATAGCAGTACTGGTGGGACAAACACACACGAGTTAACTGATCATGCGACGATTTTCTCGTAAAGAGAAAAACAGAGATCTTACGGAAAGTATTTTTTATTTCCAACAACGATTAATCTTCGAAGATTTACCTCTGTTTCGTTTTAAACTGTCACAGAAAGTCAAATTGTAGGTGAATGCAAATAGGTGTTTTGGAGTTGTCAGTCTGCTTGTTTGTTTTCTGTAATGGCGTGTGTAAATCGGTGTTTCTTCCACCAAAACGCTGAAGTCGATGAGACTCTTTCTACCTAGACACAAGGAGATTTAATGCGACTTTTATTCATCGAATTCCTGCGTTCCTGCCGTGAAATTTACGACGAAATAAACAATTTTTAATATAAGAGAAAAATCGAGTTTCCAGATGAGAAATTTACGACGAAAGTGTATTTTAAGATTTTGAACTGCTGCTGAATAAAATTCTTTCTTTGTTAGCCTAAACTTATAAAATCGTTTGCATCTGGCGCATGTCAAACTCATTTGTAGCTTAAAGGTCAAACAGGGATTGTCACTCACTGAATTGGCTCGCCATTAAGTCTTGTGATCGCCTTCGTATGAAATTGTTTGTTGTTGTTGTTGTTGTTGTTAAGTCCGCGTTGTACTAGTCAGCGTTTTACTAGTCCGCGTTTTACTAGTCAGCGTTTTACTAGTCCGCGTTTTACTAGTCCGCGTTTTACTAGTCCGCGTTTTCCTTGTCCGCGTTTTACTAGTCAGCGTTTTACTAGTCCGCGTTTTTCTAGTCCTCGTTTTACTAGTCCGCGCTTTACTAGTCCGCGTTTTACTAGTCCAGTCCAGTCCAGTCCAGTCCAGTCCAGTCGACAAAATACCATATGCCGTTCTAAATGACTTGAGAGAATAGTGTCACTGCTGGCACTTGCTCCGACACGTACAAAAAATCTCGATAAAATTGGCACATTCTTTTTAACTTTCGCCTCAATCATTGACCGTGTATTTATATCTGAGTTTATACCAGTCATCTTTCGTTAAATTTGCTTAATTGGCAATATCAGTGTCTGTAGGAATTTTAAACAAGTTTGTTGCCCGTCCACTGCTGTGTCGGGCCATAGCGGCCAAAGACCTTGAAGAGGTCGCAGACGGATACACGCATCACAGAAGCACTGCTGCCATGTCTGGCAGAGAGGACACCGAGGAATTTCGCTGGACAACATCATAACCATTCAGATCTCCTAGCATCTCAAGCCAGTTAAAATATCCAAGGAGTTTTGAGGAGTTGCTTAGTTAGTGCTTTTGAAAAGGTAGTCACTATTTTGTCCCGGTTGTTTTAACATATTAAATTGAAACACATACATACTAAATTAGGGAATTTTGTCGGGTGGCCCTGTTAATATATATTAATCAATTCTTCAATGCCAGGTGAAAAAAAAAAATATTCTTCACTCATTACATTCCAAATGCAATAAAAACAATTTTTCTGTTACGCATCATAGCCCCATGATCGAGTAAAAGATTGCACTTTAGCTGAATGCGATATGCAGATGAGAAAAGTTAGAGAGCTAAAAGAAAGAATATCCAAATGTACTTGCTTCGTTTGCGCACTCCCCACGAGTTCTTTAGGCAAGAGGAAAAAATCAAACGCTTGAAAGGATTAAGAAGTCTTTATGACTTGTTTTTCGTATAAATTAAGCTTGTTCGAATTTGCGCGAAGAGTTGTTAGAAACAAAAATAAGCCCCAACGGCTAAAGCCCTCAGACACAATTTTCTTACAGAAGAACGGTTGCGAGTTCTAGTTGAAGGAGGGCCCGAAATTTCTCTATGATGATCTCAGAAAATTTAGTTCTCACTGTTTTCTGATAAACGAGAAAATCGATTGATTCGTGAGATTATCATCGTTAAAGGTCTGCCCCAGAAGTTGTTTAATGGCTCTTGCGCAGTAATGACGTTTTCTCTACGAAAATCATGTTCTAAACTTTTTCTTTAAAAATTGAAAAAATAAAGATGGCTTTACTGTTTTTACTAAGGTCTTTTCGGAAGCAAATACATGAGAAAAAAAGAAAATACGTGACGTCTAAACGAGAAAGTACATTTTTATAAACTCATCTCTTTAATAGGTTTAAAAAGATCAGTTAAATTTTGTTTTCATAATTAATGTAGATTTCTTTTCTTTAGAAGCAAAGAAAGGAAAGAGAAAAATAAATGACTTCTGGACGACAAAGTACATTCTTACGAACACATTTTTCTGTATTTTTCTCCCTCTTCACCGATGTAGATGATGGAATAAATTTTTTATGATGGTTTTAAAAAAGGGTAAAAGAACCTTAGAGCTTCGAAAATGATACCCACGGTAACAACCCATAAAGACACACTTAAGACATTTTTAATTAGCCGAAGACTTCCGATGGATCTGTTTTTCTGGAAAATAAACAGGAATTATTTAAGAGTGCAGCTCTTGAGTTAATGGATAGGAAGTAGCTATCTCAGTAGCAACGTTTTTATGAATTATTGAGGCTAAAAACAAAACTGATTTGAAATATTCAAAAAAGGAATTAATTTTGCAGGATGGTTTCTTGATCAAGGAGAGTTAAAAAAGACGATTTATAATATTTCTCGAAGTTAACGACGAGTTTCCCATCTCGAAGTATCGAAAAAAACTGATTCATTTTTCTATCTCCTATTTTGATTTCCGTCTTTCGAACTGAATCGCTGAATTTACTTGAGTGCCATGATTTTCTATGGCAACAAACAGGAAGGTAGCACTTGTATAATGGAAAGGAAATGGTTCGTTTTATTCCCACTTAATAATGATCACAGTAAAAGATACTTAAAAATAACAAATCAGTGAAGGTGACTGGGATAATTAAAATATCTGTTGCAATAGAAGTTAGCTTATCATTCAGTTTCTGATCTCCGTGTATTGCGATTATATTGTTTGACATGTTGAATATTCACTCATACAATTGCCAACTGACAAAATAATTTCGACCGATGACCGGAGGAATACATTGATATAAATTACTATCTTATCTTACACGTTCAACTAATTACTCTTTCAACAATATTTTACTCGTATTTGTTCCTTCAATCTTTAGGAAAATGGTTGTTAGTCAATAGATTTGCCTCCTAATATTTTTGTTTTGTAACTAATTCATTTTTAACAAGTTTGGAGATACTTCCGGCTTCGCGTTCATGATCGGCCCCCACTGATGGGCGAGTGATTGTTTTGGCGTCTTCGAGAGCACGATAAAAGGTAATAATGTAAAAGGAAACATTTAATTCTCCTATGAAAATAAATCACAATATCTGTTTTCACAACATCTTCCGTCAACTACCAGCGATTAAGGTTAAGGTTAAACCCTTGAACTTCCATGATCAGATTGTTAATTTTCCCATTTCGCTGCTACACATTTCCTTGCATATTAGTTACGAGAATTTGGTTTTAGAACAAGATAACAACTGCTACTTCATAAGTTTAAATAATCTCTTTATTTGTTTACTGGATAAAGTATGAATATTAAATGGAGAAGTTACATTTCAATCACGTCTAGGAGTTTAAGAGTGAAAGCCATGGGCGTGTTCTTTTGCATCAGAGTAAAGGAAAATCAAAAAAATAAAATTTGAAAATTGAACAAATTATTTCTGTTAGGAGTTTTGTGCGCGATAAGAAGAGGAGTTTCTGTTCAACACTGTTCGGAAACCTTTTGTTAACCCTTTAATTAGTAAACTCCCAGGTGATGACGATGACATAGAAGAAAAATATCAACAAGGGAATTATTAGATGATCCAAAACCAGGCGCGTAGCGTCCTATACGCATATACGCACGTGCGTACTTGAAGTAACTGGAAAATTTTGAAAACAATGTTGTGTTTGCGCCAAGTTTGCCCAAAGTAAGGGCAAGACGCTTTGTTCTTTGCTTGTATTCACACGACTATTTCGAACAAGAAGTAAATAACGCAGTATTTTTCGCTCAGTTTACTTAGGTTTGTAGATCATATATACTTGTGCGTACTTGAAAAAATGACCACGTTACGCGCCTGAAAACCAAATCATCAGATCTAACATGATGAGAATTGTATGGAAGGTAATGAGAAGACTCACTAAAGAGATCTTTCAATAACTATTTCAATGTCATGAAACTAAGTTGATGTAGAAACCTAATGCAGCTAACTCGAGCCAAGGTTTTGTCAAATCGAATATTTAAAGAGATATAAAAATAACTCAGTGCACTTCCCGAAAGTGATCTTAATGATCCGGGAGCAGATTGAAGGGGACAACTTCAACGATCTTAGAGTCGTTGAAGTGCTCTTTCACTCAAAGGATGCCCTTATTTTCAAGGACCAGCTTCTTCAAATTAATAAAGAGTTTCATTTCAGCCCTACTGTGTTTATAAGAATCATAATCTCGGAGAGGTAACATCTATCGTTTAACCAGTGCCCATTAGAGGCAAAAAACACCAATGATGCGAAGAGCATCTCAAATGTTGCGATTTCTTCTTCTCTTCTTATCTCTGTGTTGCTTAAATGGTGCTCCAGTAGATGAAAAGGAGAAACGATTTGCTCTGGTACGTATCACTGAATCGAAATTATCATGTAGCAACCATCCGTTTTAGAGAAAGTCGTCTCTTTCTTACCAGAACTAACGCAACTGATGGTAACGCAACTGATGGTAACGCAACTGATGGTAACGGTGACGACAAATGGAGACTTGGTTAATACAAGTTTTGCAGCAAATCTTTTCGCACTGAATTATCACTGATTTTAATTGGGCAATAAAAAAAATTAGTTCACCCCCTAGAATAATTTTTCATAGGGTTGATCATATATCTCTAATTCTGCTTTCATCATATAAAGAAAACCGATTTTCAGATGATCTTATGATTTGCTTGGCCAATTTTGATATGATCTTTGCAATGCCTTAGTTCCTGCCAGATCAAGCGGCAAGTTTTTTTATTTATTTATTTTGTTTTAATATGTTTTTTTAATTTGTGGCATCTCGTGTCCATCACTTTGCCTTTGATTACTGCTATTTACTGACAAAAGAAGCGAATTTGCACAACAGGAGCTTGAAAGTAAGTCGGCCTTTGGACAAAGCAAATTACCCGACGTTCAAAATTGGTGTTCAAAAACAAGATATCATCCGTTAATAAAAGTAACGTTAAAACTTAGTTACTCATAAGGAATATAATGACGTCTCGTGGTATAGATTCTGTTAGTATTTTGTTAACCCTTTTGCTACGAAAATTAGTTTTGTTAATTCTCCCCTCTAGCTGCTACACATTTCCTTGTATATTAGTTATGAGATAATTTGGATATATCAACAAAGTTGAAGTGGTAAACTGGCCACCGTAACGATTCCAAAAGCTGACGTTTCGAGCGTTAGCCCTTCGTCGGAGGTTAGTTATGAGAATCGGCCGTTAGATCAAGATAACAACGTCTACCTGAAAAGTTTGAGTATTCTCATTACTTATAAGGAGAAGTTACATTTTCATCACCTTCAGGAGTGAAGGGGTTAAAAACTTGCATGCTAGTCTTTTACTCGTAGTCGAACTTGTCTTAGCCTGATACAAAAGCTCTTTACATACTTCAAAAGCTAAGGTAAGAAATCTGCTTTATCTCTTAGGATTTTCTGAAGAAGTATCATTACCTGTCCCCCTTAAAAAGTGGAAACCATAACTTCAAAGACGCCGTGAGAATCTTCCAAGAACTTACGCATATCCCAGACACGGGCCAGCTGGATAGTAAAACAATAGCAGAAATGCACAAGCCAAGATGCGGTGTTCCAGATTTTGACGACGATGACAAACCCAGCCCTGGTAAAATATACTGCAACTTAGGGGAGCCGTCATTATTTATCGCCTTAGGTGGGGGAGGGGAACGGTAGAACAGTAGGGGGATAGCATGATTTTCAGGGGGAACTGAAAGGAATCAACCGTCGTCAACCAGTATAAAGGAGGTTACATAGAAAATTTGACTGCCAACTAACTGCCAAAGCGGAGAGGAATCGGAAGAATCTATTACAGCGTTTTATGGGGAAATCAGGTAATACCTTAGCGTGACACAAACAAAATCCTACTGTCAAACCGGTGTTACGGGGTCACCCACGGGGAATGACGGGGTGCTTAATAAAGGTTGCACAGACTAGAAGTTGGATGAAAAATGATAAAAAACACCATTTTACGCCATAGTTGGCCACCTAATATACAATAAATCGCTCACAAATACTACTAAGATTGATTTTGGGAGAAAAGCGTGGATTAAATTTTACTTTAAAGATTATTCTTAGCTTTATTTGAGTTGATTCAATACGGGTAAAAGACATTACAAACAGGCCATTGGGAAAAAAAATTAAGTCTTCCACGAAGATTCGAACCCATATCATGGTTGTATGCTCCATTAAATCACCTCTAAAGAACCGGTTTAATTAGTCAAATAATAATGTATCTATATATCTATTTTTTTGTATTGTTCCTCTCTGATCTGAAAGTTTTTATCTTTTAGGGCGGATCAAGAGGTTTTCAGTCTCTGGACGTCGCTGGGAAAATATGCATCTCAAATACAGAATCCATAACTTCGCATCAAATGGTGGGCTGACAGCAAGTCAGCAGCGACGTATCATAAAGAGAGCTTTTCGGGCATGGGAAAAAATAGGTCCGATTTCGTTCAGTGAGGTCACTGACGCCAGCTCAAACGCGAGCATCAATATATCGTAAGTAAACTATTCTGTATTAATGGCGTATATAAGTAGCGGCGTTCAACTAGAGTCAAAATAAAGCAACTTCTTTGGATAACATATTTTCACCGCGCGCAAAAATCGGGTCATATACATCTATGTCGTCTATGTAACTGGATTTATCAACTTTTCACAAACAGTTTTATTACATTATCGAACGTTACTTTGGTTGAATTCAACTTTGTGTGAGAGAAAACATCTCTGGTAATGAGAACTTTGACGGAGGGTGAAGTAGCCTTTATACGAGCTCAGTTTATGTGCTGATGATCTTCCAACATACAGTCATTATTTATGTAGTACACAGAACATTACATATCCACCTGCGGATACGAATCTTTCTTCGCGTGTTTGCAGCATCTTTCATCCTTTCGCTATGCTCACTCGTAAGAGATATAGTTTACACTCACAGATAAAATTCTCATCCACGCGCGCTTATGTAATATCCTCTGTAACTATACCTGTACCACAACCAGTGCAAGTGAATGAAATCCCAACATAACAAGTGGAATCAAAAGTATCACGCGTGTAACGATATTTTATCCATGCCAATTAATTGGAATGTATATGAAAACAAGAAAGGGAAGGAAAAGGAAACACTTGATTACACAAGGATATAATTAGTTAGGCCACTGGTGTGGGTCGAGCACTTCATGTACGTCACGTATTAATCACGGGTAGGTCAATTTTCATTTAAGCGTTGAAACTCTGTTTTGTGATTGGTCCAGAAAACTCACACCATCCTCTCAACCAATCAGATGCAAAACTAAAAACAATCACTTAAGTTTTCCCGCGGCTCGAGCAATTTGCTTTTTACAATTTGAGTTCTCATTGGCTCATGATAATACAAACCATAGTTCTGATTGGTCACTATGATTACATTTTGGTTTTGGCTTCGGTGACGTTCAGTTGAAAACTGAAGATACTTCGTTTGGTAGGCGTTTGATAGGCACAATCTTCAGTCTCCTCTGCTCACATTTTGAAACCAATGAACTTCACCGTTTGTTTCCTCTTTTAGCTAATCAACTTTGGAGATTTACACAGGTAGTTAAATCCAAAATATAACTGTCGTTGCTTCTAAATCATACACTAGTCTTGCAGGTAATCCTTGTAAGGTATGTTAGTATTGAGAGCTATCTACCATCAGTACGATCAAAATTTAATTAATATCGATTTCTTTGCATAAATAATATTGGCTCCTTTCCCTTGAAGATTTGTTGCAAAGGTTCACTCCAGCTGTTGTTGCAAATTTGATGGTACAGGTGGAAGCATTGCTCATGCTTTCTATCCGAAAACTGGCGATCTTCACTTTGACGACGATGAACAATTCACCAACAGTAATACGACTGGATACAATCTGTTCTCAATTGCTCTTCACGAGATTGGACATCTATTGGGGTTGAAGCACTCTAACGATCCTAATGCTGTTATGTATATGGAGTACAGCAACAACCAAAATCTCACGGACGAGGAAAGACATGGAATTGAATATATCTACAGTGAGTAGGTCTGGCAGTAAGTCTGGCAGTGAGTAGGTCTGGCAGTACATTAAACGGAAGACCAGGGAGTGAAAAAAGCCCAATCCAGTATACACCTTAGATTTGCACTACGCCACGAGTGTCCCTTTGCCAGCGGGAGAGTGAGTGGCCTCGAGCGACGCGAGCCGGCGGGAGGTTTGCAAGGAGTCTAGCAATGATAACATTAGTGCCAGACTTCCGGCAAATCGGAAAGGAACGCACGTCCTGCAACGCTAACAATGAGGGCTCACTTGCACGCTACCCTAAGATTGATATGCAAATGTCCTTAAAAAAAAATACTTCGTCTATCATTTCATAACAAACAGCGCACCAGAAATAGCATAGTTTAATAACAAAATAATTTCTAAATACACTTTAGGGCTCTGGAGCCGCTCTCCTTTTTTCAATAAATTTCTTTGCTTATTTTTTGTTATCAATACCCCTTTTACTTCCTTACTGACGAAATGTTTTCTTTTTTTTTTTCCTTAACATAGTAATGTCATGTAATGTGAGATCTTGTGATGTATCGTAGCGTTTTTATTGTGCCCCAAAAATAAAAGATATATTGATATGCGACAGTTACGGCGGTTGAAAGCCTAGCATTCAACGGAGCATAATGGTTTCTAAAGGTAATCAGTAATCAGGAGAAGTTATCGCTAAGTATGAAAACAAGACAAGATAAGGAAAAAAAAAGTGCGCTAATAACGAATTCATCTACAAGTCTTTCCTAAATACATCACGTACAAGGACCAATCAAATTACTCAAACTTACTCATATTGAGGAAAGGAAACGAACATATTAAGAAAAATGTCAATTCTAATATCGTTCTTCATTGCACACTTCCCAGAGTGTTGCGTTGCGTTGTCGTACCCTTAATACAGTTGTAAGTCTTTCGTAAAAAAAAGTTTCCTAGCTAACGTTTCTAATCAGATTTTGCCCTTTTCAGTGCAAGGAACTGCTCAACCGGACTCGACTAAGTGTAAGTGTGTCGATGTTATATGCACTTATATACAAGACTGTTTTAAGCATTCCTGTGCTTTCAAAATAGCAAATTGTCTTCTCACACTGTACAAAGTACTTGTGCTTCGCCCTCTCTGGACGGATCCAGCATTAGAATTAAGGCATGATGACTAAGCGATCCTATGATAAAAATACCAGTTAGTAAACTGGATGAGTTTCACTAATAGATGAATTTCTGTCTTGTTTGAGTTAGCTCCTGGGCCCTGCGTAGATGAGGTGCCTACATGCAAAGATTATGTACATGAATGCTCTAGTAACCCTTTTGTGAGGAAGAGTTGTCGTAAGGCCTGTGGAATTTGCGGTAAGTTTCATTTGGCCTATAAATTTGGGTGTGTACGAGGGTGGATATAAAAATTTGGGTGTGTACGAGGGTGGTATGGAAGATAGATACTACAATTTCGAAGATATAAATTAAAAAAAACAAAAACAAAAACAAACATACATACATCCTAACCAACTAACAATCTTGTACTTAATTCAGTTTTCTTTTTCTACATTTTTAGGAGGTCAGAGCGTCGGTGAGTAAAGAATATTATCTACAACATGTAACTGGTCAATATCTTAACCCTATTTCAAAGAAAAATAGTACGGTAGAAGCGCATCGTATCCCGGAAACAGACAGAGCTATTTGCACAAGTTCAAAAGGATTCATCTGACCGATATCCAAGCACCAATCTAAAACTGAATGGACGAATGAATAAACAAATAGATAAAAATTTAAGATATGACAAAATTAAACTTTTTTCTCCTTTCAAATGATTTCAACTTGCTAAGGAATTAAAGAATCCACTAAGAGATGCTTTACAAATCGAAATAACAAGTACAATTTGAACTGTTTTCATTGAGGCAATTTCATATTGGTTTTGCCTCTTTTTCTAAGTCATTCACATATAAAACTATAACCAATCAATGCCTTAGTAAATCGCAATCAAGCAGTTTGGTCGTTTTTTACTTAAATTTCTGATTAGTTTAGTGACTACTATAAATTTTTGTTTAAGAAAACAATTAAGCGACGATCAATTCGAAGCCTCAACATACCCTTCCGGGAAACCTCTCGGGTATTTGAACTTTTATCGTTTGGTTCAATCAAATCCCCCCCCCGGGCCAAGATTATGTTCAAATTCCCCACCCAATTACCGCATTTGATGGTACATTTATTTTTATAAAAGGCAAGATTAGCGAGCGTGACTTTCCTCTGGAGCTCTCTTCTGAGCCTTTTTTGCGTGAAATGACCTTTTCACTTTTAACCATTCCCATATTAAAACACATTTATTCCGCTAAAAAGACTTGACAGCTCCGGTTCAAATTACCCAACCCAACCAGGCAAGGTTTAAATTCCTCACCCACCTAGCACGGACGACAGTCAAAAGCCCTTGGGTTGCCGGGGATGGGGGGTATGTTGAAGCTTCGAATTGATCGGTGCATTACTCATTTGGTTTTCGTTCTGTAGTAACATTACCCTGCGTTGATAAGTATCCGTCGACTACTTGTACAATGTTGAAGAGTACTTATGGTTACTGCCAGTTACCAAGAACGAAGGCTTTTATGACCGATAAATGCAGAAAGACGTGTGGATTTTGTTCTGGTAAGTGTTTTAATGCTAGCTGTTCACATCTCGTCGTAATGGGACCTACCGGTCACTTACGCCTTGTTCTTTATACGCTGGCGAGAAAATGTTTATCCGTAATTTCCAGTACTGACGGAAAATAGTTTTGCCTTTCCAGAGAAAATACACCGTTTCAAATTGATCGTTATTCAGTGTAAAGAACACTTTTCCCTCGTTTTCCAGTGCGAACGTAAAACGGTGTTTGCATTTTCATGGCGAAAACAGACGTTTTAAAATTCACCCATTCTCCGATGTGAACGAAACATATTTCATCCGTTCCACAATGGGAATGCAGAACTTTAGTTTCGTTTCCCGAGTGAAAACTGCGTTTCAAATTCATCTCAAAAAAAAAAAAAAAAAAAGGTGATCAGGGTCCCGTTTCTCGAAAGTCCCGGTAAGGTAACGGGCCCGAAGCCATGTTTTAAAATATGTTTTTAATATGCGTGATTCTTTCTCTTCGGCTGCTTGGACTACTTGCTAATCACTTGCGAACAAGCCAATCAGCGCACGAGAAGCGTTCAACGCAGTACTTCTTTAGACCGGCAGCTTATGAAATTGTCCAAAACAGTTATTTACCTTGGAGTCTTGGAAATATTGGAGGATGTCTACCTTCACTTTAGCGAGATGTTATTTTTCTAGTTTGGTTGATTTGTGTTGATATGTTTTTATTTCTCTCTATTTGTTCTTACACTAGGAGCTGGATAACTCATCACTGGCCCTTGGAAACCGTTTGGACGAGAAGAGAAAAAAATGCTTGACAGATAACATAACAACTTAGAAAAAATTACTCAGTTACCAAAACTGAGCAGTAAGGGAAAAAATATACACAACAACAAAAAATGACAACAATAGAGATAGAATAAAACATTTAGTAAAAATGGCTCATTCATTAATTTAAGAAAATAACTAACAAGGCATGTTACATGTATAAAACTAATGCCGTTTGATTGTATCTGAGTTGTAGAAATTAAATAAGGAAATAAAGCACATGAGAGAAAATGCAGAAACACGGTTTAAAATTGCTTTATTCATAGAGGCTGCTTAAACCGATGGACTCGTTGTTTGTATTTTGACTCGAAATACGGCACAACTCGTAAAAATACTCAGCGATACTACACAACAAAACGTCTAATAAGATATATATATTTGTACTCGTCTCGGGCGTTATTTGTACTCTACGAAGCACAATTGGATAATAAAGCAGACTTATATGAAAAATAATCATTTGGTCCTTGACGCTTAATCAATGCCCTTTGAATAAGCTCCCCATTCACAAACAGCTCCCCATGGTGTTCAGGAGAAGTTTGCAAAACGCCTCAATTCTTCGTTTCTGAAAGCAACTTGCAGTTTATCTCAAACTGCGACGGTTAGTGAAACATACGAAGTTTAGCTTTCCAAATAAATTTTGGGCATGAAACACCTGACAGCATAAAATTTGAAATAGTTCCAAGGTCACGGTTTATCGAACGAAAGTTTTAAAGAACAGTTGAAAACTCTAGAGCCTACAGTATATCCAAAGATCATCGCTGCTAATCAAAAAGTACAGACGCTTAAAAAAAATTTTCGTGGATAATTTAAGTTCTGCGATACCGACAGTGGATCAAATATCTCTTTTCAGGTAGTGATTGATGTAAGGAATTCAATAACTTAAGAGCTGTCCAACGTACCACATGCAACTGCAATTGAATTTATATTAGTGCAGAAGCTTTGAATAAAGTTCTTCTTAATATTAACTTAGTAAAAAGAGAAAAGATTAAAATATACCTTTTATCCAACGCTTTTTTTCTTCTTTGAAATTTCGTTACGATTCCGTCCACCGGAAATCTGTAAATACTTTTAAAATCAAGACCAAACTTTATCTTTTCGTCTCGATTGTCTTCGTTTTGACCGCCATAGTAACATTAGTTACCATTTTTTTCCGTACATAAGTCAATAAAAGAGGCGCAGTACCCTGGATTTTCAAAATGGTGGCAAAATTGATCACCGTGCGATTGTGGTGGAAATATTGCAGGTGTTCGGCCCTGATTTGGATGTAGTGGTGAGATTCCAGGTGTTGCATCACGAGAAAAATTCGAAGACATAAAGATAGACACTGGATGAGAGGCATTTATTCTCTCCATTTTTCGTCGTTGAAAATAGTCACCTCGCCTTGCTGCTGTTGCTGGTGCATGTTACTCATCTTGGTGTCTCACGTTGTGGTTTTATATTTAAAAAAAAAAATTGATCGTATTCGTTTTTGCCATTGGACTATCAGTAAATACGTTGTTACAAGTCACCTCGCCTTGCTGCTGTTGCTGGTGCATGTTACTCATCTTGGTGTCTTACTATGTGGTTTTATATTCAAAAGAATTTGGTCGTAGTCGTTTTTACCATTGGAGTATCAGTAAATACGTTGATACAAGTTTCGATATTGAGCATTTAAGCTAGTTTATTGAACTTCTCTGCTTGATTAAGTCAACAATGTTTTTTTATTCTGGTGAAATAAATCCATCCCACGTTGTTGCGGGTCCTCACTCTTCATTTAACCTGCCAAGAAAACAAAAACAACCTATCAAATTTAAAAAAAGAGCACAATGACTATGACAAAACGATATTATAACATAACCAAAGTAAAGCGCGCGCTCTGATTGGTCAATTTAGCGTCCCCCATTTGCCCATGAGTGTACGCTGCTGACGTGAGCAGATGCAAAGACTATTTTTCCGCGCGCGCTTGTTTTTTCTGGTCACGTAAGATTTGATAAATAAAAGGGAACTCTTTAGCTACAATGTATCAATGTTATGTTATAAAACAAATGGTAAACACCACAGCGTACACTATTGAGTTATGGATGCACTTGGGAGGTTTGCTAAGCACTCAAGAAGCTAGACTCGCTCTCTGCTATCGTCTCGAGCGACTCTTACGCTTCTTTCGTGTTTAGCAACCTCTCGCGTGCATCCATAACTCAATAGTGTACGCTGTGGTGTTTACCATTTGTTAAAACCATCATACTGGTATCTGAATTGATCAGGTTAGTGACCACTCGTTGACAAAACTATATTTTGATGTTAATGAAATAACCAAACTAGAAATGGAATTGATAATGATAGAAGTAATAAAGATAATGATATTGGCAATGACAGTAATATTTATACTGACTATGATAATTATGGTAGATGGGTAAATGATATACATATAGATTCTATGTTGTTCGGCGTCTGTTCAGTAATGAATATATACATACATAGGTTAGTTGACCGCTCCCCAAGGGGCTTTTCATGGCCAATCTTAGAACACTCTGCGGGGTACTTCACCAGACTGCTTGTACAGTTTACGATGAATAAAGGAAAATTTGACATAACAAGTTAGGTTTCTATTTTTTGATATGATAAAAAGAAGAAATGTTGTGAATGATGACGTCAGCTGGGTTTCTGTCCTCGAATAGTTCATAGATAAGAACTAATCAGAATGCGTGAATAATTAACAATTATTCCACGAGCGCGCTTTGGATATGAAATGATATATAGCCAACGAGGGCGCGTAGCGCCGAGTTGGCTATAATCATCTCATATCCAACAAGCGCGAGTGGAATAATTGTTTTATTAAAAACGTTAAATTAAATTACTCAATTTTATTAAATTTTTAGCTCCCTTTTAATTTTAAGCAGACACGTACGCTTACCATATTTGTAGATTATGGTATATTGGCTGATATACCATAATGGCTAAGCCAATAAAAAGTCTTGAATTTCATTATCCAATGATCCAGTTTTTAATAATTAAGCTTATCACATAATCATTGTTTGAAGTAGTTATAGTCACTTTTCTGTACTGTAACCAGTGAAAGAAGCGTATTTTGTACCACACGACAGGTTTTAACCAATCAGATCGTAGGATAAGCAATATCCCCCAAAAACTAAAATGTCACGCAACGCCATGGGATTGACGTCAAGCTGTCACGTGATACTAAATACGCTTCTCTCAATGGTTACAGGACAAATAAGCGACTATAACTACTATTTGATCCACTTACAAAGGCGACACGACTTAGGGCACAGTCGCTGGATGTATTGGCTGTATCTGCACGACTGCAGATACAGCGAGCAGTTTGGAAGCTTGTCTGCGCAGACTGTCAGATCAAAATAACACATTTGCGTGAGAATTAATTCCCTGTAGTATTGGGAAGTCATTCAGAAATATCACTCGTCCCTTTAAGGTAACCTTTTCGATAAAAATAAGCAATCTTGCTTTGAACATTTAGATGGTTAAAAGCTAACCATGAAGTTGCGAAATCGGTATACAGTATGGGTTAACTGTACTATTTTAACTGTTTGGTAAAGGGATATTTACATCGGCATCGAAACAAAAAAAATTGTTAACATCTTTGGATTTGCGAATGCGTATTGAGCGCGTTGGCCGAGACTAAACGCTGTGTCATACCAGCCACGAAGTATTTTTTTTCTTTCACAAGTATTTGACATTTTTTTTATAGGATAAGATCAATATTGCAGTTTTTTCCCGACTACACTGTGATTGGTTCAGAACACTCGCTCCAAACTCTCACTAATTAAATGCAAATCTTAATAAATCGGGATTCGATGACACACTATTTCCGCCCTTTAGGGCTTAAGATGCATCCACTTCACGTCCTCGTAATCCCTTTGAAATAATTCTCTTTAATCCCATTGCCTATTGTGATTTCTTTGGTTTTTGTTTTACGCCAGCTAATTAAGCTTTATCTCATTAAATTGACTTTGACTCACCTCCTCCCCCACCTCCGCCGTTTCCACCGCCTCCACCTAACATAGAAATAGGAGAGTGACACTTTTTCAACTTCCGGTTTTTGTTACAGGCCAAGCCGCAGAGTGATCGTTTATCGCTTAATGTTGGTTTAAGGGTTGATCTCCAGTCTAACCATCATCACCCCGGGTGATGATTGTACAATTCGTTTTTCGTGAGAGATTTAAGAGCGTCTTTCTCTAAAAAGGACAAGAACTGCTTTTGTTCTGGTTTGATTAAGTTAGTAATTCTGATTGCAACCTTGTATCAGAGGAAACTTATTGGTCGATCGCAGAGAAGCTCATTAGTGCTACAGGATCGAGTCACTGCTAAATAAAAGTGAGTAATCAGTTTCATACTTGAAGAAAATATTGAGAACTTACTTGATTGCTTTTGTTTGATCCAATCCACGAAATTGCTGACACTAGCAAAGACAGTGTAATGATCTGTCCTACACTTTCCATGACCCCAGCTCACAGCACCTCTCAAAACCCATCGCCCTCCTTCGTTGCAAACAAATGGCCCGCCACTATCTCCCTGGTCAGGGCGTGGAAAAAAAACATTTATGATACTGTTTCTAGTAACACTACAGTTCGAGCGAATATCTTATCATAATGAAACCTTTAACGTTTTAGTCATGAAATTCAACTAAACTTAATTTAGTCATGTGAACGAAGTGAGGGTATTGACGACATGGGTTTGTGTTACACCTTTGCGATTCATAACCTCTGTCGAAAGTCGAATATGCATGCAAATGAAGACGTTTTTCTTGTTAAAAGACTAAAAAAATTAAGATATTTCCCGGACAAAAATCAATCTTAAAGACCTTCCTAAGGATAATCACGATTCAAAATCATGATTAAATGAATTCTGACTTGATACATTTTCCTGGCATCCACCTTTGCCTTCGCCTACAGCGCACACCATGGAGTCTTCATCAACAGGAACCATATAGCCATTGACACTTTGACACCTTCCGTGATCGACGACCGGCAACACAGCCTGTTGGAGAGTGTAAGCGGCTTGTCCACCTCCAAAAAGTCTTCCCCAACCTTCACACGTTATTAATTAGATTTAGTGACCATACCTTTTCAAGAAAACTCGAAGGAGAAATTTGCATCATAGTGCTGTGAAGGATAGAACGATTTTTTATGTTGGAAAATTTGGATAAAAAAGATACCAACTTGAAGTAGAAAATGTGAAAAGTTTTTAAAGGTCGCTCATAAGACAAGTAGCTTGTCAGCTTTAACTAAGCAATAGACCCCATTTTCAATTAGTTTATCGTGGTAGTAACCTTTGTGTAGGCGGTGTAATAAATGATAGGCTTCTGACCAATCAGAGCGCTTGTAGTGTCTCAGTTATTTTATGACAATGCAGCAACTCTTCGGTATGATAACCCTCCTTACATTTCACCGCGCGAAAACCCAAGTCAAAGACAATTTCTTCATTCTTGAACGTGCTCAGATGGGGATTTCACATTTTTCCATAGAAAAAAAAAATAGCGATTTCGTTACCAGTAATATAACAGCGTGATCCCGCTGGCACTCTTTTTCCTTTTTGTGGCATACAAACGGTATTTACTTTATCACTCAGTCTCACTCGCCCATTAACCTGTAGAAGAGCTATGTCGTTTTGGAGCTTTCCCATGTCAAATCCTTCATGTTTGAACAGTTGTCGTAACCTGAAGGTCTGCTGCACGAAGGTTGTTCCCGTCCTCGCGTGGGCTCCTGGCAGAAAAGTCATTTCGCGAGTTGAGTTCAATTTTCGTTATGAACTAATAATATTGAAGCCACGTTCCATCTATTGATTTGTCTTTGGAGGCACTTGTAGTTATGAACTAACTGCTAGTTTTCAGCTCCTTCAAACCGAAACTAAAGTTGTTTTCGACTATCTTTCGTTTTATTTAAAAATGAAACCAAAGTAAAAACGAACAAACAAACAGACGAAAAAAAAAACAACATCAACAATTACAACGACAACAACAGCAACAATTACAACAACAACGACAACAACAAACAAAAGCAGAAAAAAAGGAAAACTTGTAAAAATGTTTGTTACTTTGGTGGTTTGTGACTCAACACCCATTACATTACTTTTAGTAGAGATTCAGCCGGACAAGGAATAAAAGGGATGATAATGAGAAACTAAAAGTGCCTTTTTGTCGTCTTAAGTCTATCAGCTTTTTTGCATTAGGCAAAAACAAACAAAAAAGATGACAGACGTAACGGAATAATGATTAATGCTTATGCGTAAATTAATAGAGCTAAGAGGAAAACTTAGAATTGGCAAAAGTGTTGCTTAAAGAGCTGATATACCAACAAATTTTCAATGAATCACAATGACAAAAGCTAACGTGAAACAAACAGAAGAGCTAGTCTTCAAATCGTACCAACGACTACAGTGTAGCCACTCGGCGATGGGTTTCTTTCCACACAATGAGCAGCAGTTACAACCCAGTCCTCTTCAATGAGAGATCCGCCACAGATATGTTGACCATTCACTCTGAGTGAAATCTGCCAAGGCCAATCATTAGGCGAGACGTTATCACCATTCACAACTCTTGCCGAAAATGGTTTTTGCCCGCATCCTGGAAAATTATGAATGGTTTGAGTTACCACCATGAAAGAGAAAAAATAAGATATAAATTTAGGTAGGATGATGCCCCGTATCAAATCAACGAAATTTTCTTAATTCTAGGAATTATCTACATTGTTAGAGCGAATCAGAACAAATAGAGGTTGGTCAGACGCAAAGGAAAGTTTCAAAGAACCCGGTGAAGAGTGGTACCTGAAAGTGTGTCTCAGTTCGTTTTCAGTTATCGATCTGATTGGCTGAGATTTTAGGGCATTTTTTTTCTATCACATAGCGCAAATTTAATCATGAATTACTGGATTATTCTTGCCACTCAATTTTTAATTAATTCGATTTGTGAATCAAGTCTCTCACTAGCAGTCTAAGCCAATAATCGAAAAGGCTTTTCTTTAATTCATCAATCACTATGAAGAAGTTAACTGAAAAAAAGTCTAGCCTAGGTAAGACGATTTTATATAATCTTCCGAAGGCTGTGATGTCTTTTATCTTAACAAGACAACCTAGGATATCATTTCAACAGAGTAAGAAAAAAAATAGACATGCAAAGCTTACAAAGAAAAAAATACCTAGGGACTGTGATACGCCAAGCAGCAACAGCACAACTCCAATCCAGAGATTCATCTTAAAGGAATGATCTCCAAATGTGTTAACAGGATGAGGCTGACACTTCTTTTTATACAGACAGTATACAACGTTAGTTGCTTCTCACCTGGGTAACCTATTCACACAGCACGGGCAATTTTTTTAAACAACTTTCACGCACAGTCTGGAAAATTATTATTTAGACGTCTGCGAGTATTTTTCAGCTGGAAAAAGAAAAGCATGAGCAAAAGAATCCCCTTTTCGGTATGAAACATGACGTAAAGGTACAACTGAAAAATCAACATTGCTTAACAAGCTCAGCTGTATAATCACAGTAATACAAATCCCTGTACTGATTTCACGTCATAGTCACCAACCAAAGAATACTTTATTTATACAACCTAGCAGACCCAATTCGCCCAAATGTTACGGCTATGGAATGATATTTGCAGCTGGAAAGGTTTCATAAATATATTTGATGTATTATTTTTGTTTATTCAAATAATTTTCCCAGTTCTAGAGCAGATATTTTTCAAGGCAGCCTTTATAGTCACCTCCGCCGAGAACGCCACATTGCCTCTGACCGATAATTTTTATTTTTTGCAATAGATGTGCAGTAACTGAACTTTGGCATTTTCGAAAACCTTTCTCAAAACCAATAAACACCAATACAATATTCCTATATAACTAAAGATATGTCTTCAATGCATATCTATAGAAATATAGGGCCTTGCAGGATATAACCTTTTCAAACAAATTACAGAAACTATCCATCAAATAATTAACGTATAAATAAATAAATAAATAAATAAATAATGATTTAACAATGGACATCCACTGGGTGGCTATTCTTGTCCACTGTTCCAGATCGAATTGGAATTTGGAAATGTTGGTTTTTGCGGAGGGAGGAAAACCGGAGGACCCGGAGAAAAACCCTCGGAGCAAGGACGAGAACCAACAACAAACTCAACCCACATGAGACGCCAGGTCCGGGAATCGAACCCGGGCCACAGTGGTGGGAGGCGAGTGCTCTCACCACTGCGCCATCCCTGCTCCCCATCTAGTTGTCTAAATTTTGACAGATCTGTAACAGAATCACTGTTTGCAGCTGCTCTAGCGAGTCAAATATTTGGTTGAATGAATTCACCCGAGTATTCCTATATGATCCGAAGGTAAAGAACACCTGGGACAGATTTTCGTCTGTTTTTTTTATGAAAAAATTCTGGAAGGAGGGAACGAATATAAGTTATATGTAGAAGGTAGTTCAAATTTGATTGTTGATGGTCAAGCTGTTTTTTTTTTTTTTTTTTTTTCTTCTTTACAAAAATATCTGCCTCTTTCCTTTCACCCAACTAGCTTATTGTCAAAAGTACATTTATTGGCAAATGTTATGTTGAGTTAAAACTTTACTTACAAACAGCACTCGATTTGCAGGGATGACTTAGGTGTTAGGCGCATTTTTGCAAAGAGTACGTAAGCCCTTTGTTTTGAGGTCTTATGAAATACTGTTTGATCATCGAGAAACGCTTATTTCAACAATTTCTTCATAGAATCATCCTATCATTCCCGAATCTTGAAAAACAACTGTGTTCTGTAAGTCGCAAACGAAAGATAGGCAACTAAAAATGAAAAAATTAGGTTTTCAGCCAAAGAGAAAAAAATATCTTTCGAATTAAAGTTAAAGAGCTGAACCAAGGCAACTTCAAACTTCGCTACTCCATTCCTTTAGTTAGGGTGACAGAGGTTTCTAGTGTGACGCGTGATTTGCCTCCCAGAATATAAGTGGTCCGTGAATTTGTTCTTTCATTTGGTGAAAACCTCAAGATTTCCCCGAAACCTTGTGTACAAGAAGAGAGATTTGAGTTTATTTCGTTTATATTCAAGGCACGGGAATTTTTTCAAAACTCGTGTGTGAGACGGGACCAGGACCCCCTTTGCCGCCCTCTCATTATGCAAATGTTTAAAGATTCAGGAAAGTATTTATGCCGCTGGCGGTGACCTTGTTTAGAGGGGGGCGTTGAATTTTATGCTTTGCGGTTTTGTCCGTTGGCCATTTTTTAGATCGGTTTTTCGATTTTTGTAGTCAAAAACTTCAGTTTTTCGGTTTTACTGTTCATTGTGGTTTGCGGATTTTCCGTTTTTTAGCATTTGGTTTTCGGTTTTCTTTAAAAACACGACCGGGTTTTTGGATTTGGTATCCGACGTGGTTTTCGGTTTTCCTTTTTTGGTTCCGGTTTCTCTTCGATCTGAGCGGCAATTATGCGCCTCCACTGATCTCGAATGAACGCAAAACCTATATATGCTCCACTTGTCACCAATGTATAGGATCGATTAGGGTTTTGATAACTGGCAAGTGAAAATTTATCAGTTTTTATGGTTTTGCTTGCGGTTTACGGTTTTGAGCGAATTTTTTGGCGGTTTGGGGGTTCTGGATGATTTTTTCTACGGTTTTGCGGTTTCTAATGGACCCCAATGCCCCTCTCTGTTTACATTCATTTTCTTGATCACCATTTTCTGCACGTGCATTAAAGAGGTTCTGAGGTACGGGCTACGTTGCTCATCTCTCGTACTTTAGAAGCAGTTTTATCGCAATGAATTGGACGCTATGGAGTTTGCTGTTTAAATTGCTTTAATTTTGTCTTTACCAAATACGTAAGTGAGAACTTGTAAGAGTTCACTTTAGATCTTGCTGCTCTTGCTTACTCCGAAGGGAAGGGAAAAATACAAAGATACTACGTATCAATTGCGGCCTTGGATTAAATTACACGACAATCTGTAATGATTGGTCCCTCTCAGAAAAAAAAAAAACACTTTGACTTTTATCAATGCAAATGTGCACTTCTACTATTTTTTTATACTGTCTTATCCACGTTTACATACTTTTGCAGCTTTCATAGGGAACAAGTCTACTTTTGAAGAAAATAAACGCTCAGATCATGCTTAACAGGGTTCCTTGTGATGGAGAAATTCATATAATATTACTTTCCATAGAAAACAACTGAAGTGTTCTGTTGATGTTCTTATTATTTTTGGAGTTACGAACTAGACTTAGAAAATGATTAATTACGACGAAGATACAATTGGTTTTCATTGATAAAGAGATACCTGAATTTGGCAGAGGTTGCGTGTCTTCTCGCAATTTGCCTGTACCCACGAATGATATGAGCAATACCGGGGGGTCCAATGCGGATAGTAAGGGTGCCCATCGACACAACCTGGTCACAACAATTACATTAATTAGTGTAAACCATACGGGTAAATAGAGCTTTTCGCGCGCCCTGATTGGCTAGTTCGGAAGTGATTAGCGAGTACCATTCGTTTCTAAGAAGCCAAAGAAACAAAATCGGTCGTTGAGATTAACTTCTAACCATACTTCGGTATGTTGACAGCTATGAAATTATTTTATTTCTTTTTGTTTGGTGTATCCTCAAACAGATATTCACCTTAGTGTTAGTGAGAGCGGTGGATGTTTGACTCGCAGCTTTGCGGCTTGGTAAATATCCACCGCCATTCACCTTCACTGAGGCGAAAGATTGTTGGTCAATCAGATTTTAATTCAGTAAAAGTTATAATCAATGATGATAAAACAGTGATGACGATAATAAATATAATAAGAAGAAGAATAATAAAAACAAAACGAGCATCATCATGCCCCTTACTAAATCAAGTTCTAAGAGAATATTTCTTCGTTCCTAACGTATTAACTGGCTCCGCCAATAATGCATACGACTTTGTGTGTGCCACTTTAATTAAACTTTGTTTTCACAAACGCCACAGCACTATGTTTTGTTTTAACGTGTCACGGTGTATATTAAATCGTAGCCAATAAAGTAATTCTGCAGGCCTGTAGAGTACAACTTGTAGTAATTCTCAAAACACTCTAATAATCAATCACAAAAGTTTTTTTGTCGTACGATTTCTATTTCATGTATCTTACTGACCTATGGACACAGTATAATTTGAAGGTTACTTACTGGCGTTCCCCCCTCCACTGGCGCCTAAAGAATTTAACAAATCATAACAATGTCAGTGCCACCAATCAACCGATAAACAGTTTATGAATGTTAAAATAGGGCAGTTGATAAAGTCGATGCTTGGTTAACTAGACAATACAGAAAGAGCTCTATAATTATCTTTGTTATCATGATCATTTTCGTTATTTGTAGTGGTGGTAGAAACAATTATAGCAGCAAAAGTCGGGCAGTAGAGATAGTGTTAGCTATGATGAGTTATATCGCTCTAGAGTAACGACTTTAAAACCAGTCTATTTGTCATGTTCTTATGATTTCAAATTATCAGTTATGAGGCACCTAAAATTGTAAATTGATATTACATTTAATAAATGGGATTATATGAGGAAAAATATTGCTTTGTTAGGTAGAATATCTAAATTAATACCAAGTAACTCAACTCTCACTTAACTTCGTAATAAACTAAAGCGTTTTCAAATAGTTAAACAGTTTGATAGTTAGAACGAGGAGGATAATGCTCTTTTTTTTACACGACTTTGGTAAATTTATCCTCCCTTAATCTGATGCTAAAACTACAAAACACATGATTTAGCTCAGATGCAAGGTTTTCCCTTGTTGGATGCTTACGATTTTGTGTGGTTGTCTCCTTGCGGTGATTATGAGATTTACCTGATCGATTTCTTGTTGTTGATCCATTCAATGAAGTTGCTCAGACGAGTGAACACAGTGAAGTGTTCTGTTCTGCACATCCAGTGATCCCAGCTCACAGCACCTCTTAACATCCATCTGCGGGACTCTCTTCGCAAACAAAAGGTCCACCACTGTCTCCCTAAAGTGAATCATGTTAAAACGAAAATCTATATGCTGCGATTTTTCGGTTCCAATGGGATCCACAGTTTATATATCTATATATTTATCAATTCTGGAAGCATAGCAAAAATTTTCCTAAGTTAAGACCCTGACCATTGGTCCGGTCCAAAGTTTTTCGAATATTGGATCTCCCGCAAGGTAGCTTGGCGCTCTACAACGTGAGTCGACCAAGTAGGAGCAGTAAGAAAAGCTGAACGATTTTATTTACTAGTGGACGTGTTGAGAAGTAGCCAAATACATTAAAATGAAGAATATAACGACCTTGTATAGATAGTGCACGAAGAAGCTCGCCAGGCCGGCGGGCGTAAACTATACCAATTTTTAATGCAAAGAATACCTTCATCGGACTAGTAACTGCACTTTTCACCAATACCACCTCATAGTTAAGGATGAATCAACGAAGATTCGTTTTACGAATTTAAAATTTAAAATTTTATTTAACTTTTGAATGTTTAGCTTTTAATTGAGTGTCCCCAATTAGCTCCTAGTTTAGAGCTAAATACTAACTGACACTTAGATAAAGTTCATGTAGGTATGAATGCATGTTTGTATGTATGTATTAGCCTGAATTTCAGCCGTCTCTTCTCTTTACCCCAAGGGGGGTGCGAGAGAGAGACGTCTGAATTCCGAGCGTTCTAATGTGGTCCGGTGACGTCACTTACTAATTTATGCATTTTTGTATAAATTAAACTTTTGGAACAAGATGGCGGCCACGAGTCATGGTAACGTTACAACAACAATTTAACATTTATATAGCGCAAACTACTATATAGATAATCAGTCGCGCTTTACAATCAGTTAAGGTGAGATCGGACGTCAGAATTCATCAGGCGCACTATGCAGCCACTTCAGTCCATGTATTGTTCTCACCTTCCCTCCCCAATTCACCCTAGATTAGACACTACACAAAAATAGACCACAACACCGGGCACTACTTGCCCTACGTTACCAGACAGATGCATATGTATGAGGTGTTCTGTGTTTTGTGTGTCGTGAAGTTTGACGATAAAGCATCCAGAATAAATGTAAGGGGTCGCTATTCTTTTCCAATTGAAAATCAATTAAGGAAGTTGCCGCTAAAGCTTGCAATCGACAACAACACTCGTTTGTGTTTTCCCTGTCTGCGCAAGCTAAAGAAGAAAAAGTCCTTAGAGGAAAATTTCGCCGCTGCATCGGAAGAGATTGTACCAAACTATGGAATAGATATGAAACCCGCTGACTTTGTACCTTCATTTGCTAGCACACCTAGGAAATCGGCGCAAACATCGATCGTTGGACCTACCACTTGTACTTCTTCAGCTCCACGAACGTTTTTGCGACCTCAGCCAACCCCTCAACACAAAAAAGACACTGAACCTGGTGTCACGGTAGGCCATTCGTTTTTTTCTTATTTTCTTAATGAGGGGGGCTTTGGAATTTTCGGTTTTGCGGTTTTGACTGTTTTTTGGATCGGTTTTTCGGTTTATGGGCCTAAAAGGTTCGGTTTTTCGGTTTTGATGTTCAGAGCAGTTTGCGGATACTACATGTTTTTGCATTCGGTTTTCAGTTTTCACGAAGACTCTGAGGCGGTTTTCGCTTTTTCCTTTTTGACCTCTCCAAAGATGAAAATGTAACGGTTTTGTCAGGTTTGCATGCAGTTTTCGGTTTTGCTACATTTCTTCGTCGGTTTTTCGGTTTTGGAGGTTTTTTTCCTCCTGTTTTAGGGGCTTCCCAGAGGCCCCAATGCCCCCCTCCTTAATATTCCTCTCTAGAAATTTTATCTCGCTCGATGACGTCACCGGATCACATTATAACGCTCGGAATTCAGACGTCTCTCTCCTGCGTCCCCCTTGGGGTAAAGGGAAGAGACGGCTAAAACTCAGACTAATGTATGTATGTATGTATTTATTTACGTATGTATGTATGTATGTTTGTATGTTTTTATGTTTGTATGTTTGTATGTTTGCATGTTTGCATGTTTGCATGTTTGCATGTTTGCATGTTTGCATGTTTGCATGTTTGCATGTTTACATGCTTGCATGTTTGCATGTATGCATGTATGCATGTATGCATGTATGCATGTATGCATGCATGTAAGTATGTATGTATGTATGTATGTAATATTTAACAATTATTCGCAGAAGGCGAAGTTAATATTGGTGAATATTCCCCGAGACAAAGTCGAGGGGAATATTCACCATTATTATCCAACTACACCTAGACGAGTACAAATAACGCCATAGACGAGTACAAATAACGCCATAGACGAGTACAAATATCACGCAGTATTTGCACTCGTCTATTGTAGTACCGGTTAAACAGGTTTTCTCGCATCGCGCAAGCGAAGAATTGGATTGTAGTTACGAAAAAAAAGTGGCGGACAATTTGAATCATATTTCCGACGACAAAAAGTCAGAATGGCTGGCATATATAGATCCAAGTTCATTAAATGAATCGAACGAAGAAAAACAGCTTGACGACCAGAAAATTTCTTCATTTAATGAAGAAAATAGAAACAGCAACACAACAACGCGCCAATTCCATTCCGCTTCGCATACTTCTGTCACGGACTCCCTGTAAATAAATATCCGTGAAATTCGCCCGCACTGAAATAACACGGTTTGGCGTGTTGGATAATAAATAACTTATTAGACGTTTTGTTGTGTAGTATCGCGGAGTATTTTTATGAGTTGTGCCGTATTTTGACGAGCCCGTAGGGCGAGTCAAAATACAAATAACGAGTACTGAAGTCGCAAACGGTAGATACATTGTAGAAATGTTTCAATAAATACCATAATTTCGCCTTTCCAAATTTCATACGGGTTTATCGGTCTTATTTCATGGCAGCAAAGTCTGACACCACGCTGACACTTTTGCTATCTAAATTAAACAAGGTTGATTTCTACCGTCCAGTTTTTCAAAAGGCTTGTATGTCCTATTTTTTATCATTGTCTTTTTCGTTTCTTTAACAAAGGTCTGGCTTTTCGTTCGAAATTTTTATTTCATTTAAGGTGTTCATACTGAATTGCTTTGAATGAACTTCGAATTGAAATCAAAGGTTAACTATGGGAGAGGGTATCCAGTTAATCGCTCATAAAAATGGATCAGGAAAATGCTATATTGAAGAAAGTTTTTCAAAAGGTTATTTAAGAATTAACGAAGTGGTTTAATTGAATATACACCAAGTTTAATTCAAGTAATTTAGCTTTATTTGTTTCCGTTCAGAATGTTACGTGTGCATGAATAAAAATTTTCGCGAAGCGAGCAAAACAGAATGATACAGCTTTAAATCAAGGGACTCTGATTACATTTGTTTTTAAAACCAGACCTGATAAAACTAGAGTGAAGAAATAATTTCTCTTTTATATAAAAAAGTGATTTTCGATTATCAAATTTTACCTGATTTCTACCTAATTTTCGCTGAAAGTTTTGTTTGAGATAAAGAAACTTGCAAATTTAATGTTCTTTCTTGGGGCTTGCAGTGTTGTTATTTTAACCCTTTAACTACGAAAAAAGAAAAACGATAGAAGCATTTTATGGCATGACTGGGCGTTGTTTTGGTACCATCAGTTAAAGAGAACGCGCGAAGGAAGGTGATGGTATCGATCAAGAACGACTGAAACCATTTTAGCAGCCCCAAAATGCACCGGGGTCATCCGAAGAAATGAAAATTTGAGGGACTTATTTTTTTGATACGTCTTAAGAATTTGTAGGTGACAGTTTCTCTTGAGAGGGTTTTGCTAACTCTTATTTTCCAACCAGCTTTTTCTAACTTTCGACCCAGTAGTAACTGACAGCGGAAACGAAACTACTAAACGACCAACAGTTTTTACACCCGGATGAACAACAATATGCAGGTTTTCCATATTCCCTCCCTAAGGTGCAGACAACAAGAATCTGGCTAACAATCAAGAGCTTCTTGAGTCCACCATTCTCATGGCCTTAATATTCAATTTAGGGGTGACATTTGTATAGGTAATCACATGATTTCGAGTGCAATTTGGAATAAATAAGCACGAGTAAATTATTTCAAAGACAAACAAAATTGCATGAGCCCGTAGGGCGAGTGCAATTTGTGGTCTTTGAAAACTTTACAAGTGCTTATTTATTCCAAATTGCATGAGAAAATCATGTGATTATCTATTAATAATATACATGAAAAAATACGAGGTAGCTTCTCATAACTACGCAGAAGAAAAGCGCGCGCATCACGTGCAAAAATAATTTATTCAAACCCTGCAAGTGACATTGACCTTGACATTGACCTTGACATTGACCATGACATTGACCTTGACATTGACCTTGACATTGACCTTGACATTGACCAATCATTCTGACCAATCAGAATATCTGGTTTGTTTCTTTCTTTGCACTGAATTAACCCTTTTCTGCACTGAATTAACTCTCTTCTGCACTGAATTAACTGAAAACTGCATTCATCTTAACCAATCAGAACTGAGAATTTTTTTAATGTATATTATTATGAGGTAATACGATACTTTTCACTCTTTCGGGTTCAAGGGTTAAACTTGAGATTTCATTGTCCGCACGCGACGTGTGATTGGTTGTATGTGAACATGATGTTGACATTTTGAGTTCTGCCCCCTCATTGGTTCTAAATTTCTTAATGACCCCACTTTGAATATATACATTCAAAATTTTCTGAGGAACAGACTACGTTACTTGTCCCTTTTAGTCTTTAAGTTATTTAATCATATATTGGGTGCTACGCAGGTTGTTGTTTAAAATGCTTTAATTTGCTCATTGTCAAATGCATGAGTGAGAGCTTTGCCTTTAAGTCCGGTCACTTCGAACCTTGCGGTTTTTGGTGGCTGTGAAATGAAAAGAAACGTACATAGATATTACGAATTATGTGAGTGCTTTAGTTACTTCAAAATATAAACTCAAATGATTGTTCACCTCTAGATAAAAGTATTTGACAAATCCACTTCCGATGAAAGTAAACACTGAGATTATGCTAAACGTGTGACTACCCGATAATTCTTGTGATGGTAGTTCTTCTTCTCATAGATGAGAATTGAAGTGTTCTTTTGATGTTTTTAATAGCTTTCCTTGCTTGATTTTTCCAAGGTCGACGAGAGGCTTGCGAGTTGCGAACTAGACTAAGTGAGGATAAATTTCAACAGAAAAACTTTGGTGGGTACCTGAATTTAGCAGAGTTTGCATGTCTTCTGGCAATTAGCCCTCACATACGGATGGGATGCGCAGTACCGAGTCCAATATCGACATCTTCGGTCCTTATCGCGACAACCTAGTGACAGCAGTTATATTAATTAGCACATATCACACAGCTCAGTAGTGATTTTCATGTCTGCTGGCTGATAGGCTGATTCGGGAAAAGATGAGCATGTAAGTACTAATCACCTTCACTGAGGTGAATGATCCGGTTAATTTAGCACATTTTGGTTCAGTAAAATGAATGATGATAATTATAACAGTGATTATAATGGTAGTAATAATGATATTAAGAATAATAATGGTAATAGTGATAGTAATAATATTGATAATGTATTTGTTTTTACGCGAGCTATCTATACTTTAAACGAGTTGATTGGGTATATAGATTTGTCTGTTAGATATTCATGAAAATTGGCCAGAGTGTTTGTCAGATATTAACGCACTAAAGGATGTGAGGCTTTTAAGAAATTCGAATTATTCCTCTCGTGACGCTCGGAGCGTGTAAACAACCGGAATATTTTCTATTGTCCAACTTCAAAAAATATTTTCTCGGGAGGTCCACGGTAACGCGAAGGCTGGTAATGCAATAAAGTAACCACCGTCAGTTTCTGTTTAAAGGCTCGCGCGCGACTATCAAGACAAAAACTCGGAAACATTTTGTTATTTTCATAATTACTACTTTATAAGCTTTCTAGTGCTATATGGTTTTTATGTTTTCTATGAAAGGTGCGAGCGCAGGACGATTTTTCCGGAAGCCACCCTATTTTGTTGACAGTAACCTTAAAGGAACAGAGAAGTTAATCAGGGCGTCGCCTATGGCCATTTCAATCAAGTTAGAGGATGAAAACGGAAGTTTGCTTCCATTAAGTAATGTAAGCTACTACTCCCCTTGTCTTTCGAAAGCGTCTTCGTCAGCACACAAGTGTCCACGCATTTATTTAACTCGAAAGAACAAGTCGTGTTATCATTACTGCGAACGTCCCGAGAAACATGCATCCATTTAACAAGCTATCTATAGGTACTTTCTTGAAATTAACATATCTCGAGGCCATGACCAGAAAAAAAAAAAAAAAACATCCCACCCTTTGTCTAATTGTTCTCTTGATGTTTTATGATGTGGTACTTACTTCCTCCACCTCCACCACCCCCACCTCCGCCTCCACCTCCACCTTGAAGAAAATAAAAGAGGGGATGGTTCTGTTAGTGTCGCCTTCAATTCCCGTAACACCTCATGAAATACTGCAATAATATTGTCGCCAAAATACTCGATAACAGGTAAAGATAAGAAAATGAAAACTGGGTGGCCTTCTCTTAGTCCTAGCAAGTTTTGTGACGTAACAAAAAGTCTCGTTCATGATGCTAATATAGGCGGGCATACTTTGATATTATTAATATGAATGTCGTTATGTCTATGTAGAAAGTATGTTTGGATACTATTTAGCATTCTTCCATCACAAATCCCACTTCCCTTACCAAACAATACTTAGTAGTACTACTTGCATTTGCTATAATTAATGTCACGATTATCATTACTATCACTATAATTAAAGTCATCATCGTCACTATCATAATTATCATACTTTAAAATGCAACAATTACTCAAAATTACGTGACTTTGAATGCTTTAAAACTCGTTCCGACCTGACGTTTATCACGCTCTGTATGATATCTTCAGAAGAGATCGATAATTCGTTCGTTTGTAATTTCTCGACATTTCTTACTGATCATTTAACATTCTTCTGGACTGGACTCCAAGACGTTACGAAAGTTTACCTGTCTTCTTTTGGTTAATCCAGTTAATGAAGCTGCTTATACGAGCGAACACCGTGAAGTGATCTGTCCTACACCGTGAGTGACCCCAGCTCACAGCACCTCTTAATGTCCAACGTCCACCCTCATTGCAAACAAAAGGTCCGCCACTGTCACCCTATGCAATGTTGCAGCAACAGATATAATGATAAAATGGATATCATCAGGGGACATAATGACATTTCATAATCAATATGATGAATTTCTAATAAAACTCAATGAAAGCGAGAGTTAACAGGCTTGCTTCCAGTCACTTTCGATCGTGTGAGGTAAAAAGGCCATTCGTTTGTGTCAAAATTGTGCTCGGCCACAGTTTTAATGTTGGGGTGCTCGGTGTTACTAAATTATAAAGATCAATGCGTTTTTCAATTACCTGGCATCCTCCTTTTCCTTGGCCTCCAGCACATATCATTGATCTCTCATCGACAGGACCCAGTCGTCCATTGATTCTGCTGCATTCACTGTGTGAGGCCACTGGCAGCATAGCCTGCTGGAGTGTGTCCGCCGCATTTCCACCTCCAATTGTTCTTCCCCAGCCTAAAAACGCAAAAATTACGCGTTTATTCAATTTTCATAACGTATTCAATTTAATAGTATTCGATGCTCATACATCTCAAAAAAAAATCGATGCCTCAGCAAAAGCAGCATAACAGCAATTGAATAGCGACAAATGAAGCATTGATAAAATTGTCAGTCAAGTTTCATTAACTATCGAGAAAGGGATTGTGATGCTGTCGATTTTCGGAACCTTTTCCCTAACGTGATTTTCGCCGCATTTCGAAAATCATGAATCTACGGTAAAGACCGCCCGTCGGCTTGGAAACGCTTACGGCGTTATTTTCATTTGTAGCCATTTCCCTTAGATCCAGTTGTATATTGTTTTTAAAATCCAGACTCACTCAACACGGTTTTGACAAATATCGTCAGCCGTGTAACCCAATCGCTCCACTTTGAGGAGCTCCCTTATACAACATCTTGAAACAAGGTCAAGTTGGGGGAATTTAATTCTGTTAGTCTTAAATCATTTGTATTCTAATGGCAACCATTCGATGTGCTATTCTCGATGAGGCATATAATTTGTAATAAAGGCTATTTCTGGCCTGTATTCGAATCGAGGATGCCATCTTTCCATATTGATTTCCTTCATAAAAAGTTCAATGGTTTTAGTTTCATTTGACCCATTTGGAAAGCGAGTGCTTGAAAGAGAACTTTTTGAGAGATTTTCTCTCAAAATAGAAAAGTTCTCATAATTTTAATTGGAAGAAGAGGTATGCTGCAACACCAAACAAAATTTCTGTGCAAACAATAACTCAGAGAATTGAAATCCAAGACTTGAAAATACCAATTTCAAAAAGACATCTTAAATCGAAGTGAGAAATCTATAAAGGAGAAGACCAAGAAGGTAATGCAGTCAACCAGCTCTTCATGAGGAATCCCTACCATCACATGTAGAAACGCTCTCCTACTAAGGAAACAAGCTGATAAATACGGCCCACAGTAAAACGAAGGTAAGAGATCTGGTCTAGGAATAATTGTGTTCAATCCGTTCAAACGAATTCTAGTTACCAGTAATATAGCATCGTGTTCTTGCTGGAATCCTACTCCCAGAGCGTGGTAGACACACCGTGTTGACTCTGGAACTGGCTGATATAGGCCTTTCAAGCTGAAGAAGTGCAACGTCATTTCTCAGATTTCTCATACTGAATCCTTCATGTTTAAACAATTGTTTCAAACGAAAGGTCTGCTGCACTGCTGTTGATCCGGTTCGACGATGAGCTCCTAAAGACGACATTGTTGCAAAATAAAAAGGTTTTAACAGATTGTAAGCAAGCCCTGTTTAAACTGAGAGATTGAAAACAAAAAGAAATGGGGATGGTGGCACCAGTGATTGTGATTGAAAAACTCTTTTACAACTACTATTTTATCTTTCTCTCTCTAATCCTCTATTTTTCCCAGATCTTAAAGGATTTTCTCCTGTTACGGAGTTTCAGAATGACCGAAGTTTGTTACTTTTGAAAATGTGGGAAACAGAGTATTAGCAACGCGTGTAATTTCTCCTTTTTTTTACCGTTCTTTTGTTTTTGCATGCTTATTTGTTTTTTTTTTTCCTTTCTTTGTATTTCAACGACTTACCCACGACTACAGTGTATCCACTTGGGCGCGGGTTTCTATTCACACAATGGGCGGCAGTGACTACCCAGTCTTTGTCGATAAGAGATCCGCCACAAATGTGGCGTCCATTTACTCTGAGAGAAATCTGCCAGGGCCATGCGTGTGGAGAAGCATTTTCCCCATTAACGACTCTAGCCGAAAATGGTTTGTTTCCACAACCTGCAAAACACAAAAACATTTAGACGACTTTTAGTTGTTTAAGTTGGCCAAGGAGCAAGGATAACCAGAGTTAGTATGTGTAATCAAATAGCGACGAGTGAAATTAGGACATAATTTCACTTGCGTTTTGTCAAAATTCTGATAATTTCCCGAGCCTTTAGGCGAGGGAAATTATCAGAATTTTGATAAAACGCAATTGAAATTATTTCCTAATTTCAGAAGAAAACCATTTGGTTACCTTTTAATATCGTGGGTGACAAATTACGTTCACAACCGTAATTGCTTTTACTGGTTTTTCTATCGAAAACCGAAAACATGAAGAAGAATATAGTTTTCATTTAAAGCATACATTATTGTTAAAGTTCGTAATTTTCTGAGTTTCTTCACAAAAAATACCTTTCGAATTCTTCGTGCCTGTTGATAATGTTTTAAAATTAAGGCAACTGTCAAATCTTTCAAGGGTCACCGTCTTAAATCTCGATGCCATCTTGGCTCTGATCGAGATACAAGAGATGTTACCAAGGCAATTTTGTAATTTCACATATGAAATTAAAAATTAACGCTGAAATTTCGCGCCAAAATTAAGGAGTAATTTGTCACCTATGATATTAGATACCTAATCCCTCGGGTATTAATAAGCACTCTAAAACACAGAAGATGACTGACTAGAGTCAAAATGATTTTCACTCATGAACATACTGGTGAGATGTGTTGTTAATCAGCCCAGCAAACTCAGATAGATGCAAAGTAAAAACATCAATAATTCTTACCTTGAGAATTTGAAGTTGAAAGGAACAAAAGCGTTACTCCGATCCAGAGATTCATCTTGACTGAAGTGTTTTCCAATTTGATACCAAGCTCAGACTGATTCTTTTTTTTATGCACCGCAATGTCAACTTTGCTGCCCCTCACCTGGAAATCCTTCTCAAACAGAACGTCTTTTGAATTTCTAAAGAATCATTCTACTTGAACATCCCATGACTCAGGTGGCGGCTACGTTTTGGAAAAGATCATTCTTTTCTTTTATTTCTAAATTTCAATTCGAATGCAATTTGTATTGTTATATTTATAAATGCTGTATCGTATACTCGACAGCAATCGCTTTTCTATCAGGTGTCATCGATGGTTCAGGTGGAGAAGTTTTTTAAAGAATATCCTTTTATTTTATATTGTTTGTAATCGTTAAATTTTGTTTGAATGCAAATGCTATTTGTTCAACTGCAAAAATATTCAACATGGCCGGACATTCTGTCTTTGCTTTCTTAAAAAACGTGAAAGAATTACGAAATGCCCTTAAAACAATGGTTTTTGCGTGGTCGTGAACAAAAGATCGGTTATGAACGCAGTTGAATACAAGTACAAAACCGTAAATGGAAATTTAACAAACTCGAATAGCTTTATAGGCTTATTTCATTTCAGCTTATCGAAACTTTAATCTAAAGGACAGCTATGCTTGTTCCATTTTCAATTGTTTGATTCTTGACGCGATTTTATAAGAACAAAGTCATCGTTACCCACCATTCGCGCTCAAAGGAACCATAACTATTCCTCTTCATTGGCTTTTTTCGCAAAAGTATATGTTCTTAATTTTTCTCTCTGGCTATTGATATATTGATGTGAAAGGTCTTTTGAAAAAGTAACGAAAACGGTTACTCAGTATAAACTACACAACCAGATAGAAACAAACTGGGAAATAAATGGGACTACACCTGGAAAAGTGTTGCCTGATCCCCTCATCTTGTCCATCCTGAAAATTTTATTTGAAAAATGTTAAGTGGTTTTTTTTATTTTCATTAAAAGCATGGTGGTTGGAGCGGGATATTTTAGCCGATGCCGTTGAAAAAGGGTGTGTGTCGTTAAGTGGAGTGCAGTTTATCGATTTAACCTTTTTTTTTTTTTCAAGAATATGCCAGATAAAAAAGTTAAGAGTAAAGTTCAACGAAAACGGCAAACGACAAAATCAAACTTCGTGCCTTGTGCTTTCATCCAATTGAACACGTTAGCTTTAGACAAAAGATTTTGATTTTTGCTAGTTTTGTACCAAGCTGTCTCGAGGAGAGAAATTTGAATTCACGTCTACCTTTCGCCGTTTATTTATGGTTCTTGTGCAGCAAAGGTGAACTTCTAAGCCAGTCCGAAAGAAATATAGTAGCGAGATACTACGACCATGCACTCTTTGTAGTAGTAAAACATGAAAATGCGAGGTGATGTGAAAATCGGAGAGAGTCATTTAATCGCTCACGGAAATTCCTTTAAGTCCATGAAGAACGGCAACATTTATGCTTATTCCATTTATTTGCCTTTAACTTGTGGTCATTACATTAACATCCATTAACTTTATAATGTTCAGACCGCACTGGGTTTGGTGAGTTCTCCAACCTACTGAAACTGTGGCTTGATGACAGGCACATTGTTCTGAATAACAAGGAAAAAAAGGAAAAAAAAATAATGAGCGAGAAAGGTTCAATACTGCAAGAGGTTTCTCTCAGATAAAGATCATTTTTCCTTGTGAGGCATCTTTAGTAGGTTAATATTTGGCAAAGTTGTAAATGATGGGGACTTTCTTCCATGAGCTGTTTTGAGAATAATATTCTTTTCATGTTTTTATCCCCTATAACTAAAAGATAGCCTTACCCTCGTGACATAAAAACGCGAAAAGTTAGGAGGCTAGCAATTTCCACACATTTTGATAAATACATTTTTCAACTATTTTTTTGCCCACGAATCGTTCGTCGTAAGAAGTTTTATTTCAGACTTTCAGGTCCACGATTTTTCTCAGGGTTCAATTAGCTTTTTTGAACACCTTAGTGAAATCAGCTCCCTTGAATCAATATTAACGGTTGGTAAATTATTTAATCAGGACGAACAAATCAACTGGCGTCGTCCCCGCGAAATTTTGTTGTGCCTCAATTTTATGAAGACAGTTTATCATCAATTTGCGGCTTGTTTCAGATTTCAGGCTTTTTATCAAAGAAACCAATCAAATTTTAGGAAAATTAAAAAGTCAAAGACAACTCATGCAACGTTCTACAAACCAGCTCAATACTGGATCAAAATAAAATGTTGCACAGACTTGAAAAACCTGTACTTGAACGACTGAACTTTGTGATTTCAAAAAGAGATGTGATAAAGTGGTGATTGAACTTCGTGTCTTGCAATTATGGTTTGAAATCATATTTAAGATTTCAGACCAAATTACACTCCACTCAGTTCAATCATCATTATAAACTGCTGTGTTTAAGACTTTGAATAGAAAACGAGATTAAACATAAAAGATTTGCACGGTAAGATCTCAGACATTTGATGAATTTCAACGTTTTATCGTATTTTGTAGCCTACTCGAACCTTAGACCATACATCACATTTCCTGAACCGTTAAACCAATTTCTTGTAGACTAGAACAGGGCTGTAGCCAGATTTCAGGATAAGATGAGGCAAGTTTCGAGCGCCGAAGGCGCGAGCTGCCAGAGGGGTATGGGAGCATGCCCCCCAGAAAACTTTGAAATTTAGAGATTTAGAAATGCTCTTTTAAGGATTTTCCTTGGCATTTTTCTTCTAAAAAGTCAATTTTTAAGAAAAAAATTTAAAAAGGCCAAAATTAATATAAGACGAGGCAATTGCCTCGTCTTGCCTCGTGCTAGCTACGGCCCTGTAGAGCCTTACGACTGAGTTTATATTCTCCCCTCTACCTGTTGTTTGCCTTTAACATTATTTCCAACTCCCACTATAACATAGCTAGTAGAGCCGCGCAATCAAATCCAGTATACATAAGCGTGCTCAAAATCCCGATAGTACACGCTGATAGCGTGAGCAAATCGATTCGCCAGAAATTTATTTTTTTCGCGCGAGCGGTCATTGTTAGCGCGGGGAAAAATAATATATTTCGTGACAATAATGGATACAAACAGAGACTCGGCCCACCAGTCCCAAAACGAAGACAATTTTCCGACCTTTTCCCATGGACTAGAGTTCTCAAATGAGGCAGAAAAAAAGAAAAAGAACGGTAAAGGAGACTCGGTATCAGCGCCGTCATGATTCGCTTTACTATCCGAGGGTGAAATGCAACAAATTTTGACAGAAAGACACTCTGGTAAAACCGAACAAATGACAGTAAAATACTGAATTTTGTATTTAAACTGCAGGAAAATAAAACTCGAGCTTTCAACAGAAAATTTAAAATAAAACCAATTCCTATTTTGCTTAATATTTCGCTTACCGCGAACAATCACTTCTGATATTGTTGTCCGTTTTTCGCGTCGGATTTGATGCACAATTCCACCGGCTATGTTATAAAACAATTGGTTCGCGCTTTTAGCTCCGCACTATCGAATTATGGAGCACGTGGGAAGTTTGGATAGCACGAAAGAAGCTAGCGTTGCCCTCGGTCATTCGGCCTCAGGCAAATCTTACGCTTCTTTCGTGCTATCCAAACTTCCCATGTGCTCCATAAATCGATAGTGTACGATAAACCTTAAACCAATTGTTAACAAGTGCCCAACAGAATTTCTCCTTATAATATCAATACAACATCAAGCAAAAAAATGATGAGAATAAAGAAAAAATTGATATGGTAATTAGTTGCTCTTATACCAAATTCTTTGAACTAACATTATATGAATTGTGCGAAAGACAGTAAGAAGCATTACTTATGAGATCTTAGCAGTGAAAGCGTTTATTTACCTCTGGTCAACAATTGTCACAAAACTTTTTGCACCCCTTGTTCACGGAATCATAATGACACATCCCCTTCCATCTTAGACAATAGGAACCCCACTCATTGAAGCAGCCTTTATGGAAGCAAGAAGAAAACAATATTGATAATGACATGCATGGAAAATGAGCGAACAATGAGAATTGCGCATTTTTCATGATACATTTAACCCTTACATGTACTTGGCTCCCATGATTAACCAAGACAGAATTTTACCTTAAAAAATCAAAACAATATCGAGCGAAAAAGTGATAAGAGTGAAGAAAAAATCAAATGAATTAAAGAATTATTAGTCGATCCAATAGTAGAAAGTCTCCAAAGGAACATCATAAGAATTTTATGGCAAGTAGTCAGGGAAATGATTAATGCAAATGATCGAGATCTTGAGAGTGAAAGAACACGGCAGCTGAAAACTAGGTCGCATAATTATATTCTACCTAAGATTCAGACAAGTCGTTTTAAATCAGTTTTTAATAATAGATGTCTTTTCAATAGTAACTAATTTATTCCCTTCTTCATGTTATTGTCATGTTAATTGTTGCACGTCTGTTTGCATAATAATTCTTAATGAAGAATAAGAATAAAGACCTTTATTATTACTATTTATTATTATGTTACAGACACATGAAGAAAGCAATGTGTGGTTAGGGCACTGGGCTTGTAATCTGTTGGTTCCAGGTTCAAGTCCTCCACCATGCTACTTACTGGATTTTTTCTCGGGTGTCTCGATTTTAACACTTTTATTGCAGTTCTTAAATGAATAGCCAACTGGTTTATCTCCTGCCAGTTGGGATTTTTAAAAACACTTTGTTTATTTACAATATTTGTTTCCAATGAAATTGCAGTGGCCCTCAAAATCCTCTCAAGGGGAGTCGTCAAGTATACATGTTTCATGCATGCAGACTTACATGGATAAAATATTGACTGGAAACTTCCCATAAAAACCTCCTGCTCCACGTGGGGAAGCATTATTAGCTTACAAAAATTTCTGAAATATTTTGTTCGATGTATCACTTGATATTTATAACACTAATTAACAAATGGTAAACACCACAGCGTACACTATTAAGTTATGGATGCACGCGGGAGGTTGCTAAGCACGAAAGAAGCGTAAGAGTAGCTCGAGGCGATAGCCGAGAGCGACTCTAGCTTCTTGAGTGTTTAGCAAACCTCCCAAGTGCATCCATAACTCAATAGTGTACGCTGTGGTGTTTACCATTTGTTTTACAACATAACATTGATACGTTGTAGCTAAAGAGTTCCCTTTTATTTAACAAATCTTACGCGACCAGAAAAAAAACAAGCGCGCGCGGAAAAATAGTCTTTGCATTTGCTCACGACAGCAGCGTACACCCCTGGGCAAATGGGGGAAGCTAAATTGACCAATCAGAGCGCGCGCTTTACTTTGGTTATGTTATAGCATTTGTTGAGTGATACATTGTTATAAAAAAATAGATCATGGTTTAACCTGCACTGCGTTCACTCCTGTGTGAGCCATCTTCAGTTCCTGGAGATAAGAGCAAAAACGTCAGTAATGAAACTGGTAATGTTCATATCCTCTCTTGTTTTCTTTTTTAACCTTATCATTACTGTAGTGAGGATAAAATATGATTTAAAAAAGCACAACGAACTCTCATGAAGCCGTAATACTGGTTGATAATAATAATATCGATAACGACCACAACTTGATGATTCTGATATTAATGATAATGATGGTGATGAAGACAAGTGTTAAACATAGACATGCATGCCACGCATGCGTGTCTATGAGCTAACCGCCTCTCGGTTAGCTCAATAAATAGAGCGCTGAACTGTTGTGCGGGAGGTCGAGGGTTCAAGCCCCGGCCGGACCAACACTCAAGGTCTTAAGATAATTGAGAAGAATATGCTACCTTCCTATAACATCAAGAAATGATTAGATAATCTAGTCTTCTCGGATAGGGACGAATAAATGGAGGTTCAGTCTCCTACAGGGTTAGGGGTAGGAGACGTTAATTTCCCACGCACGAGATTACTGTGTGATGGATGTCCTCCCCTGGGGTGGGATGGGTGGGATTTATGGGGTGGACTACTCGCATGGATCGCATATGTTCCGTTTTAGTCCTACCCTACTGCGGTAATGCAGTGAAAATGGATTAGAAAAGAGGTATTTTTTTTGGATGGGTGGGTAACTATCTGGATCCGGTTGTTCGAAAGGTGGATAACGCTATCCACTGGGTAAATCTTTGTCCGGTGGATAGTGCAGTACTGGGTAAATCTTTGTACAGTGGATAGCGCAGTACTGGGTAAATCTTTGTGCGGTGGATAGCGCAGTACTGGGTAAATCTTTGTCCGGTGGATAGCGCAGTACTGAGTGTCCGGTGGATAGCGTAGTACTGGGTAAATCTTTGTCCGGTGGATAGCGCAGTACTGGGTAAATCTTTATCCGGGGGATAGCGCAGTACTGGGTACATCTTTGTCCGGTGGATAGCGCAGTACTGAGTAAATCTTTGTCCGGTGGATAGCGCAGAACTGGGTAAATCTTTGTCCGGTTGATAGCACAGTACTGGGTAAATCTCTGTCCGGTGGATAGCGCAGTACTGGGTAAATCTTTGTCCGGTCGATAGCGCAGTACTGGGTAAAATCTCTGTCCGGTGGATAACGCAGTACAAATTCTTTTCATTCATATCTATCCATTCATATCTATCTATTCATATCTATCCATTCATATCTATCCATTCTATCTCTCCATATCAATCAAAACGCCTGCATAAATTTAATGAAATGGAGGTGCCTAATCTGTGCACGAAAACGTCCTGAGAAGTTTACAAATGTGAATTGTACACATTGCGTCGCGCGCACGGTCAGATATTCAGTCAGTTCGGCTAAACAAGTCTTCAGATTAAGAAAGACGGAGACCTTTGTTAGTGTTCGCAATGTATAAAACAGGGTAAGATAGAGCCATTCAAAATTGAAAATTTTTTTGATGAAAATGTTCAATACATGAACAGAGATTCTTCTTCTCATAAAATCTCCGTTTGGTCACGTCTAATGTTATTGCCTTGGTCGTCCTAAGCATCTTAAGGCTTTCACTGGCAACGCAGAGTATATGAAAATCGCACAGTATTATACTACAATTCAAATTAAGTCAAGGCGGACAAATCTATATTTATTATTTCATAAGTTCATTTTGTACGCGTAATTTGTGGGAAAGATGAGTGCGATTCATTATCAGGTTCCTAAACGGATTTTTTTTCCCTTTACAAATCGAGCTTAATCTTTACACTTAGTGTCCCTTGTCCCATCTTTGATTTATAACTTCTTTTTTTCATGCCCCCAACAAGTTTTCATGTTTTTCTTACAGTAGCTATTTGCACATGTATTCGTTTTGCAGAGAAAGTTTTATTTCAGTTTCTTAGTTTTGGTTTCATTAGTCATACAACTAGAATATTAATTTTTTAAATGGTTAGTTGTCAAAAAAAAAATTTAGAAACGATATTTTCCCCCTTTACGAAACTACAATGTTTCGGACTGCCAGTAAACATTCAGTGGCAGAAAGCTCGAAATAATCTTAGATATTGGCAAAGGTTTGCCTAAAACTTAATTTTAACTTATAGTCTTCCAATTAAAATGATTGACTCAACTTAAGGCCTTTTCAACTTCCATGATCAAACTACTAAATCTCCTTTCTGTGTGTAACAATTGTCACTGTAAATATGTTTAGAGAACGAAGTGTTACGTAATTTTAACACCGTCAAGCTGATCAGTTTCTTTCTTCTCCAAAACTGTTGGCTAAAGAATGTTTTGAGACTGCAGGGAGAAGTTTCAGCCACACGATGTATGAAAGAGATTTCTTATATAAAAGGAGCAAAGATACAATATTTTTAATGCATTTACAGGGAAGTTAGAAAGCCACGTGTGGTTTAGGTGTTCTAAACGATCTTGTTTGTTTTTTCTTTTTCGATCAACACTAAAATGGCATATGGTATTTCGAGGACTGGACTGGACTAGTAAAACGCGGAATAGTAAAGCGCGGACTAGTAAAACGCGGACTAGTAAAACGCGGACTAGTAGAACGCAGACTAGTAAAACGCGGACTAGTAAAACGCGGACTAGTAAATCGCGGACTAGTAAAAGGCGGACTAGTAAAACGCGGACTAGTAAAACGCTGACTAGTAAAACGCAGACTAGTAAAACGCTGACTTAACAACAACAACATAAAAAACGATTTCATACGAAGGCGATCACAAGACTTAATGGCGAGCCAATTTAGTGAGTGACAATCCCTCTTTGACCGTTAAGCTACAAATGGGTTTGACATGAGCCAGATACAAACGAATTTATAAGTTTAGGCTAGGAAAGAATTTTATTCAGCACCAGTTCAAAATCCTAAATACACTTTGGTCGTAAATTTCACGGCAGAAACGTAGGAATTCGATGAATAAAAGTCGCATTAAATCTCCTTGTGTCTAGGTAGAAAGAGTCTCATTGACTTCAGCTTTTCGGTGGAAGAATAATCGATTTACACACGCCATTACAGAAAACAAACAAGCAGACTGACAACTCCAAAACACATATTCGCATTCACTTACAATTTGACTTTCCGTGACATTTTAAAACGGAACAGAGGTAAATCTTTGAAGATTAATCGTCGTTGGAAATAAAAGCTACTTTCCGTAAGATCTCTGTTTTTCTCTTTACGAGAAAATCGTCGCATGATCAGTTAACTCGTGTGTGTTTGTCACACCAGTACTGCTGTTTCATGCTTTGACAGGTGTCACATCATGACAGTTACTTTTTAGAAAAATTTTTTGAAAATTTGTTTGGAAGCCTTTTAACTACCTTTACAAATAAAAATGTTTGAATAACGTTTGTTTTCTTTATAACTCACTCGCTATCAAATTGTTAAGTTCATGAAGGATTTTCCCGTAATTAAACTCGTAATTGTAGCTCTAAATCATTCGGATTCTTCAAATTAAAGAGAAAGCATTCGCCGAAACATTTTTATTGTTCCGTTTTAAAATGTCACGGAAAGTCAAATTGTAAGTGAATGCAAATATGTGTTTTGGAGTTGTCAGTCTGCTTGTTTGCTTTCTGTAATGGCGTGTGTAAATCGGTTTTTCTTCCACCGAAAAGCTGAGGTCAATGAGACTCTTTCTACCTAGACACAAGGAGATTTAAGGCGACTTTTAGTCATCGAATTCCTGTGTTTCTGCCGTGAAATTTACGACGAAAGTGTATTTTAAGATTTTGAACTGCTGCTGAATAAAATTCTTTCTTTGTTAGCCTAAACTTATAAAATCGTTTGTATCTGGCGCATGTCAAACCCATTTGTAGCTTAAAGGTCAAACAGAGATTGTCACTCACTGCATTGGCTCGCCATCAAGTCTTGTGATCGCCTTCGTATAAAATTGTTTTTTTTGTTGTGGTTGTTGTTCAGTCAGCGTTTTACTAGTCCGCGTTTTACTAGTCCGCCTTTTACTAGTCCGCGTTTTACTAGTCCGCGTTTTATTAGTCCGCGTTTTACTAGTCCGCGTTTTACTAATCCACGTTTTACTAGTCCGCGTTTTACTAGCCCGCGTTTTACTAGTCCTCGTTTTACTAGTCCGCGCTTCACTAGTCCGCGCTTTACTAGTCCGCGTTTTACTAGTCCGCGTTTTACTAGTCCAGTCCAGTCCAGTCCAGTCTTCGAAATACCATATGCCCACTAAAATATTGTCATTCATCTCTGTTTGCAGGGAAAGCGTTTGTTCAGTTTCTTACTCTCGGCTTCCTCAGTCGTAGGATCAGAATACTAAACAAGACACACTTCCTTGTTCAAGGGTAAGCAGCAAAACTGATAACAAAAATCATTCCTTCCCCACTTTGAAAAAAATTGTCGTCGCCACCTTGAATCAGGCGCGAGAGAAATCAAATTCAGGAACAACAAATTCTGATGTAAAGAAGATGAAGCTATCATTTTTTTTTCAATGAGGATTGAAAGCGAAACGAAATTCGTGTTCAAAGACGACATACATCTTAGACCAAGATGCTATCAACTGCCTATTAAAATCTCGTTGCAGAAATTTTTAAGTGATTTTTTCAACTGATCAAACTCAGCACTGTGTTCGCACACGGGCTGCTTGCATTCATTTTTGTTTCTTGCGGTTTTCGGTCTCATCACGTAAACGATAAGGACTCTGAACAACACGTGTTTATTTTTAAAAAGGTTAGCAAAACCAAAATAAATAACAATAATTCTTCAATCCCTTTCTTTTTTAATTTGAGGAAATTCATTGATAAAAGAGTTCTAGTTCTAAACAATCTTTTTTTATATATCGGTGATTTCTTTTTACCAACGGTGTGAGTAACACGATCTTACACCAACAATTTGCATTTACGTTCGTTTTCCAGGGAAAGTCTCATTTCATTTTCTTACTTTTGTTTTCATTAGTCACACCTGGCATATTCTGTTTTCAAAGGTGAGCAATTCGTTTTTTTTTTCTTTTTAATTTCGATGTCTACATTTTCATTGCTTCTTAATTTCATTTTCCATAAATAAAATTGCTCTTATTATTTTACCAAACAAAACAATGAGAGAACTTGGTATATGACTTACTGTAGTGACACGAATGTACTTGAAAGAAATAAGATTTTTCTTCGTCTCAAAACCAAAGCGTTTTGATAACGAGTGAGCAGTTTAAAGCGTTTTGATAACGAGTGAGCGGTTTAAAGCGTTTTGATAACGAGTGAGCGGTTCAAACGCTGGGTGGAATAACTATCGAGTAATCATTGGCAACATTTTTATGTTCTGATTTCATACATCTCAAATTGATAAAGCGAGTTTTTTTTTTTTTTTTTTTTTTTTAAACCGAGTGACACACTTTTATCTTTATCGCAACGAACTTGACAAGATCGACGTCGTGTAGATGGATATTTAGTGAATAAACCCCTTCGGGTGGCTGGTATGTTGGCTGATAATGTTCGCGGCTGAGAGATTGTCCGAAAAATGAATATTTGGCCGAGAAGCGAAGCTTCGAGGGAAAATATGAAATTTTGAGGACAATCTCTCAGCCAAGGACATTATCAGCCGACATACAAGCAAACCAGAACGGGGTTTATTTATTTTATAAACCTCCCATTAATTTTCACATCGCAATTAAACTGCGCGTAAACACAATAAAAAAAGCCAGTGGTGATCTGATGGCGAATGCGCGTGATTGACGCAAGCAGGCAAAAAAATAAAAAACAGTTTGGTTTCCTTTTATGTAAATAGGAGAACGGAAAAGTTGAAACTCTTGTGTTGACTATGTTTCTTTTCCACGGAAAGAATCGGAGGACAAATATCGACGCGGACGGGGGTTATTGCGTGATAACTGTCCTGTGATTTTTCACCACGTGACGTAAAGTAACCAATAAAATCGCGCCAAAATTAATGGCTGGGTTATAACTCCGGATAGATTTAAGATATCTTGATTTGCTTCAAGTCTGAATCAAACAATGGAAATCAGAGCAAACTTAGTCCCTGGATTTTGAGGATAGCAAAGGAAGTGTGACGATCCTGCCAGGACTTCACACAATAAGTTTTTATAAAAGTTCACGCGTCACGCGTATAAAAGGCAAAATTTCAAATCTCTCTCCTGGTGTAAAAGATTTTCTGTTATTTACAGGAGGTCTAACCCAAATAGTGGGCCTCAGTACTCCTCCATAACAGAGTTGATCTAATTAGATAAATGTAAGTTCTTTCACCATTAGCTTTCGCCCCTCTCGAAAATGTTTACAAATCAATGTTCAGACAAAAGGTTCGGTAAAGCGGATTGATTATAATCTCTTGGTATAGCTAAGTTTAAGACGGACTAGAACGCGGTTTTGTCAAACAAAGGTTAAACCCAATTCCTTCCAAGTTGACCCTGCTGACTCCGGTAACAAATATCAACACGACGGCCGGTGGTAAGACCACTATACAGAGTGAGAAGGATGTTTCTTGGAATCTTAATATAATTTTCATTTGGACAAAAGAGGGTGAAGAAATGCCAAAAAAAGGAAACATCTCAGATACCTTAATATTTCAATTGTTGAGGGCCGATACGTACTGTATTTATTCAAAGAAATCTTCAGTATTGAATTTTCAACTGAAAATCAGATCCAATATTGAATCTTCCGAGTTCAGCCGCTCACTCAGCTGAAGCGAGTGAAAAATTCGTGTGTGTGGGCGAAAAAGGGCGCGTGCAGGATGAGTGGAAAATAAGAACCTCCTTTATAAACCGAGTAATAAGGTGCCGCCATTTCCCATCCATAATGAAATAAGTGACAGTTTGCGTTTGCATCGTCTCTCCTGATTGAAATGAATGAGATGATTTTCTTCGAGAAAAGTCAAATATGACCTTAAAACTGAAACGAACGAATAACATAAATGGCATTTTTTTAATTAAAAAGTCTAAGAAACCGGTTCTTCCCTGTCTCAGTGACCAGGCCACTAAGCGAGCTGCAGCGGCGCGAATCTGTCCAAAACAACGTGCGAGACGCGTGGAAGGCGCCCATTTAATTAAGACTTCCCACGATCCTTGCACGTCCAATCCTCTTATGATCAATAGAAGTGTCAAAAAGTTATGTGGATGAAAATTCAAAATGTTTCCTGTCGTTTATTCAATAAAAACGAATTAAATACATGCTTTAAGTCGAATTTAAATGTTTGCCGAATTTTTCTGCTTATTTTAACAATCTCGGTGGAAGTGATTTTGAAGCAGTAAATTGCCATCAGATTCAGCAATAAATAATTGTGTGCCATGTAATAGGTTAAATAAAAAAGAGTTTAATACAAATATAACACGATAGTTACATTAACCATTGTTATATCCAAATCTGCTCCACAATGATTCGAATTCAGTTAACAACTCAGTTAACTGATTTATTCAGGATTGGTTTGAATGAAAGAGTGGAAAAGTAATGTTACCCTCAGAAAATTGTGAAAAGGTAGAATACAACCACTTCCCGGCTTATAAAAGGACTCCTTTTGCTTTTTTTAAGTCTCCTTCTTTGTTCATTCTTTCCCACGACAACAAACAGGAGAGAGTCGTAATGAGTGGCGCTGCAGAAGTCCTATTAGAAGTCGCCATATTTCTTGTCAAGACTGGTCGTGGCCCACAAGCGACTGAGTTATACAATGAATGTGCAATTCTTCTTCAAAACCTTGACTCTAGCGTTCATCTTGATACCCCTGATTTAATATTCAATGCCTACTACGCCATCTCTAGTGTCACAAATGCAGAAAGATGTGCCAAGAAACTTCTTTACACGTTCCACCACACTGGAAAACTAGCCATACAACTCGGTTACAAATTTGTCAATAGCACAGAGCCAGTTTGTAGAGGCAAAGAAACTTTTCGAAAGCGCACTCACCATTATGCAAATGATTGGCCACAAAATAGAAGAAATGATAGCTCATGGTGGACTTGGAATGGTATGTGAAAGCCTTAGCGAAATGCAAAAGGCAAACCACGAGAAAGCACTTCCCATCGCGAAAGAAATTGGTAACAGACAAGTTGAGGGAAGAATAAACGAGTGCCTCGGAACTGTGTTTGGTTACCTCGGCGAATATCAAAAGGCTAAACAAAATTACGACAAAGGATTGCTACTACGATAGAAATTGGGCTGTGTTTCGTTCCCTCGGCGAGTATCAGAAGGCCAAAGAATATTACGAGAAAGCACTTGCCTTCGTGATAGAAATTGGCGACAGACAAGGAGAAGAAAAAATCAACGGGAACCTCGGAGTTGTGTTTCGTTCACTCGGCGAATATCAGAAGGCTATAGAATATCATGAGAAAGCACTTGCCATCGCGATAGAAATCGGCGACAGACAAGGAAAAGGACAAAGTTACGGAAGTCTCGGAACTTTGTTTGGTTCCCTTGGCGAATATCAGAAGGTTAAAGAATACTACGAGAAAGTAATTGCCATCGTGATAGAAACTGGTGACAGACAGGGAGAAGCAGCAAATAACGGTAACCTCGGAGCAGTGTTTGGTTCCCTTGCTAAATATCGGAAGGCAAAAGAATATCACGAGAAAGCACTTGCCGTTGCGATGGAAATTGGCGACAGAAAAGGAGAAGGAACAACTAACAGTAACCTCGGAACTTTGTTTTGTTCCCTTGGCGAATATCGGAAGGCTGTAGAATATCACGAGAAAGCACTTGTCACCGCGATAGAAATTGGCGACCGAGAAGGAGAAGGAATAAGATACGGGAACCTCGGGGGTGTGTTCAGTTCCCTTTGCGAATATCAGAAGGCTACAGAATATTACAAGAAAGCTCTTGCCATCGCGATAGAAATTGGCGACAGACAAGGAGAAGAAACAATTAAATAACAGTAACCTCGGAACTGTGTTTAGTTCCCTTGGCGAATATCGGAAGGCTATAGAATATCACGAGAAAGCACTTGCCATTGCGATAGAAATTGGCGTCAGACAGGGAGAAGGAACAATCAAACGGAAGCTTGGAGCTGCGTTTTGTTTCCTTTGCGAATATCAGAAGGCTAAAGAATATCACGAGAAAGCGCTTGCCATTGCAATACAAATTGGCGACAGACGAGAAGAAGGAACAATCAACGGGAACCTAACAACTGTGTTTTATTCCCTTGACAAATATCAGAAGGCTAAAGAAAATTATGAGAAAGCACTTGCCTTTGCGATAGAAATTGGCGACAGACTAGGAGACAAGGAACTGCGGGAACCTCGGAACTGTGTTTTTTCCCTTGGCGAATACTAGAAGGCTAAAGAATATCACGAGAAAGCACTTGCCATCTCGATAGAAATTGCCGACAGACAAGGAGAAGGTGGACATTACCTTTATCTTGGAAGTGTTTATTTTGGACTTCGAAAAAATCTGCAAGCTAAAGAAATTTTGGACAAAGCAGTCGACGTCAGTACAGTAATTGGTGACAGACAACTAGAAGCCCTTGCTACTGAAGGTTTGGCGGATGTTTTTGCTTCCGTGAATGACAATCAGAAAGCGAAAGAACATCAGTAGAGAATGTGGCCATAGAGAAGTCAAAGCACAAATTTATAAAAGCCTTGGCCATTAATACCAATCGCTCGGTGAATGTGGCCAGGCAAAAGATTACTTAGAGAAAGCCTACCCCACAAGCAGCCAAATTGGAAACAAAATGACTGAGTTTCAAAGCCTTGTCAGTATTACGCTGTTTAAGATTTCGCAGTCAGAGGTTTTGGAGGCAAAGGAATTTCTCCTTCAATGTTTTGGAAAATTTGAACAAATTATAACTTTTCTGAAGGGAAACTATGAATTTAAAATGTCTCTGTTCGAGGAATACGGTACTTTTCCCAACCAGTGACTCGCTCTCTTGCTTTGCCATACTGAAAAAAATGCCGAGATGCTCTCTATGTTGAGGAACTCGGACGAGCAAGAGTTCCCGCAGAATTAATGGCAGACAATTACTCCGTGGAAAGCGACATCTCAGTTGATCCACTATCATAATTTGGTCGGATTGAGAAAATCCATGGTGAAAAGAGGAAGTAACTGTATTTTTTTTTTGTACATTTCGTATAGAAAGCGCCAAGTTCTTCTCTCGGTATTGAAAGCAAATGGAGACATTTGCTTTCGAAAAACAGACGAAATGGAGATAAAAACTCTTATTACACGACTCGGGCAGTCAGAGGGCCAATAACTAAAATCAACCAATCAAAATGCTCTATTGCCGGTCAATATTCTCTCAATATTGGACCAGGCATTGTCCCGAATGGTCCCGAATGATACCGCACTTGTGTTCCTTTGAACTTCAGTCGTATAATAAATCTCTTATTAACCAAGCTTGCTCGGGACCGTACTGGAATAATATCGGCCCTCGGTCTTTTTTGTCAAGACCTCGGGCCGATAATCTCCCAGTACGGCCCTCGCGCTTGGTTAATAAGTTATATTTATTGCAGAGCAAGTTTGCGATGTGGAAGGAATTTTCAAAAAGCGCGCCGCTGGCTTTGACGTTTTACCCACAGCGAACTGTGAAGATCGATCTTTGGTTGACAACGTGACATCTCTTCATGAAGAGAACCGAGCAAATCTACGAGGTGAACAAACCAAAGATACCGAAAGAATTCATTATTTGTGCTACAAATGGATCCTAGCACCTGTGGCAGATTTACTTACAGAGCCTGAAATCATTATTGTGCCGGATCGTTTTTCGTATCGAGTACCATTTGCTGCCTTGCGTGATGAACCTGCCGGAAAGTACTTATCAGAGAAGTACAGAATACGCATCGTCCCTTCCTTGACGACTCTCCGGCTCATTCAAGAATGCCCAGCTCACTATCACAACTCAACTGGTGCACTGGTTGTGGGTAATCCTATGGTTGGCAAAGTGCATTACAATGGACGTCTCATTGACATTACACCATTGTTTTGTGCAAGCAAAGAAGCAGAAATGTTTTAGTCGACTGCTGCGCGTTCAGCCTTTGTCAGGAAGTCGTGCAACAAAGAAGGCAGTACTTCAAGCAATACCTTCAGTGAGTCTGGTACATCTAGCCGCACATGGAAATGCCGAAAGAGGAGAGATTGCCCTCTCTCCTCAATGCACTAATAATACTACTCCTCGAGAGGAAGAGTACCTTCTGACTATGTCCGACATTCAAGCAGTTCAAGTGCGAGCTAAACTGGTAGTACTCAGCTGTTGTCACAGTGGGCGTGTATTGGTTAAAAAGGAAGGAGTTATTGGAATTGCTCGAGCATTCTTAGCATCCGGTGCACGTTCAGTGTTGGTAGCATCGTGGGCCATAGAAAACGAAACAACGGCGAAGCTATTGAAGCATTTCTATAAACACCTTGTTCGAGGAGTAGGTGCTAGTGAATCTCTTCACCAGGCCGTTCAATGGTTGAGAACCAATGGCTTCCCAATGGGATCCGTTTGCGCTGATGGGGGATAACGTGACATTTGAATTTATGGAAAAAGGGTAAGTCTGATTATAATGAGCAATTTTCCATAATAAACCGATTACCACACTTAACTTCTTCAGTGCTTTTTTTTGGGTCAATTTTTGTTTGCTTGTTCATTTGTTTTTGTCTTTTGTTCTTCATCCATAAAACGTTAAGGAAAATAAGACGATTTTATCAAGTGCTCGGAGCCGGAAGATTTCGATGAATAACCTCCTAAAGTTGGCCTTGTCTATGGAACATGCCGAGAAATCGAATACGAAATGGCGGCGAAACATGCGCAGTGTGAAAGATTTTCGGACTTTAAATATGGTTGCCGTACAAAGCTTTATGTGAGAAATGAATAAAATACGGCTATACGTTTGAAGATGAAGTGGATAGTCAAAATTCCCACGTCTAAATCATTCAAAAACAACCTACGGCAACACTCACAAGAATTCCTACGATCCCCCGATGCACCTCAGTTCGGTCCCTACTTCCTATGGTCTCTCAGATGTATTAAATCCGCCTGTGTTTACCATTATCCATGTCTCACCACGCTGATGTAAGGTGGTGTCTTCAAATTTCCCACGTCAGTACGTCTTCTACGATGATCGACCGTCCATTTGAGACATATTTCAAGGCACAGAGAGCCGTTTATTCTCGGCCGAAATAGCTGACAAAATCCCGTATTACATGTTTTTCCTTATTACATGTTTTAATCCCGTATTACATGTTTTTCTTTGGGGAAACGAGCGCTTGTGTAAGCAAAAAAAAAGTCGAATTTGGTGAAGTATTGAAACTCACCAGAAAAATAGTCGCCAACTTCGAAGGGCTTTGTAACCTAGTTTTTTTTAGGATTTCCCCTGTACTGAAGCTGTTCATCGCATGGAGTATTGCACTAATTTTTATTACGATCTTATGAATTATGTATGAGTGACATAATTCTAGTTAATTACATTTCCTGTTGCTCAATAATATCTTTAAAGTCCTTTGACTTCCAAAATATAGTAATCTTTTATTTGCAGAAATGCTAATTTCAATTGAAAAATGTTTGATAGACCCCCGTTAGAAGCAATTTTGAAGTGGGACTTGAGAATTGATAGTCCCTCATTAGCATATGCAGCGCCCACGACATTAACCGCTGACTGTCGTCGATTTCTCGGCATGAGTGATATTGAGAAATAATTTCCAAAGGTCGATACGTTGCTAGACGTTATGACGATAAAAGTAGCTTGAGAAACGTTTAAAAAGCCAACTCTAAAAAGGTTAACTTTATTTTGTGAACGTGATCAACAACAATAATAATCTCAATAATCTTAAAGTCACTTTCACATCGAGGATAGTATGTCCGCCAATAATTGGGAAAGGTTGGACAATCGTAGCCAGTGACATTGAGGTAGAGATTAATTTCTTTTTATAAGAAATCTATAACGTTTGCTTTAAAGTTGAACTAGCTGGTGATAAATGTATGGTGCTTCTTTTAGGAAAGAAGAACTTCAGGAGGACAGCAACGAGACAAAGAAATGAACAGAGTGATGACTGATCCTACACAAAGATTCTTCTTTCTGCACATTGTCTTTAAATGGACACTAGTATTACTTTGCGTAGAAATTTTTAATTTTTTTTTTTTAAAGACAAGAAGTCGTTTTTGCATGGTTTCGTAAATACGGTTTAATCGAAAGCGAGCGACAGTGAAACCTGCAATTCAGCCGTCAGATCTATTAGGTATATCAATACGGAACTAAAATTACAATTGGGACCGAAAAATTGAACGTAGGAAATTAGCTAAATGAGTATGTCTGCAAAATTTCGTCAAAAATCTAAATTAATCCTTGACTAGCATCACCATGATTTTATTTTTTAATTATCCCGTAGCATGCAAACGTGATCATCAAAGAGTGCGGAAAAAAAGCTGTTCTCAGGTGCAGGAGATGATAAAATAACAAACAAACGGGAGAGGGAACAAAAAGGGTTTAGATGCTAAAGACACAATCCTTACAAAAGAGAGGAAACAGTGCGCGAGAAATTACCGCAAAAAAATCAAACAGCGTAGAGAACAGCGCGCTAAATAATAATCTAAAAGTTAAACAGCGAAATGAACCAACCAGAGTGTAATGTACTTAAAAAAAATAGGGATGTTACGCATGCAAGAGCTTTCTTTTGGATGGATGGTTTAAAATGGGACATTAAGTAACTGATGTTTGCATTTTTGTAGAAGATAACGATCATTTACTTTCAAAAGATTCCAATAAAAACATCTTTTAATGAAGAGGAAAAAAAAAACAAACCTTCAAATTGATCTGAAATTAAGACACACGTATTTTATGGCATATTGTCATTGGCGTAGTGTAGGAGCGTTACTCTAAACACGATTTAACTTCTAAATTATAGAAAAATTTCCTGACGACCTTTCTAGCCCTGACAGATCACATTTCCGAAGAGAGATTTCCATGCACTTTCCACACCAGAGAATTACGTTCTTCTAATGAGAGTTGTTCTTTGACAAGTCTGCTGCTTTAAAAACTAGCATGTTTGATTTTTTCAAAAAATGAATTTGTCGAATATTTGCATCTACATAACCAGAATTAAAGAATAAAGATTAAGATTAAGGGAAGACAAGAGGGAAAAAAACCTGGTGGTTCAAAAGTTACTAAAAGGAAGTACTTCTCGGGGTTTCAATAATGTCCATTTAGGCGTCCGGCAGACTGGATGCGACATAAATGAATAAACTCGTGGGATTTTCACTTCTGGAAAAATCGTTCATCATTGTAAACACAGCTGACCTGAATTGTTCCTTTGTTCATTTTCTTTTCTCCTAAAGAATAAAGTCCAAGAGAGTTCAGCTGTGACACGAGAATATTTTTCCCTTCCAAGACTACATGAAGCCAATGATAACACTGAAACCTGATATGTTTGAAAGTCATTACGTTCCTGAGAGTGGTGTGTCGTATTTTTTCTTTTAGCTAAAATTTGCGTTTGATTGATGCGCATACACTGAGATCTGATACGTTTGAAAGTCATTATGTTCCTCAGATTCGTATGTCACACTCTTTTTTAGCTAAGATTTTCGCTTCATTGGCGCGCATACACTTATGGAGAAAAAGACTGTTTATTTAAGCACGGAGCTCGCCAGAAAAATGTTTCAATTTTGACAAAAAGTCATGATAATCTTCTAACTTTCATTTATCTCACAAAAGAATCAGGAAATAATCATTGGTAAAGCGAATAGAACGAGCATTAGGGAGAAATTCGTGAAAAAATATTGCTATGTGCAGACTAGGTTTTCATTATAAACCAAGAGATAAATTATCAGAAAATATGTCCGTGGCATGCAGGTGCTTTATCGGCCGCAACAACACCAATGCATTTCCTTTTAAAAAACGTTTCGATGCGTTTATGTCTATCATTCACGCGAAGGCATCCGAAGACGCTGATGAAAATGGAGACTCTCCAAAACGGTTTCAAGAGTGGAGCATTTTGGAAAAGGATTGTTCTTCAAATGGTCCCTTTCCAGTGTGGGTGCATTTAAAACTGTGAAGAATTTCGTCGCTGACTTCATAAAATATGTGTGCGTTTCAAACGCAATGAAATTAGTGTGAACAGTTGAGAAAAAATGAAAACGTTGATGTGGGTGACAATATCTTTCTTCGTTTTCCTGTAATTAAGAACTGAACTGAACGGACACCTCTGAAAATGCACTTGTGTGCTCAGGGCCTTAGAAGAAGGCTAAAAGTAGGTAGAGTACATTTGTGAACACACCAGAATTTCCATCGAACGAAATTCTCGTCTTTTAGAGCCACACAAAAGATGCAAACACGTAAGTCGCTCTTAGATTGATATGCTACTCAATGTAATTCTCATAACCTCTGTAGATCGTATGTGTCCATAGTATTTCGGTTTCCATTGTTATCTCTTCTACCAAGATGATGTAGGAGTGCACAATAAGTAAACAGTCTCTTCAAGGAAAAGGCTTATCACTGAAAGCCGGAGATATTGCGCTCTTCTTTCTCGATTACATTTTGGTATGTATATGGCACAAGACTTGTATTTATAAGCCGTGTTTTTTTTCGAGCTTTATGTTAACTTTTCTGAAACAATCATTGAACATGTCATAACGCTTGTATCAAATTGATTTTCCTTCGAATGTTTGCGTAAGAGCTGATTCTGGAGAATTCAATTTGAATGTAAAAGGGACACATTGAAGGTGTCTGTTGGCCTTACCTTCTGTTCCAGAACTCATGTTCAGGAGTAGAAAGAGCAAGAAAAAGATTATGATCTTCATGGCGATGAACTGAATTGTTATGGCACCACGAATTACAGGATGATATAGGCGTTATTTTCCGGTAGACAGGTTTTTGATATCTTTTAAACAAACACAGCTTGAGCTCAAGGTATAATTGTGTCAAAAAATGTCGTGAATTTGAGTTTCTTCCTCACAATCTCGCCTGAATAACTTGTTGCTGCGCGACGTGCCACTTTGTGAACATTACATAAAACTAAAATTAAACTGAACTGATACATCAATAGCAAATGTTATGGCTAGTTGAATAGTCATTTTCCTCGTTCTATGTAAACTTAAATAATAAATGTAACATCGACGAATATTTTGTCACTTTATGAACATTGTATGAAACCAAAGTTAAACTGAAATGAACGATACATCAATAGTAAATGTCATATCTAGCTAAACATTTATTTTCCCTTTTCCATGTTAACTTAGGTAATAAATGAAACATCGATGAATACTTTGTAACTTTTTGAACATTATGTTAAACAGAGATTAAAACTGAAATGAACAATATATCAATAGTAAATGTTACACCTAGTTAGATATTCATTTTCTCCGTATCATGCGAACTTAATAAATAAATGAAACATCGATGAATATTTTGCCTAATTTGTAAAGATGTTAAATGGAAGTAGTTGATCGCAAGGCGTCCACAATATATGTCTGCTTCTCCTACTAATTCTCAAATAGTTGTCACCAGTGGCTGTTGCCGTTGTAAGGCTTCCCGCTCACTGCAAGTCAGGCTGGTGTTACTGTAACCCTCTTAGGAAGTACCGCAGTCTCATATATTTCTCAGTGTCGCCCGCATATACCAAAGGTCTTAGGGAAAATTTTTCACTTACTGAGGTATAACAGAGTCCTACAATGGAAATTCTTTATTGATTTAAGAACTGTTAATTCCATAGTTTACTTTTAAGGGAAGGCTATTTCTCGACTTATCACAATGATCCAGTTAACATTCTTTACCTTGTAGACCGGGCTCCTTCTTTCACAAATGTCTCTAAAACATTGGGTTCTGTTATTATGCTTGTAATAACAGTTGTATACATATGAATGACATGGAGGACACACTGAAATAAATTTTCATTTTGATTCAAAAGGTACTAATATTTGGCATTGGCGCTTTGTTTTCGGAGTACGAGGTGGAGTTCCGGTATTGACCCATATTAACGCAACGATTGATCTAAAATAGTCAGCAGAAGGTGTTGAGGTAAACTAAAATAGTCAGCATAAGGTGTTAAGGTAAACTAGATGACAACGTTTTCTATCATCGATGTTCATCAATCTTCATGAAAAGCAGAAATGTCACCCGTTAAAAAATGATCAGGATTATTTCGAGCGCGCGTCAGAAAATTTCTAGTTGTTAGTCATTTCTTGTCTAAGAGGCTTGATCAGTCAAGATTTTTTTTTTTTTTTTTAGTTAACTACAGCTAAACCCAAGGATTCCACCCCCTCTTTCAGAGTCCGAACAGAAGACATTTCTCACATCTCAGAGGACTAGTCTTTGTCGCTACTCCTTTGGGCCTGGTTCAGACCTTTGACAATGAGATGCCAAGGTAAAATTTAAAACCAAATGTTATCATCATTTACGGTGGATCTAATTGCCAGTGATAAGTTTTTCTCATCCAGGCTCTCTTTTCGCGTTAGGAAGAGACTGGCTGAAAAGAAAACAAATACATCCCAGGCACATGCGTATTAATTTCATGAGAATAAAGGAAATGATCGCGAACTCAAGAGTCTCTGGATTGTTAGACAATTTTTTCTTGTAAGTATCCAAGGAAAAGCATGGAGAACTTGCACACTGAGGTTAAAGGGTTAAAACTTTATTCTTCTTTCCTGTTTTCACTAACAATTACTTGCTCTGATACCCTCGGCCTCTTCAGTTCATAACTAAAGGAGACAAAATAAATATGAAATTAGTGTCATTTGTCACGGAAACTTATTTATATGACTCTTAAAGAAAAAGAGTTGCCTGAAAGACTTCTATGTTTCAACTGTTACTTATTGGGCGAGAGATCTAGTGGTGCGCAGAGTTCTGGGAGTTCTCAGCATCATAGTTCGTTCGAAATTACATCTATTCAGGCCAGGTAGATATTTCACTTCGTTCTCTTACCATCATAAACCAGTCCTCTGCCTTATCCAGTTGGTAAAGGTACTGACTCGGGCGAATACAGTAAAGTAGTCGGTCCTGCAATGTTCGTGACCCCAACTTACTGCTCCGCGGAGAACCCATCGCCCGCCCTCGTTGCAAACAAACGGTCCACCGCTGTCTCCCTACAGATTTTGGGAAAAAATTATTGAAAATATATACATATATATATATTTAAAGGAACAAAATGAGAGCAAATATATGAAGAAATTTAAAAAATAATAATTATAATAAAACTAGAACACAGCTATGGTCCCACAGAACAACAATTAGAAACAAACGAACAAACACAAAATAAACTGCGAAGAGGAATCACATCATGCACTTGTTAGCCTCCTTCGCTGCTATTTGGGCATGCGCATTCGAAAGAATAACTCGCTTTCAACTAATAAGTTGAGATATATACAAATTAATCTAATGAGGCCTTACACTGCTGTAAAAAGTAAAATGTTTCACAAATCCGAGCTTTCGCCGATCAACGGCGATGATGCCGATCAACGCCGATCAACGGTGATGATGTTCTTGATCGGCGAAAGCTCGGATTTGTGAAAAATTTTACTTTTTACAGCAGCGTAAGGCTTCATTTGATTAATTTGTATATATTTCAACAATGTTGCTGAAGGACAACATGAACAGATGAACAAGTTGAGATTTCTTCCCTGCACTCGGCGCACACGTCATAACCTCCAGTTGAATATTTCCCAAAAAAATGGGGCCCATCCGGCCATTTCCACCTGATCAATACAGTAAGTAAATATTAAAATAATGCGATCTATCGCTTGGTTAGAACTGTTTCTGTGTGGTAACCTGACATCCTCCGCGTCCCTGTCCTCCGGCACAGATCATGGTATCACTGTAAACACGACCGAGTCTTCCGTTAACAGAAGCACACCTTCTGTCATCAGCGACTGGCAGCATTGCTTGTTGAAGAATGTTAGCTCCATATCCACCTCCAACTGTTCGCCCCCATCCTTATTTTTTCAACGAAAGACAAAAAAGCTCATCAATTCGGTTGATCTAACAAGCCAGTGTAGGCATGAAAACAAATGGCAGCGATACAAGTTACACAGCGTTTGTCCCAATCTTATAAGAACGGCAAAAAAAAAAAAAAAAAAAAGAGACCAAAAATGAACTCAGTTATTCAAGTTTATAGACGATGCTAGGTTCAAAGAAAAGAGAAAACTTGTCATACAATTGTTCAGGTTACAGCGTCAGTGTACCTGTAATGTAACACCGCGACCCAGCCGGAGCTCTACTATTTTGTTGTGGCAGACAAACTGGTTTTGCCATGTAACCCATCTGAATTGGCCTGTTTAGCTGCAGAAGAGCCACATCGAAATTCAACTGTCCATATCTCTCATGCATAATCACTCGACGTAATCCAAATATTTGGTCTTGACGAGGCCGCTCCCTTTGGGCATGCAGTCCTGCAAACAAAATGAAATGAAATCTGTTAAAAACCATGGAAAAAAGAAGGATATCTTCTACAGACAGGTTAAAAGGATTGTCAAAGCAGAAAATTTTCAAATCAACTTCAGCACAGACTACAGTTAAAGGCAGCGAACAGTTCACTCTAAAATTGTTTTATAGAAAACCAAATAATGACTTCCAAGGTGTTTTAGTTTTCAGCTCGAAATAACTAGACTTAATTTAATTTTTCATTAGTTCCTGTAAATTATAGGAACTTTTTGTGTTCGACTCAAACTGACGTTAGAGCTATCAAAGGGAACGCATTAATAACTCCCTTAAAAATCAAATTTTAGCTACTTCTTGCTACTGATTAGTAAAAATGCGATGTATTTTGTGTACTATTTGTGACAAGTTCAAAAGTTATTTAAGTATAACTAGCTCATGGCTAATTTTAGTGATTGAATTACCTACGACAACAGAGTATCCCCAGGGGCTCCGATCCTTTTCGACACAGTGAGAGGCAGTCAGAATCCACCAGTTACTTATGATTGATCCCCCGCAAATGTGCCCACCCCGGTGCCGTAGAGAGATCTGCCAAGGCCAAGCGTGGCGCTGAGCATTCTGTCCATTCACCACTCTAGATGCCATGCGCACTCCGCAACCTAACAGTAGGGAATGTTATGAGAAATATAACAAAGAAAATAACCCCTGTAACTGAAACTATCGACAAACTTCCACAACTAACCGTCACTGCCTTGGAAGTAAAATAGTGACCTACGAAGTAAATGACAGTTAACAACTATTCACCGAAGTGGAGGTGGTTAGTGGTGGATATTTACCGAGCCGCGAAGCGGCGAGGTAAACATCCACCACTAACCACCGACACTGAGGGGAATAGTTGTTTTAGTATATACTGAAACAGTGAGATAATATGCACCACCAAAAATTGATTTGAGTGATTTCTTCGCTTGTCACGGATGTTAACCGGGACGCCATTTTTTCCCGAGTTGCTCGGAGGTAAATAGCAAAGGATATTCGGAGTTTGACTAGCAAATCAGAGCGCGCCTTCAACGCTATCCACTGTTTTAGTATGTACTAAATTCCATCTAGCTGAGAGAAGCTCCATGTTCAGTGCTTCTAAATGCACATATCCTGAAATCTAAGAGTTGGTACCTATACTTGAGCAACTTTGGAGTTCAAGTTTTTTTTTTCCAGAGATTTTCTTCAGCTGAAATTTTTGGCAACGACACTAAAAGAGCTAGTGCTTCGTAGGAAGATTAACTAAAGAAAGCTAAAGTAGCCCCTTACTTTGGCCAAAAGAAGGTTCGAGAAGAACAGAAGTTACAGCCAATAGCATATACGTCTTAAGGGATATCATGTTGACGGTCGAAGCGTAGTCGATATGCTGCTTTTGCTGCGGAGAATCTTGTGGTTTTACTCAAAATCGTTTTGCAACATCTGTGTAGCTGCTTATACATTGCAACTTTCTCGTGAGAACTGTGTATATTTCCACAACTAATATACTCCTTGAACAGGGCTGTTTAAACCAGAAGCATGGCGTAAAATTAAAAAATGCCAGTTTTTGATTGACGCTATGCAGCCTATTGCAGACGTCGTGTAATAACGTGTGACATCTATCTTACTCCATCCTCGACTAAAAAAAACAAAGCTGCGGACGCGATATTATTGCTGGAGCCTCGCACAAATGCTCTACAATCTGTATCATGATATTTTTGTTTGAAAAGCTCATTATATTAAAACAAAAAAAATCAAATCAACCTTTTCTTTTTTCTCTAAATCACTGTTTGCTTTCAAAGAGGCCACTTGCACTGCAAATTAAACTAGTCAATTCAGAGCCAAATTTTCTCGAACAAATATCACTGCATCCGCTCAACATTTCATGGATTTTTTAAGCAGATTTGACTAAGAGAGTCGTGGCAGGTCTCAATATGAAGTTTACCATGAGGGTATCAATGGAAGTAATGGCTTTTACAGCTATCAGTTAAAATCTTGGCCACTTTTTGGCTAAAGTTTAATTTATTTCTATTATGATTAGCAGGAAAAAATTTTACGACTAATTTTTACTAACGGTTACAATTAGTCATACGCGTGCCGGCTCTACATTATTTTGCCATTTTACGGCTAACAGTTAACAACATCGAGACCCTTTTTTGAGCGCGCTTACTATTGGCTAATCTGAATTATCTAGTCCTTTGGAACTGGCCGGCAAATGCATTTCCTTCGCAAATATATTGTTCGAGCTGGTCTAGCAACGCTCCAGTGATGTAAGGGAGCGATTTGCATGACAAACTTAGAAGGGGCTTGCGAAGTAACAGCAATAGCAAACGCAGAAAAGAAAAGACGGATCAGTTCTTTTAACAAGCCTTTGATTGACCAGAACATTTTCTTGCGGCGAATTAAAGAGATAGCTAGCTAAAATATATGTCATTGTAAAATATGTAGTCTACCTACGATTTAATCGATCTGGAAGACAAACCGTTGTTTTGAAGAGATGAAAAGAAACATAATTTGATATAGATCTCTTCAATAACACAATCAGGAAGAGAAATTGTCAACGAGCGAAAAAATTCACTACGTCTTAAAAAACTCAGTAATTCAGTGATATCGTGACGACTAGTACGAGAAATGACCGTATAAAATAATTCGTCCAACTTTTTGGATCACGGTAGTTCTGGTATATGAGTGTTGAGCTCTTAAGTAAAAACTTGAACAATCACTATCACAGTGATGTAACCTCAGTAAGCGAGGCTATCGGCATGAATAACTATTTCCCGCAAAAGCTCTGCCCACGAACACAGTCGGTATATGACGAAGATAAAAGGTCAATCTCTCTCATTTAGAATGTAAGAAAGTGGAAGAAAATTAGGAGAGAAATATATATGATAAATTTGTAGTATCTTGAATTTTTTACAGCGCTGATTTTTGTTCTCCACGTACAGTTTTCAAAGAAAATTTCAAATATAAATGTGCCACCGTCGGTTTGTTTGTTTGTTTGCTTTTTTTTGGTCACTAAGATTTTTAAAATAATCTGTCTAACTAAATGTTTAGAGTCGTAAATTTAACGAGCAAAGACAGCAACATTGCACATTACGACTTTCTGGAATTATGGAATTTTAAGGTCAATTTTTACCTTAAGGAAAGGCCGAATAGTAGAGAACTGGTGATAGGAAAGATAAATACAAACTAAAGAACATTATATGATTTGACACAGAATTCTCAAGAATGAAATAATAAGAAATTTATTACAGAAGATGAGGAGAGTTGTATAAAAACTTGAGGGTTAAAGGGTAAGCGGGCAAAACATCACTACCATTTACATTTCTACAGTCTCCATCGGGACAAAAGGTTATTTAGCTTGAGAATAGCCGCTGAACCATTGAGAACAGCAATTGGAACAAAGCAATTTATTCCAGACAGCTGGTCAGGTTTTAAAGCAAAGTAACACCAAATATAGTGGAGAGACATGTAACGTGAGGCAATTGATCTTGGTGTTAATACATCTCCGATTGCCTCCATAAATCAAAATCCTTTTGTGTTATTAAAGAACACTGTAGAAGATTCTACACAAAAAAACTAAACAGACTCGAGTTGGATGAGGAACGAAGTTAAGTCAGAAATACAGATTGCTATTACATTTTTTTTTAGATATCTGGCTTAAGATATGTGAAAATTGTTATGATGATTAGTGTTTGGCATAAAAAATTTCAATTTTGTATTTGTGAGCTCATTTATTTTACCATTTAAGACTTAGGAAAAGCCGGAAAGGAATTTCTCCGAAGAAAATTGATACATGTACAAATTTTCGCAGAGAAATGATAGAAGGAACTATAAATAAAAATTAATTGACTTCCTCTTAGGTGCATGAAACACAAGTAGTAAGTGAAAAAACAAACAACAGGGAAGTGGGTAACAAAGAGCTCAGTGATTTTAAATGAATGATCACTTTTAGCCCCAATATAAATACTGCTGGATCATGATATATGACATGCATAAACTAGCTAAAAACTAAAGCCCAGAGTCAGTCATGCGAAAGAGGTAATAGCTCCTCAGAGGTAGTGACGGCTCCTCAGCAGGCAGAGGTAGAGCTTCCCGGCATGCCCCACATGAATGTGCTGCTGGGTAGAGAGGAGGTAGTAGTCCTCCTGAGAAAACCTAAGTCCAAGCAGTATTAAAATGAGGGAGTAGTGCCTCTAGAAAACGAGTCTATGGGGGCCAAAGTGTGACACAAGAGCACTTTATCCCCACAAATGCAAAGTCATTCTTGCTTGGATTTTCATAGCCAAAATTTTGGATTTTGGTTATGAAAATCCAAGCAAGAATGACTAAATGAAATCTACAGCATCTATGCCATGTGGCTCTCTGGGCTAAGCTTACAGTCCATTGGTTGATAGTGGATCACGTGACAGGTGTGACATTTCACACCACGGTTAAATTAAAAGAAATCCTTTATTCAGACTCATGACAACAATATTAAGAGTTGCCAATCAAATAAAATTTATTTAGTTTAAATAAATTGGCATCTAAAGAGAAGAGAGTTTCATCGGATCTTGAGGTTGAAAGGGCAAGCAGGTGAAACATCACGGTCCAATTACATCTCAAAAGTCTCCATCGGCACACAAAGGTTATTTAACTTGATTACTATCGCTAACACGACCCTATAAGAAACAAATCTAACAGACAGCTGCTGAGGTGATAAAGCCAAACTAACACCAAATACAAAGGAGAGACGTTAGATAGAAAAAAAAAACGGTTTTTTGGCGCACAGAAATTTGTAGAAGACGCTATTTTTGTCAGATATCTAAACCTACACATCCAAAAAATGATACACTGATTCTTACGTGAAACGACATTTTCAATTTTGCACTTGAAAGCTCATGTGTTGAAAAACTGACTTCATTGACCTCTCTGCTTTCTTTCCTGCCTTTTAAAGTAAAGAGAAACTTATGCGCTTGAACTGTGGCTTTTAAACCTTAGTCGCCTAACGCGGGAATGCAATTTAACATGTACTTGTGGACACCAATAGGTGGTTTGCAACCAATCTCTAGATACACAGGTAACAATGGTGAAAGGAAAAAATGCTGGTGGACGAACAAAAGAAGCTAATGAGATATCTACTGTTTACGTCCACCAACATGGCGGCAATGACGTAACGTGCAAACCACCTATAACAATGGAAGATGGAAAGTTCTTATTCACATGGTGCAAGCAAGGTTGAAAAGATGTCTAGACAAGTCACATGTTGCTAATGCAGCGAATGCTCTACCTCTGTCAGCTGAACACGAAATTTCTCTACAAAATACAGCGGCATCTCTAACAAAGTCATTTGTGGAACAACCCACTTTACAACGATGTTGGCATTATTGGCTTTTGCTTCAGCTCTTTGATCGGCTTCCTTTGTTGAAGGTATGGTTTTCTTAATACCTTATTTCAAAACTAGCCTAATTCTATTCAATTATCTAATTTTCTCTCTTTGCAGCTGTGATTACTCTTTTCTCTTTCTTCATTTTCCGGTTTAAATTATTAATGCACAGTTATTAATTGGTTCGTTTGCTTTTTTGTTTTCATATCTTAAGGTTGTGGAACTCGGATCTCAGGAGCCCGTGTGCTGGGTGGCAACGGCGCAGCTCCCCATTCATGGCAATGGCAGATATCCCTTAGGGTCCGTGGAACATTTCACATATGCGGGGGCTCCCTTATTAAACGCAACTGGGTGATATCTGCTGCGCATTGTGTTGGCCGAGATCACAGGCCAAGTTGATATACGGTTGTTGTCGGCGAGTAAAGTATGCCATAATGTTTGCCTTCTGTATTGTTGACAGTTTGTAGATCAGCAGAATGTTAAAAGCAACTATCACATTTAATTGTTAAACATTAAATATTTTAAAATACTTTTTTAAAGCGACATCTCTGATGGCAAGCCATGTCAATAAAGTAATAACAAATATCTGCCGCATACAGCTTCAAGTTTAAGAGTCAATTCAACACTCACATTTTAGAAAGAGGTAATATCAAACTTGGAATGAAGCGGACTCTCACAATCTAATTGCGTTTCAGGAGCACATAAAAGGTTAGGTGTGACCTCTGTCCAAAAATCACACAAGATAAAGAAGGTCATCCCACATAGTGGATTCAGTATGCGTCATTTGAAAAATGACCTCGCTCTTTTGGAGTTGGAGCAACCCGCAATGATGAGCGACAAGGTGAACTTGGTTTGTCTCCCACCGAAGGGAAGCAGCGCAGTAGTGGGATCAAAGTGTTATATCACCGGTAAATATATAAGTTAATAAACGAAGGAGGTATTGCTCCTATCAATGAGTATTTTATTGAGTTTCTTGTCCAAATCACAACAGTAGATCAAAACAAACGAAATGTGCACGCGGAACCAATTCGTGTTGCCTGTCCATTGCGGAAAAAACGTGAACGACCAAGTCAGGATTGGTCCTAGTTTTGCAGCTGATATCATTTGGTTGAAAGGGGGGCGATATTTTTGCAGATCAAGCACAGGGCGAAATAAAGCAATTAGCTTTTATTAGTAAGAGATAAACAGTTATGAACTGAAATTAATACGACAGCAAGGGTAATGACCTGACCTCAATAAAAAGGTATTTCCTCTCTCTTTCAACTTAACCACAAGCACAGTCCCTTTCATGTTATAAAGCAATGCACTTAAAGCAAAAACTTGAAAGGTGGGAAGGCCCCTACCATGTTTGAATTCAACTTGAATCACTCAGAATTTCCATACTCCGGGTACGCCCACGCCCTAGACCGAAAGGCTTTACGATCTTTTTAGCTTTTCAACAGGCTGGGGAAGATCTGCTGCTAACATCTTTCAGAAAGGAATGCTACCTATCGTAACACACGCCCGATGCCAGAAAAGGAACGGCCGCATTCTCCCCGTTGACAAAACAAGCATGCTTTGTGCCGGAAGCGGAAAGAAAAATCAGCCTGGTGGTTGCCAAGGAGACAGCGGTGGTCCATCTCTCTGTAAAAAGGAACGGCCGCATTCTCCCCGTTGACAAAACAAGCATGCTTTGTGCCGGAAGCGGAAAGAAAAATCAGCCTGGTGGTTGCCAAGAAGACAGCGGTGGTCCATCTCTCTGTAAAGATAATAGTAAATGGGTGCTTCGCGGTGCAGTGAGTTGGGGACATAGAATGTGCAACAGGTTTGAAAATTAGTGTTTCAGTTGTAAGTTTAACATACTTTAGCGAATGTTACATTTGAATTAAGAAGTTAAAAATCACTGGCATAAAGCTTTAGTTACTGAATTATCATTCGCTGTCAAATTGACTTGTCCGACATCAAGACGCCTCACTTTATCGGGAATTCCTAGTATTGCTTCAAGGGCTATAGACAACAAGTATAATTCGAAGATTGCCTCGATAACGAAAAAAAAGTTCATTCCTGTTGAAGCTCACGACGACTTTTTATCTGTATTGCAGATAGCGCGTAAAAGATGAAGTCAAAACTCCAATGGTACATTACCTGGCATCCTCAAACTATCTTCCTGTACACGTGTAACAAAATTTTGGAGCCAATGGTAATACTTCAAAATGTTAGGAAAAGAGGTTTAAGCCGTGATTTGGAAACTAAAACCGCTTTCCTTACTGAGGAAATGATTACTAAACAACCTGAAAATAATTTAACTTAATTTACTCCATTTTCACTACATTATTTTCAGTGGGGAAGGACTATAAAGGAACATACGAACCATTCGTGCTAGTCCTGCCTCCCACCCATCCCACCCCAGGGGAGGACGTCCATCTCACAGTAATCTCGTGTGTGGGAAATTTACGTCTCCTACCTCAACCCTGCAGGAGACGGGACCTCCATTTATTCGTCCCTATCCGAGAAGACTAGAATATCTAACCATTTCTTGATGTTATAGAAAGGTAGCAAATTCTTTTCAATTATTTTAAGACCTTGAGTGTTGGTCCAGCACAAGGTATCCTCTCAGTAGGCTACGGCTCCACCTCCAGCAAAGGTGTCAACGAATTCAATTTGCAAGACAAGGCAAATGACGGTAAAGTTGAGTGCAACTCTTCGAAGGCCGTTAAAGACTCTATTAATTTAACTTGTATTTCGCCTCAGAAGCCGTCTTTTTCAGAGGTCTGAAACTTCTCTGAAATCCTAACTGGCCAAATGGTTGTGTTACAAAACAGACGCTGACATAAACGTGCACATCTCAACGGGTAGAAGGAGTGGGTAGGATGGGAGTGGGAAATAGAAAGTAGTGCCGCCACCTTTCTGGGCTATACAATTTAGCGAAGGTTTGACAATGTTAAAGTTAACGGCGAATGTTTTCTGGTTTCACGTAAAGAGCTCAAAGTTCCACAGATTTAAATGTTATGTAGTTCCGTTTGCTGAAGAAATAAAATAAAAATTGAGAAATAAAAGTTCCCTCAAGACAAACTTTATTTTCACAATTGATACACCAAAACTGATAATGAATCGACCATGAAATCACATTGCATATTTTTTCAACCCCACAATAGCACTTTTTTATCGAGTCCTGAAACCTGCAAAGCAAGGAGATGATAACGAATATCAGTTGTAAACAAATCCTTCCTTATCGTGTCACGAAGCAAAGTGGTTGTCTGTTCAGAGTCAGATACTTGTATTTTTCGCTCCTCCAGACGAGGCCTTATGTCGAAACAGCTCTCCACTTTTGGATACCTAATCAAATAGGAGATACCGTATTGAAATAATAAGATAAATTCGATCGCACTTTACAACAGTTTTTTGCTTGAAATCTAGTTTGTAAAGGCTGAAACTGAGTAGAAAGTGCTGCATTTGTAATATTATCTGCAAACGGTTAGACTTTGTAGTCTTCTCGGATAGGGACGATAAATGGAGGTCCCGTCTCACAAGCCCTTATATATGATTTAAAATCGTGGAACGTTAAAGAACCCACACACTCCTCGAAAAGAGTAGGGCACGTAGTGCCCGGTGTTGTGGTCTATCTTTGTGCAGTGTCTATCCAGGGTGAATTAGGGAGGAGGGGTGGTGCCTCGAATGGACCTTGTGTTCCGTTCGCACTAACACCTTCGGGTCTAGTCACACCCGGTAAAGTCGTTAAAACATAAAACACAGAATTTAACAGGCTGATTAATGATAACCTAGTGAAAATTTGCCATCTTGGATAAATTCACGTGACTCCCAACAGCGTATAAAATATGGGAACCCCATACTTTTTCTACAGGTAGTCCGCCATCTTGGATAAAGTAAGCTGTCCCCCAACTGTATAGAAAGAATGAATAACCCACAATTTTTCTCTCCTTGTGACATACTACCCTTTGGTGAGAAGTAGTTTTAAAAATTTGAAACACAGCAAAAAAGGGGTTCATCCGACTTATTTTGAATAGAAGTTTGGTCGTTAGTTATTTTGTTCTTTCGAGGGCCAAGTAAACGACTCTCCGCAGTACTAACTAACCTGTGACCCGATTTCATATGCTCAGCACAATCGACATGTCTTCTTGCATTTCAGCTCGGTCTTACGTAAGTGTTAGTTGAGCATTGCGCAGCAAATATTAGGCAGTACTTGCTGCTATCCTTATAAGCACGCCCGATACAACCAGCACCACCTGAAGACAAACAATAAAATCATATCGAAGTCAGATGTGCATGGGTGAACGTCTTGTACAGTTGTGAACTACCCAGTAACGAGGGACGGACTTCATTGCTTTGTTTATTTAGCGTTTGACGTTGGTCATCGACAGTAGATAAGAGAATCGTGTCATACACAATTGCAATCTGCACGTGGCGTAGAAATGTGACAGCAATTGCAACAACCTTGGTTAGATTTTAAGTCCGTCTCATGGAGTTCATCGAATGCTGTTCGAGTTAAGTGATGGTAGCCAAAAAGTTTTGTGAAGAACTTCCTTACCCCCACCTCTTTTTTTTTTTCACGATTGGTGTTCTCAAGAAGGTTATTAAGTCACTTAGTTACGAAATATTACAACATATATCGAAATAGAGAGAAAACATATGAAAAGAGGTAAGGGGATGATGGTTCGGAGTTTTTTTTTCTTTTTATCAAAAGTGATTCCTGGGGTTTCACCATCTTTTTTACACGTTTTTCTGTTTTTTTTCCCTATTTTTATTCAATTATTTGAGGAAAGTAACGATTATTTGATCCAAAGTCGCGGTTTGAATCATAATTTGATAATTTCAGTGGTCACTGAGTTATCTGAATATCAAACTATTGCCTTTACACCCATTCTTGTAAAGTACATATATTGATTAACTTACATATTCCGCAAGACTTTTTACATAGTTACTTGATGTACGGATAAGTACTACAGTACTGTTTTAGATACGGACAATTCTTGTGGCCATCTCAACATGCTGAAAATATAGGATTAAAATTCGTACTGTTTTTTTTTTCCTTTGAATGGGCATGAACTTAACCGTTAGGATGATGGACTCAACAATTAGTTTGAATCGCTTAGATGTAAAAAAACATACAACACTTTCCCTTAAAAAATAAGCAAACCAAAACCAAAATAACAAAGTAAAACAACAATTCTTGAGCAAAAAGAACTGGCAAAAACAAAACAAAACTAGATGAAAGAAAAATTGACACATTCCAGCAGCTTGCATTTCACACGTTGGGCAACAACATAACCCAAACAATCAGCGGTAACTGCTTAAGCGTTTGATTAGGCCTCATAAGCATTGCATATCATTCCGGTTTTTAAAGGTCACTTCAGACTGCTGTGCGCATGTCTGAGCCTGAGGATAGCGCTAGCTTTGGAAATAATAATAAAAATAATAATAATAATAATAATAATAATAATAGTAATAATAATAATAATAATAATAATAGTAATAACCATAATAATCTGCAGATACAGAAGTCAGTCATCCCAAGTTCACTCAATATTGCCAGGCGCTTTAAGATTTTGAGATAAGGGATATTAGAGGTTTTATCACATTTAAGCGTTATCATAGTGATGTTGCAGATCTTTTAGTATTCAGATTGAGGATTTTGTTAAATAGCAATTAAGTTTAGGACTTTCATAACTAGGGTTTCATAATTAGGAATTGCTATAGGAATTTTAATTGTAAGGACTTTGGTCGTTGCATTGATTGCTTACGGCTTGCCGCCCAATCATTGTTTAGGATATCTGGGCATCCAGAAGTTTTTACTGCCAATAATAATAATAATAATGATGATGATAAGCGTTAGCATTGAAAATTATTGGTCTAAATGGGAGGAAAAACAGAAAATCATCATAAACTACGTAAAAAACTTCTTAAAAAAAGAGGATGTAAAGATGAAACAATCTTTAGTGTACTAGAAAAATCCGAGCCCCAGATGGGACTTGAACCCACGACCCTCCGTGATCTAGTCGGATGCTCTGACCACTGAGCTACTGGAGACTCTATGGTGAGCAAGGGCCAATTTGTGGGCCTCGACTGGAACCGCATCGCGCGGCTACACAGCCAAGTATTGGTAAGCACCTGTGAAACTCACTAACAGCATCACGCTGTCACATTAAGGCATATCAAGATGCGAATCCGCATCTTGACTAGATCACGACTAGATCACGCATCCGACTAGATCACGGAGGGTCGTGGGTTCAAGTCCCATCTGGGGCTCGGATTTTTCTATTACACTAAAAAAAGAGGAGCAGTAAATTTTAAAAGAAATATTTTCGTAGTAAAAGCAGTAGAAGCAGATATTCTTACCACCTCCTCTGCCGGTATTGCCACCACTACTCCCACTTCTACACATTTTCTGATTGAGTCGGTCAGTGAAACTGCTGACACGGGCAAACACATTGTAGAAATCAGTCTTGCACATTTCATTTCCCCAGCTGACTGCGTCTCGTAAAACCCATGCGTCATTTTCTTTACAAACAAACGGACTTCCACTATCTCCTTGGCAACAATCTGCCTGGTTTGCTTGTCCACTACCTGCACCGAGCATACTTGATTCCTCGACTGGAGCGAGTTGACCGTTTGTTCTGTTGCACGTATTGTGATCTACAACAGGAAGTTTTGCTTGCTGCAGGGCGTTTGCGGCTGGGCCACCTCCAATGATCCTACTTCATCCTGGTAATAAAGATAATACGGTCTTGAAGAAACCAGCCATCAAGTGTTGGCTGAATTTTTAAAATTTTGAAAATCATGCCAAAATCATCTTTTTCCGACTAAGTTCTATTTAATTAGCGTCTGATTAGAATTTGACTCTTTCTGAGCTTTACCGGCCTATCGATGTTTCACAACATATGGATATTTTTTAGGATTGCCCCCGACCCCTTCTCCCAAAAATGTTCAAACATTTGGAATTTTCAGAAATCCAAGGTGCTATGGTATCGTCATGAAAACAGAATTCCTGTGAAACGTTTTGACTTGAACTAAGAGGTCAGAGTCTGCCTCTCTGCATAGTAGAAAACGAGGAATATTCTCTCATCGATGAATATATTAAATTAACAACTATGAAGATGACAAATACTTATACCACAGAAAAAGACGTTTATAGCCGGAAAGCAAGCTTACCAGTGATAAAACACTCAGTTACAGCAAGAATTCTACTTCCTTTAGTTGGCAAACAAACCAAGTTGACTTTATCGCTGAGTGTAACTTCGCCATCCAGTTGTAGCAGGGCAATGTCTTTCTTTAGATGGCTCATCGAGAATCCTTCGTGTTTGAAAAGCTTTTTCAAATTGAATGTTTGTTGAACAGCTGTGGTCCAGGTTCTGATGTGGGCCCCTACACAGTGAAATATATTAGTGACTAATCGCTACCCTTGGCAGGGGGGCGGGAAGGATTTTGGGGTGATCACATGGTTTTCAGGGGGAGAGGCTGGGGAACAGTCGTCGCTAGCTGAGTATAAGGGGGACTATAGAGAGTTCACTGTCAGAGGGGAGTCGAAAGAATACTACAGAGCCTTGAGGGGGGATCAGGTTCATGTTATCGTGTCACAATCAGAATTCTAGGACCTCCCCCCTCCCACAGGCGACAGATAGTGGCTGGTCCCTCAGGAGTGTGAATGACAAATTTGCTTTATACGAGTGAAAGATTCAAGGAATCGAGTAAATTTTTTCCGCAATTGATAATGAGTGCTATTTTCGCATTTCAAGAGGCCTAGCAGTGATAATTTATCATTCGACATGCACACTTGCCAACGACCACTGTGTACCCTCGGGGATCTAGGTTCCTTTCTACGCAATGGCCAGCAGTAACAACCCAGTAGCACTTGATCAGAGACCCTCCGCAGATGTGTCGTCCATTAACTCTGAGAGAAATCTGCTAGGGCTATGAACGTGGCGCAGCATCTTCCCCGTTAATCACACGGGCACCAGGCGGACGAGAACCGCACCCTGAAATTAATCAGTACTTGTAGATTACATTTTATGAAGCCAACAAACAAACAAAACCACAACATACCTATCTTAAGATTCATGTGGATCTAAATGAAAGTTATCTCCGAGCTAAGGATGTCACTAGTCATTGACAAGATAACCTGATTAGGACTTGTTTCGTGGATCGAGAGAGAAATGATTTGCATTGTTCTGTAATTTTTTTTTTTTTCGGAAAAATGGAAATGTTTCCTGTCATCTTCAAACAGAGATATTGACATGGTTACCTATTACTCTTACATTTACTCATCAGCGAGTACGGACAAAAAAAGCCGCTCTTAGTTACACAATGCCTTTCGTAGATCAATTTTGTATCATGCTTCGCTTTAGCATGTGTAAACTTACAATAAAAAATAAAAAGGATGGGGAATTGAAAAATGAAAAATCTATGAAATTTATCGTACCTTCAGTAAGAGCGGGCATACAAATGGCTACGAAAGCGATGAAAACCGACATCATGATAGCGGTACTCTATCCAAAGCAGAAACTGAGGGATGACATGAACCCTTTACTTTTATAAGAAAGGCATTTTTTCAGCTGACAGATGCACGGCATCGGCCTCTTTTTAATTTCCATTGTCATTTTGAAACAGTTATCTTTTTTATTCACAACTTATTTTTCTATGAAATGGCCCTTTTAAGAAACAAGTGTTCTGCAATTATCCATTTAAACTGCAGCTTTATTGATTGCTGACAAAAACGATATGAAATGGAAATTTTTTCGATAAATTCCTCGACTGATGACATACTAGTGCTAATCAAAGTTTCATCCGCTGGCAATATTGATAGGTTTTTGGCTGCAAAAGCGATGTAGAGATTATTTATTAACCTGAAATACGTCCAAGAGTGTATTGCTGTAACGACTTTCAGTACAACAGCAGTGTTGACAGAGAGCAATCAGTCACCCTGTATTTCCCTACCAATGCACTCCATTTTTTGCCGACATACTACGTTTAAATGCAAAATCCTAGATAAAAATAAACTTTTAATTATGTCGATAAAGCAATCACATGTTGATCACATTCAAGAAATTTCTTATAAGCTTTGTAAGAATGTTGATATGGCCATTGAAGACCATTTCTTCGTAAAATAAATTGGAAGTGACTTCTAACAATCTACATGATGCAAGGAACTTACGAAACTCTGCTAGACTCATTTACGTAGAAGATGTCCTAAAAACATTTAATATGAAAGTTTGTCATCTTTTTGCGTGGTTCTGTAAACAATAACTATCTGCACAGTACATGGAGCGACGTTAACAACAAAAAAAGACATCTTTTGCGATCATGTTCTTCAATGCTATTTACCCAAGCTTCAAAAACGTACCTGCTTCATTAAGTACTGTTGTCAACTGAAGTCTAAGCAAAAGAGCTTTGACAATCTATCCAACCGTTTCATTTTAATAATAGAGGCTTCTGTACTCAGACAAAAATCTAATGGAAAAGAAATTAACTGGTATTGCATTATAAAACAAACTTGTGATTCATGTGAATCACTACTGATGTCCTTTACATAAACAGTGTTTAAATAATAAGATACCGGAGGGTGTCTTTGACCAAGATAATAGGGACCTTACGCAATCAGGACGGCAACGCCAAGGAAGACTTCGATTAAAAAAATTAATTTCTACTCTTAGTTACAATTTAAAAAATGGCTGCAGGAGCTTACTGTCTCATAGAGCGCCACAGCTCAACTTCAGCGTGACGAATAAAAGTAGCGTTGAGTTCCACATGGAAATTAAAATAATTTGCCGTCGCGGTTTCGGTTCGCAGACGACGCAAATTTTGGCGATTTCACGTTGTTGTTTTGCATAGGACGGCTAAGAAATGTAGAAAGTTTCAAAATGCACGTGCTGAGCTATTGTTCTGCCAATTAGATCTCTTGTTTTTCCACGTCCTCGTTGCCGTCGTCGTCGTGGTTGCGTAAGGTTCCTAATTTCTACTCCTTCCGGCATTCCTAGCTTTAGAAGGAACACCCATTGTCTTCTCAGTGTGCACAAATTTCTTGGAGCTTTTGAAGCCGTGAACCCGGCCTTACGATTGACAGCAATCTAGTCTCTCTCTACAAATGAATAAAGGCTGATATTTTCTAAAGAAACTGTTTGGGGCTGCGTCGGTGCTCCGACTGCTCCGACGAAGGGCTAACGCTCGAAACTTCAGCTTTTGTAATTGTTACGGTGGCCAATTTACCGTTTAAACTTTGTTGATATATCCAAATTATTTAGTCTCTCTCTAGACAGTATCACCCTAAATCAAACATTAAGGTCATGACACTAAAGGAAATGATCACTACTAACTCAAGAAGGTCTTGACTGTAACACACGTTCTCTTTCTAGGTGCCATGAAATGTATAGAGAACAGTTTGGAGACCTTGCATACTGATTTTGTAAAGGGTTACAGCTCAGGAATGGAGGTGGGAGCAGGGTTTGATCCACAGAAGAAGTCAGTGGTAGGTCAGCTGTACAATTAAAAAAACAGTTTTATGTTTTGTAAGTATTAAAACGTTTCGATTGTCTCTATGAAACACTAGATCGATCAAAATTCGATGTGCCACGAAATTTCTTGTTTACCTTGAAAAATCCTCCAGCAGAATCAATGACCAAGATTTTAATTGAGTTGTTCAAGGTGAAATTTCAGATGGAAACTTGCATTAAAGACCATTAATTTATCGGAAACATTCCAAACAAAATGATGAAAAGGTACTCTCGATCCCTTTCTAAACTTTATTTTCCCCCTTTGCTATTTCTAATACAAATCACAGGTCTTTGCCTCTCTGTAGGATTTCTTGAGATATCGACGGTCACCAAGCTTCCTTTACGCCATACCTATCGGAAAATAATAGGGTATACAGAAGAAGTGCTGTGAAGCTTTATCATATCCTTATTCTTCTAAGGTTACCACTAAACAATTATTTTGGTCTAATTTTCAGGGTCGACTCCTCTTTCGATTTAACTTAATTCAGAATTTAAAACAAAAAATGAAAAACAAAGAAAAGGAAAAAAAGGTGAACTGTTTGGAATATTTACCTTGGGCACTTCTTTCGAGGAATGTGATTTTTTAGAAAATGAACTAGCATTTGAACCCTGGCAAAGCCAGAGAAAACGAATAGCATTGTATACTCTGCAGGACTTTTGCTAAAAGTTTATCTGAAAGGCTTCTCCTCTTAGACAGCAATTTTTAAAAACAAAGATTACACTCAATCCTTCGAAATTTTATTAACCCTACTAAAAGAATATACTAACCGCATCCACCGCTGTTACCTGCAGATTGGTTGAAAAAAAAGGAGAGTAAATCAGTGAGCACATATAGACTCGAATATAGTTTGGAATGATAACATCGGACAAAATCAAAATGTAATTGATACACATTCAAAAAATGCGATTGCTCGTAGAAATTAACATTTTAGCAAAACCTGCTGACCCATTGTGCAATTATGGTAAATTATATCGAGTGCATTTGAGAGAAAAATAGCTGGCCAGCTATAAGCCCTCTGACTACGTTTTAACAAGGTTCTGAGAAGAAAGAATAGATATTACTAGGTTTGTTTCTAAACTTTCTGAAGTACTTGGGCTAAAAAAAAGACAAAGGAATGAAATGATTGAAATTTGTTATTTTTCTGAGTGAGGTTAAACCTCGTACAAACATTTACTCACCCTTAAGTTTTGCATCAATCCAGTCCCTGAAAGAGCTTATTCGCGCAAAGACAATAAATAAATCAGTTCTGCACATGCGATGACCCCAGCTCACAGCACCACGCAAAACCCATTTACCATTTTCCTCGCATACGTATGGTCCACCGCTATCACCTTGAGAACCACCTGCTTGTCCTGGTTTACCACTCCCTGCACAGATCATGGATTTCTTGTCAATTGGTACCCCTAATCTACCCCACTCATTGGAACATCGCTCGTGGCTCTGTACGGGAAGCATTGCCTGTTGCAAGGTGTCTGCGACATTGCCTCCACCTTCAGTCAGACCCCATCCTGAATGAAAGAATTTAGGTAGAGAATTTCAAAAGCTGTCACTGCTAAGTGTTATCTCTCCCACCTTTTGCACCCCCAGATAGTAAATACCTGTTATATAGCACCGGTGGCCAGCTGAAATTTCAGATTCATGGACAGGAAGGCAGACGGGATTGACTTTGTCGCTCAGCTTGGCTGGTTGGCTTAGGTGCAGAAGTGCGATGTCATTTTTTAGATGTTGCATACTGAAGTCCTCGTGAGAAAAGAGCGCTCTCACTTTAATTGTCTGCTGTACATCCGTAGTGTCGAGACGTTCGTGTGCGCCTGGAGAGGTTTCAAATGTGCAACAATGTGGTTCAACATACGTGCAAATAAGGCAATAAAAATCGTTGATAGCTCACAAAGAAATAACATTACTCTCTTTTTGCCCAACGCTCGTGGAAAATGGATTTCACATCCTAAACTCGTTCAGCAGTTACAACCTTTTTGACAAATTTTTGCTTTTAAATTGTACCTTTACTTTCTTTATTGAGAACAGTTTCATAACTTGATAGATTAACTTAACCTTGCCTCCTGAAATTAAAAAAAAATGGTAGCATCTCACCCGATGATGAACCTGCGCTGAACCTTACCAACAATAACGGTGTAAAAAGAGGGATCTCGGGGAATATCATCCTGGTCTACCACACAGTGCGCTGCCGTCACAGCCCACTCGTCTCTGATCAATGAACCGCCGCAGATGTGCACCAGCCTTCCACCTAGACTGAGAACTCGCAGGGACACCTGCCAGGGCCACGAGTGCCTCGGTGCATCCTCCCCACCCACAACTCGAGAGAGAAAGTGGCGTTTTCCGCACTCTGGAGAAACGAAAACTTGAATATTAATAGACAATGAGGAAATGCATAAATGCAAACAAGTCTTCTCCATATGGAACCCAACTAAAAAAAATGCGAAAAGATTGGGATATGATTTGACACTTTTGGCTTAAAAAATTGTACCTTGGGAAAGTACTAGTTATACGAGAAGAGCCGCTACAAAAACTTGTAACTGAAATTTCATCTTATCGAAAAGCTTCGTCTGGCTTCGACAAAATTCCCTTTCGTGTAAAGTTTATACATACATGATCATACGTGCGGTTGCAATTGCAAGGTGTCCAAACATCATTATAAAAGTACTTAAAGTAATGGACTGTACTCTTTAAAGTTGTCTGGGCTAAGTCGGCCCTACGTATATGTTGTCTGTGTATTTGAGTCAACGTTAACGCATTAAGCGTCACCTTCTAAGCTTTTTGTGCTCTCTGTTAATTAACGATGTTTACCAGTCCTGAACGTTTTTTTCAGTAAATTTAAGGTTTTCTGTTTTCATTGTTTAACACTACCACAGCGAATCTCAAGAAGATTTCTTCGCCAGCATATTCCATCGTCTTATTTAATTCAAATCACTTCCAGATATGTCATGGCAAAAACTTTTTCATGCATATTTCACTTTTTATTCGTTCCTATTTCCTTGAAATGTTTGCATTGAGATTTGCAAGAAGCGATGATGGTTTTCAAAGGACTCTAGTTAGATGTTTACAATGGTGTTTACATGCACAAAAAGGCTCACAGTCACGAATCGATAATTCTCACCACAGGCAGCCCAAGCTCACTACTAGAAAAGCGGACGTGACTCTTACCGTGTTGCGCAACGTTTTATATTTATAAAGGTTTGTATGGGATGTTATCGGTTTGCCTTAAAAGAGAGAAAAAAATGTCTTGTTTTTAAATAAAATAGACTTACCTTATTGCTTTGTTGTTTTCTTTGTTGATTCCTAGCGTCTCAGGTCATTTTGAAGCGTTTTCGGCGAGTTAGCGCAATGTTGGTGTTCTCAATTTTAGCAGTTGAACACCAACATAGCGCTAACTCGCCGAAAACGCTTCAAAATGGCCTCAGATGCTAGGAATCAACAAAGAAAACAACAAGGCAATAAGGTAAGTCTATTTTTTTCAAAACAAGACATTTTTTTCTCTCTTTTAAGGCAAACCGCTAACATCCCATACAAACCTTTATAAATATAAAACGTTGCGCAACACGGTAAGAGTCACGTCCGCTTTTCTAGTAGTGAGCTTGGGCTGCCTGTGTTCTCATGAACGCAGAGTATTAGCAAATTTGTCTATACAACCGATCACGTAGGCACTTTGAATGATAGTCTGCTTCTTTAGAATGACATATCTGAGGCAGCTGGTTGCTATCCTTCTATGTATACCTGAACGAAGGTCAATGCACTCCGCATTACGTCCAATCTAAACAATGTTTTATTTTTTCTCCTGGTATGTTCGTTAAAATGTTCTCTTGCTGTCAACCGTTAACATTTTACAATGTTCTTAATATCAAAACATGAAGATGTTTTTCCTGGCAAAATATCTAATGTCATCAGATATTTTTAATTTTCCGTTACTCTTGACCAGCACTGTTTAATTCCCTAAAAAAGCCAGCATTAACCGATTAGTGAGGGCCGTTAAAGGTTTCAAGTAGCTTATAGATCAGCGTTTATTTGGGTGTTTAAATCCAAAAAAAAAAATGATGGTCATTCCTTGTTCATTCTCGCGATTGCTGTTGGCGGATTTTCAATATAATTTTACTAAATGACAGGGAAATTGGAAATCTTGAAAGTGAATGGTTACTTTAGAAGATACTTCGGGTACAACCTCTGAGAGAATTTCAATGGGTGATGGCTTTTACAGCTAACAGTTAAAATTTTGGTCATTTTACAGATAACGATTCATATCATTCCATTGTTGTCACCAGAATTGTTTTTTTGGCTAACTTTTTTCACGGTCAACTTTTTTACGACTATTGGTTCAAATGTATCAATTTTTGCGCCTAACGGCTAAATCTTTGGACCGTTTTAGGGCTATCGGTTAACCACATTGAGACCTATTAAGACACTTTAGTCTAATTAAGCCAGGCCAAGAAAATTTTGATTATTTCACGAAGGCAGAAGATCGAGAAGCTTGGTCTAACCTAGTTTTAGGAACATAAGGGCACGTTGATTTCATTTTGTTACAAGGAACTTAAGTGCAGGCTATTATCAAGGTATCACAATATCATTATGGAAGCACTTCAAGTAATGGTATGTGGCTACCTTAAACTGTTTGGCTTGAGGTGGCAGGGCGTCAATGCCATCTGTAGATCTGATACAAGGGTCAACCTACTAACCTTTTCATTCTCCAAAAAAGCAAAGAGGAATTTCGACTTAAAATATCCCTTCATTTTTGGGCCGTAGGGTGGTGAGGAGAAACAAAGTTATTAATCAGAGAATAACGAATGGCAAACAATTTTCGGCTGCAGGGTTCGAGGTTCTCGCTACCTGTAACTTAAGGGCTCCGTAAAACTTAACCAGTGCGTAGGTAAAAAAATCAGAGTCGCATCAGTTTCAGCGAAGGTGAAATTGAGAAACATGCAAAATGAAATAACAAAACAGCACTTCCAATACCCTTCTCAAATTTACTTTTCCCTTTTACTACATCTAACAAAAATCACTGGTCTTTGCCTTTCTTTACGGTTTGTTGAGATACTGCTGCGAAGAACACCTCCTTTTAATCCATACCTGCAAAACAAGAAAAAAATGCCCGGTTGGGAACTTCGTCATATTTTAAAGCAAATCTAATCATTGTGTCTGAAAAAGTTGACTCACCGGACCCCATTCCATCACCTAAATTGATAAAAGAAAAATAAAAGAAGGGAAGAGGAAATTAGGAAAAAGGTTAACTTTATTATATCTGTAATGGATAGACAGAGAAATAGCAAGTTTTGTGGCCCAAAAATCTAACCTCTACCACACAACTATTCACAGGGATGTGACCTGTACATTTGGGAAAACTCGAGAACCTGAATTGGGCCTCATACTCTGTGAATATTTCAACTACACGTTATCCTGCTACCTGTCTAGCAGATCTCTCTTTATACAAGAAAAAAAAAACATTCATAAACAAAGATCGTACATAATTAACCCTAAGAGCGATTACTAATTCTCTGCACAAAATATCCAACCACTGTCACCGCTTCACCTGTAGAGACTAATTTTTTTTACGTTGTTTTTAGAGTTGACCATTTGTTACACGCACCTCGAATACGCTTCGAAAATGATGAGCAGAAAATTATATATCTATCAGAGAGGCATTTCAAATATCGTTATTTCTACGTAAAAAAAGCACTTTATCAAAAATATTAGCCTGAGATTTGTATTATCGTAAATTAGCGTAAAATTCTAATTGTTTAGATTCAGGGGGAAATAAATAAAAAAAAAATTGGTTTGTCTGTAAGATTTCAAAAGTACCTGTGTTAGAATGTTACGAGGAGCCGTCGTTGCAAAAGTGTTTTATCTGAGTAAATGTCTAATACATTTAATGAGTTTATTTTATCGGAAAAGGACATTCTCTTACTCTCAATCTTTGCGTCAATCCAGTCCCTGAAAGAGCTTATTCGTGCGAAAACAGAAAAGTATTCCGTCTTGCACAAACCATGACCCCAACTCACAGCACCGCGCAACACCCATTTGCCATATTCCGCGCATACGTATGGCCCACCGCTATCACCTTGGCAACCACCTGCCTGTTCTGGTTTACCACTTCCTCCACAGATCATGGATGTTTCGTCTATCGGTCCCAAGTCGTCGTTTACTTTGGAACAATTGTCGTGGCTCTGTACGGGAAGTATCGCTTGTTGCAAGATGTCTGCGACTTTGCCTCCACCTTCGGTTCGACCCCAGCCTAAATAAGAAGATTAAAAATAAAAATTAAAAAAAACTAAAACGAATTAACATCACACCTTGCATTGTGATCTAGTCATACCTGTTATGTAACAAGGATAGCCGGCAGGAATTCGAGATCCTTGGTCGGGAAGGCAAACGGGGTTGACTTTGTCGCTCATCTTGGCCGTTGTGCTAAGGTGTAAAAGGGCGATGTCATTCGCTAAGTGTTGCATACTGAAGCCCTCGTGAGGAAAGAGTGCCTTTACTTTAATTGACTGCTGTACATCCGTTGTGCCAAGACGTTCGTGTGCACCTGGAAAAATTTAAAAACTTGCAATGAAGAGGGTATGGCTTATCAGGATGACAGAATGTTTTCTTGGTCCAACGATGGTGGAAAATGTTTTCATCCTGGACTCTTAAAACGAGACTTCGAAACGTTTTCGCTCCTACACACTGTACTATGCTTTAACCCTATTTCTCTTAACAAGCATTTTTCTTGGCGATAAGACACTTCAGTTGAGGCTTCGCCAGTTCAAAGGACTGACTTTCAAGGGGACTTAAAACGTAACATTCCGATTTACCGAGGCTTCCCGAAAGGGGTTACTATAAATTGTACATGCCGCTTTTCCTTACCGAGAACAACGGTCAACTGAGCAGGATCCCGAGGTCTGTCACATTGGTCCACAACACAATGTGCCGCAGTCACCACCCACTCGTTCCCGATCAAAGAGCCGCCACAAATGTGCACCGGATTCCCTTCGCGGCCGGGGATTCGAAGGGACACTTGCCAAGGCCAAGAATGCTTTGGTGCATCCTCACCACCCACAACTCGAGAGAGAAAGTGTCGTTTACCGCACTCTGGAGAGGAGCAAATTGAGTTCGATGTGGAATAGGGAATGCAATAATTGTGATCAAGTGTTCTTAAATGATACATTAGCTGTGATTAGAGTAAAAACAGATTAAAATTGGACTTAATTACACATTCTTGGGAATTATACCTTGGGAGAGAGCCAAATGTACGAAAAAAGCTGCCACAACCACTTGTAACTTGAATTTCATCTTCGTGGAAAGTTGCCTCTGGTTATTGAGCAGGTCTCTTTCTCACAGAGTTCATTTATACGTGTTCACAAGTCTGGAAATTTCAAGGTGTCCAAATATCATTAGGAAAGCACTTTGAGTACACTATTACGTTCTTTTGATCTATTTCGTTCGGTGTGGCAGGGCGTTTACGTTGTCTATACACCCGAGTCAAGCTTAAAAAATCAAATCCAACTTAATATTTTAGTTGTTGACGATGGTGTTTAAATACATAAAAAATTTCACCGCCAAAATATTGAGAATTCTCACATATATTCTGTATTTTTTTTATTGTTCATAGGTATAGTTTGTAATATAATACTATATAAAATAAAATGTTCTGGAAGCCAGGCTTAGAAAAAATTCAACAAGGTTTTGTTTATTTAGAACACACTCTTACTGGATATATCGTAGTTTTAGGACAATAATGGGGCACTTTCGTTTATCAGGCTAAAAGGAACACGTCAAGTTATCATCAGTTTGTACAAACAACACTACAGAGGCACTTAAAGTAATGGTCTGCGTTTCTTAGCTGTACCGCTTAAGACGGCTTAACGTTTCTGTTGTCACTGTATAAATGAGTGGAGGTCAAGCCCTTCACTAAACTATGTGGTTTTTACACTTTTGTATTTCTTCACGATGTTTATAAGCCATTAAACGTTTTTCACAGCTAGATGAGGGGTTTGCTCCTCATTTTCACCGCAGTTGTCGTGAATCGGATAAAGGCTTATTCGCTGACAATTTCCTCCATTTTCAAACTGAAATCGTTATGGAGTATGTTCCACCGTGGCCAAATGTTTCATACATCATTTATCATTAGTTTAACCTTTTCTAATCCTTTCCAAGGTAATAGCACGGTGTCCAAACATCTTAAAGGAACCAATTTAGGTAAGGATCTGTGCTCTTAAACTGTCTGACTCAAGACGGCCAAGTTTTTATGCTTACTGACGAAGTTTCCTTTAACAGCAATATTCATTGTCTTGAAATGCAAATAATTTAGATATTTCTGGCGGCCCGACAACCGTTCAACAGCTTCTTTTTGTGACATAAAGCTAAAATCTTACGAGGATTAGAAGATCTTTAGCAATCATCTCTTAAGGGGAATAATAAAGTGCATAATCTTGGCTATAAAAGATAATTCGTTACATGATTTGTTTTCAATGAAAACCTAATGCCTATAACCCCCAAAACAATTTTTGACCATATTAAATCTCTCTATTGCACTGAGCAAAATGCCGCAATAATTTTTGTGTTTGGTTAAAACCGCGATTTTTTATGATTTTTCAAAGTCGGGTTTATTTTTGGAACGACCGAGTGAACCAGAGACTGGGACTAGTGACGTCATTCCAGGCCATCGGCAGTGGCGCTCCGATCCAATCTCAGTCAATATTATACGTTCCCAACCTTCGCTAAAGCCTGATCTGGTAAATTTTTCTCACCTTTCTCTTACTTCGCTCGCTTTCAGCTGATTTCGTTTCCTCAACATTCCACGCGTGAACAATAAGAAAGACGCAAATTCCAACTCCATCTTTTCGCAACCTTCGTCGCATGGTCTCGCTAGTCAGAGCAGAAGACATGACTGAATAGTCTTCTTCTCGGAAGTGGTTGGAACACACGGTGCCGAGTATTTTGTGGGCTTCCAATGTGCACGCTTCAATTGCACAAGGTCAACCAACTTCTTTCTTTTCTTTTTTTTTTTTCCGGGTCATCTGCCCCATAAAAAGGTATTGGATGAAGTGCTATTCTTTTTTCTTTGTGGGAGTGTTGCTACACCCTAAAACAACGCACTTATCAGGCATATCCGTCAAGATACTTCATCCATTCCTTGAAGCAAACTCATTAGAAAGCCTGGAATGACGTCACAAACTGTGCTCGACCCAGACGCATCTTGATAATTCCGTGTCTCGGTCGTGTTTTGAAAAAATGCGATTTTCCACGACTTTGAAAATTCATAAAAGATCGCGGTTTTAACCAAACACAAAAATTTTTGCGGCATTTTGCTCAGTGCAATAGAGTAGTTTAATATGGCCAAAAACATTTTTGGGGGTTATAGGCACTTTAACTTGAGTGCTCATTGCTTATTAATCTTAAAACAACACCATGTTCGACACGACATTTCACACTGCAAAGAAAGAACAAAAATTGTCAACATGATTATCATTATCAAATCTTTACGGCATAGATGATCAGTCGCAATACGCACATACAACAACATTTTTCACGAAACCGAAAGATCCCCTCCGTGACTTCTGTAAGTCAGCAAAGCATTTCTCAGTCATTTTTAACGTAAGAGTAAAGTCAGGTAACATTTTATTATCGTTGAAAGATCAAGTAACAATCGAAAATCTCTCAAAGATTTATTTTGTTCGCCTTAAACAAATTTCTCGGCAACACGGAAATTTTAATTCACTAAAAAATGCGAAAATCTCTGGAAAACACTGAAATTGTAATTCGCACATATCGTTGGCTATTTCTAATGACAACTCGAATCCTATCAATCTCCCGAAACAGAATTGTTCTAATACTATCGTTACTATAAATTTGTTTGTTAAAAATTGAGAGGATATGCGAAATACTATCTTGACTCACACTCAAGGGAGAGAAGGAAGTATCATAATTATTTCACCCTATTTCTTTGTAAATGACAACTTGCAAATCTATAAACGAGGCCGGCGTCAATCGGCGTGTTGTAATAAATTTACATATGAAGCATGTCTGACTTTATTTCCTTGAGAACTATGCTTAAAGAGTATCATGTTAATTTATTTTAAGTCATACTAGTAAAAGTATGATGGTTTTTATGTTATGAACCAAATTAAGAACATTGCGATGAAGTATAAGCAAATATTGAACTAGGAAGACAATAACTGCAATCCATTTCATTGAGATTGAAACTAGCTTAAACCAAGGATTTCGATGTAAATTCTTACAGCTAACGCTTGACTGTCTTATTCCCTCCTTTCGTAAAGAACTCCACGTTAAAGGCGAGATTGACATTTCTTTTAAATAAAAATATAAAGTTTTCAAAATAACGGGTATTTTCGGGAAATGATAGGTGGCCTTTTCGTATTTTTTAATTACTTTAAATGTCAATCATCAAGGCAAAAGTCAGACATGATTGGTGCTTGTATCCAAACCTCGTTTTTATGAAAACGCCGCTGTTTGAGGTAACGTCATGAGAAGGAAAGAGTGCTTCTACCTAGCAAAAAGAGCTTGGAAGCTGCATGTGAAATATGGCTGCTTCGACATTTCTGAAACTTGTTTGTATCGCCCTATTTTCTTTCAGCTGTTTAGGAGGTATGATTATTTATACGCTTTTCAAAGTAAGAAAGCTTTTGCGAACAAAAATAATTTGCTTGCTGATGATCTGATTAACACTAACTTTCAAAAAACAGCGGAAAGTAGGGTTCATTTTAAAATATGAAACGCACTGAAATCAGCGCTACAATTAGAGTTAAAAATTCAACTGATCCTCAAGTTAGTAACGAACCTATAGAATGCATAACTACTGTCGGTGAAATACTGAACTTCAAGACGAAGTAATATTCAAATGATGATTTTTTTTTCCAACAATTGAGGGTGTTCTATATTCTTCCTTTCGGATCTCGAGTACATTCATCTTTGTGCGAACGATTTCATTGTTTTTTATCCAAGTGAGCTAAGACATTATGCACTTGGAGCAGAAAAGATCAAAGAACTTTGTGATGTTTACAGTAATGATTACTGTTTCCCTTTGTTAGTTTTAATATATTTTTTTTAATTTTCAATCTGTCAATATAAAGTTCATTATAGGAGGGAAGTTATAAGCAAATCGTAGAACGTAGATTTAAAACTTGGACGGGTTCTATGACATTGTCGGAAAATTAAACTTTAGCGGAAACTTGTGACTAGAGTTGAATGGAAACTTTAAGACGCATTCCTTGATAGAACTGACAAATATAACTCCTAGGATATCACGCGCTGTGTCAGTTTCATTCGTCAACTTAAATCAATTCATTTCAATTCTGGAAATAGCAATTCATAAATGAGAAAAATTTTCTGAAGCAAAATACAACACGGATAGCGATAAATTAGACGGGTGTCACTGTTTACTGGAATTCAGCGGGAAGTTGTTCGTTATAAATTCCAACTTCACGGAGGTATTTCGAAACAATAAAGGATACAAAACAAAGGCATGAAAACGTGGGCAAAGCTGTCAAACTTGTAATAAAAAGAACAAAACATGGACATGTAATGTTCAACAAAACGTTTATTAGTTTTAACAACGGATGTCAATTCTAATAGAGCGTTATTTTTTTTTTTTTTTTTTCCGAATACGCCTCAAGCTGGTCGTTATTTGCAATATTCCGCGATCACAATTTCTTTTATTTTTTTTTGAGAACTGTTATTCCTTCGGTTATCTATGATTACATATTCTTGAAACACTTTTTCAGGAGATGGTCCACACCGATTCGGTGTAAAACTTAGTTAACTGTTCTTATTCTTTTTGAGAGGTTTTCTTTTTAAACCCGGCGTCAGAAAAGGCGAATCGACATGTTTAGTAGTGGCTCTACATCTATTAACTTCCGAAACTTCTGATATTCATTTCGTCGTAGAAAACATAGGGGAAGGACTTAAAGTTTTCACGGAGAGCGAAACATTTTAGAATTTTTACTGCTGTCTGTGGATGTCACGACTTTCTGCCCGTTGTTGCGACTTTCGGTTTTGTCCTCGTGTACCGGTTCACAAGGGAATTACCATTGTTCTTTCTTTGTTTAGGAGTCATTGGTTAACTGTTGTGTATTGTTCGGTCTTTTGTAACGGCTCTTGTGAACCAGTACACGAGGACAGAACCCGACTTTCGTACCCAGTGGAAACTATTGAATGCAGTTCGGTTTACGGATAATGTGGAAATTGATTCAACGACACTATGTGATACAAAAAAGACACATGCATATGTATGTAAGTAAGTCGAAGGTCTCTGTAGAAGCAGATTTAATTTTTTCTTTCCTACTTGTTTACAAGCGCTACAAACGTGCTTACTTTCTAGTTCCAGCATTATTCGTTGTTTATGAGAGCAAAATAGTCTCATTTTTATTCCCAAGGTCTGCTTGGTTTGAGGGTCTATTTATGCACTTACTCGTGTTCAGAAAAGTAAGACAGTAGGATTAACACTCCCGGGTTATGGCAAGGAAAGTAACTCCTTCACTCTTAAAATGCCCGCTATCCAGCAAAAAATCCCAGGCGTTCTGTTCTGTGTTTTAGACTGGGAAGGACTAGAACTCAAGCTTCCCAGGCCATTGAGCTTTGTGCGGGACATTTCGAAGATCGAAGATAAAAGAGATTTTATGAGTCAAAATGTTGCAGCTGTTGACTACACGTACTTTTAACATGTCCTCTGTATGCAACCGCGGACTGGCCGAAAGCAAAGCTACTGTATGTATTACAGACACGTTAAAATAGCAATGGCGTGGTGCTCTGCATGAAGGTTTTAAAAAAAACTTTTTCTCTCGGAAGATGCACAGCGGCCATTTTAATTAAAGCGTTACAAAACAAATTATATGAAGTTGACTTCATTTCCCTGTATTTTAACTAAGATAGTACTCTTTTTTGTTGGTATGTTTGTCTAATCTTACACTCAGCTGCTGACTGAAGAGAGAGGTTACATGTTTATCGGTTAATTAAAGCTAAAGATAAATTAGATAAAGCTGTAATTACGGTCATTCTGTTTGCTTCCTTTAAAGCAGGTTCTCCCTTTGAAAACCTTCGTTGCGGTACGAGGCAGATGTCAAGGATCGTGGCAGGTGAAAGTGCCATTCCACACTCGTGGCCTTGGCAGGTAGAACTTCTTATCAAGGATAAAGCTAGCGGACAGTTCATCTTTAAATGTGGTGGGACACTGATTACACCTTTCTTCATTGTGACAGCTGCCCATTGTGTTTTTGGTGTTCCCTTTCCAGAATCATATGAAGTTCGACTCGGTAAGACAACTTTTGAAAACTGTGTTCATTCAATTGGAGCCTTATCTTCATTCATAAAAAATTTTTTTCTCCCCTTTGCCTCACTTATCATAGATAAAATTATTATAGTGCTGTTATGTAAATCTTTGTTAAAGTTAAGATTAAACAGCTCCAACAAAATATCCCTGACTGTCTGTTTCTTCTTTATATTTAAGTCTGTCACAAACTTTCAAACATTAAAATGACCGATTTAGCTTTTTCATGATGTCTTTTTTTAAATCTCAGTTTTGGATTTGGGTACAAATGAGTTTTAACAGTCTTTGACAGAATCTTTTGTTTAATTATATGAAAACAAAGGGATGTTTCAAAACATGCACATGTAGGTGGAATTTCAATTGATTTTCAATTAGACTAAAATTAAAGAACTATTTGTAATGGGGTATTGCTTGTATCCCAGAACCAAAACCGCATCATTAAGTAATCCTATTAAAAAATATACACAGCTTAAACAAGATGATATGAGGTGATCACACAAGAGGACTTAAAAGAGTTAGGAAACCATTGCTCTGCTTCTTAAATTATTCAGAAGTCAAGATAATACATAAGCTAGCAACTCATTAACCAATATTGTGTTGTATTCAAATTATCTTTAACAGGTGTTCACGATCGTTCAGTGTCAGATCAAGTGCAGAGTATAAGTGTCTCAGAGATTCACATCAACAAATTAGCCATGACAAAGGGGTACGGCAATGATATTGCACTATTAAAGCTCTCTCGTCCAGCAGCTCTTAATGCAAGAGTTGGTCTGGCTTGTATGCCAAGTGGAAAAAAGACAGACCATGTTAAGCCAGGCACAATGTGCTATATCACAGGTACATGTAAACACTGAGTCTAGTGCATGTTAGTAGTCTCGTTAAGTCAAAGGAAGGACTGGTTAGAAACAATTATTTTCTTATTACTTAACTATTATTATAATTAATATCATCATTCTAATTATAGGAAATCAGTCACTACACCCCTGAGCTTCAGGTGTAAAGGGTTCTTATCAAGATCCTTGCCATGCATACCCAGTGGGCAAGCGTTTTGTCATGGTTAATCTTAACCCTGATTACTGAGCATAACTAGCATCATATTCCTGGATATGGTTTCACTTCTCAGCTGGGCTCAACACTAACTGAGTAGCCAACTAGCCACAGACAGATAGAAATTCAGTTTTGACTAGTGGTTTTTGATTTCCACTAGCCAGTTTGGCCAGTAAGCAAACTGAAATTGTTGTTGTAACAGCTTAAAGTTGTTCCTAGCTACTTGGCTACGAAGTTGAAAAGTTAGCGTAGAGCCCTTCTTCTGAGTCAAATGTTTAAGTTATTTGATGTAGAAAAGGAAATGATGGCCTTTACAAAAGAAGGTCCTGATTGGTCTTATAGATTTGCCTTGTCAGTACATGTATCATAGAGATTGTATAGATAAACAAAATTTGGAGAAAAATATTCATACCCTTGTTAGGATGTGAAGGGTTATTATAAGTATTTTCATTAATATTTTATTTGTTACTTACCGGTATTCTTTCTTGAAAAACAAACAACAACTTTGAGTTTAAATTTACAAGACATGTTTCGACATTCTCATGTCATCTTCAGTTGCAAATGAGCATTTAACTGTTGCACATTTGAATTTATATTAAGGTACGTTACAAACTACGTGTCAGGGCTTATGTTACATTTGAATGTTAAAAATGCGAAAAATGTAAATAGCGTGCGCTTGACTAGATCAAAATACAAATAAATAAATAAATAATAAAAATGAATTAAAAGACCAATGAACAACATAATTAAAAGGAAAGAGACAATTCTAGACATTTCAATTGCTGATTAAGGATAGGTTTTTCCCACTTAATATGCAATGCCTCTTTGATCTTAATTTGGTATTTTGAAGCGGCAGAATCTAAGATCGTGAAACATTCAGTATCACAAGAGTCAAGACAAGCCCTTGATGATTGCAGGTGCTTGTAAATATGCGAAGTTTTGTCCGACAAGAGGTGCTCACGAACTCGTGTACAAATGTGGCGAGTGGTCTCACCAATATAACTGACATTACAGCCAGCACATGAAAATTTATATATGACATGCGAACGTAGACCTAGCGGTACTGAATCTTTCACACTGAACATGTTTCTGAGTTTAAACGTACTGAAAACTAACTTAACATCTAAATCAGCTCTACATGCAATAACGTTTGAGTAGTTGTCTTAACTTAGTCTGAGTAGCTGTCTTAACTTAGTCTGAGCGATGTCTAGTAAATTTAAACTCAAAGTTCTTGTTTCTTTTTTGAGAGTTATTGTCACTCCGCTGTCTTTACATTCTTTCTTGCTGCTTTAATTAGGCCCAAAAATCAATTTGAAGGACCTTCCCTAAGGTGCAATACATTACTACCACAATGTAATATTGTATTGATGATATAGATATGTTTCCAATCCAGTAAAGCAAGAATTCTCAACATGCACTTGTATAAATCATCCTGATGGATGATTTTCATTACAAGGCAATTTTTTAACCCGAGCATTCAGCAATTGGATTTAAGATAGTTGTCTTTAGGGGTTGGTTTATTATTTGCTATTTGTTTTTCATTTCATTCATTTCATTCCATCCCTTAATAACAAACACTCAGTGTGGGTTACATTTTTCTAACTCAAAGTATTGTGAAATTCTTTCTTAAGATTAGACTTGTCTTGTTCTTTATCCAGGATGGGGTAGTTCTACTTTCCAAGGCAGCAAATCTCAAATCCTTATGCAAGCTAAGTTGCCCATTGTTGAGTATGATACATGTGCTAAAGCCAACCAACCTCTGGGTGAAGTTGTGGATTTGCTGATGGTGTGTGCAGGGTATGGTGGGAACAGCAAAGTCAGTGGTTGCCATGGAGACAGTGGTGGGCCTCTAGTTTGTCAGGATGAATCTGGTCTATGGACTCTTCGGGGTACAGTCAGCTGGGGGGATCATTATTGCAAAGGAGGCCCAACCTACTCTGTGTTTGTAAGAATCAATAGTTATGTCGAGTGGATCAAATGGAAGATGACTTCACAACCTCTGCAACCACGTAAGTTTAAAAGAAAACAAAATAAAAAAATTATTTTACGTTCAGAAAGATGGCTCTCTTAGTCAACAATTATACACATGTCCACATATCCATTGGTTCACACCAAGACATACACAAAAACTGGAATGACCTCGGTGAATGATAAAACTTAGTTCCATTACAATTTTTGCTAAATGCAAGGTTTTTAACTTGAAATAACCAACAGAAATTAAATATGTTTACTGAAAAGTACAGGAACAGTTACTCATCCATTCACCTGAAAAATTTGATAAGGCTTTTTGAATCATAAATAAATAGAAATCAGTCCACCTATCTTAAGCCTGGTTTTCATGAACAATAAGAGCATAATGAATTATTAATTAATTGTCCAATGCTACAATAATTGATGTCATTATACATTGGACTTACTATCATATGAAAACTCTGAATGGTAGAGAGCATACAGTCAGAATACAATAGCACATGTAGCTGACTTGATAATATAACCCAATATCTGCAGCAGATATTGGGCTTCAAAATTTCAAAGTCTGCTAGTTTCCAAGTCCCTTTACTATGTAGTGTTCTCAAACTTAAATGCAAACTCAGAGAGCAAAATCTTTATTTTGCAGATTATTTTAAAGTGTCTGATAAAACAGTTATTGGATTTGCTTTTCACATAATATCATGAATTATCTCTCCTTGTGTCTGTGTTATCTCCCTCAGCTTTCAGCTTTGGCTGATAACTTAGACCTCTGCATTGATAATCCATGACACCATGTTAAACCTTATCCAATAATTTCGTATTGATGTTAACTAAAACATTTTTCTAGCACTAGGATGTGTAGACACTCATGACTACTGCAGCACTTGGGACAAATACAACTTCTGTGAAAACTCCTACTTTGGCAATATGCTGAAAACCTTTTATTGCAAGAAGACCTGCAATGCCTGCTGATGAGGTAAACATCAGTTTTTAAAAACAATGATTCAGCATGTAGTGGATTTTGGATTCCACATCGCTGGAATTGTCGAATCAACACGCGCAGTAGTGGCTTGAAACATCTTTCCTGATTCGTGTTACTAATTTCGTTGCATATCATCTCTCGTGTACGAGCACTACATACCTTACTTTCTATCCGATTGGTAAGTTCCGACATTAGTCTTTATCTTTGCAAAATTTTAAGATATTTGACATCAAAATCGGCTTGCTTTTGAGGTTCAATTTTATGTTGTTTCTCGTGTTCAAAAGAGTGCCGCATAATGGTCGTCACTTGGTACCAAGGGCAAAAAGAAATTAATAACTTCCACACAGAAAATATCCCAGGCGTTATGTTTTGTGCCCTATCAATTTGAGGGAGACTGGAAACCAAACTTTCAGGCTAGCGACCTTCTCACGAACTAAGTTAGGCCCAACTGTGTTGATGAGTGAATCCAACATTCCCTCTATTTCCAACGCGGAAAATTACAGTATTTATAAAACTGACTGCCCAAATATTAAGGTTAGTTGCCACAAAACGTGGTATCCTACAAGTGGAAAATTTCAGTCGTCATAACGGAATTAATTAATGGATTAAGTAACTGGTATAATCTGATTATTGAAAACATTTTCGACTCACAAACATTTTATTCTTGTTTTATTTGGATTACAGTTACGTCCACTCAGGCATGTTCAACTTTTGACGAAAGATGTTTCCGAAAGGATTTTATTTTATTTTGCTTTTGGTTCATGTTTCTTTGTATTCCGAGTTATACTATGACAATAAACAGAAAGGTTATGCAGGGAAAATCAAGACGAATACCTAATTGTCTATCACTTAGCGTGTAGTAACGATATGCACAAAAGGATAAGAAATCTGACATTGTTTATGCAATCTTTCCATTTAATATTTTAGGTATTCCCAATTATAATTTTAAAGTATATTCTCTTTTAATATATGTACTAAGTATATATTAAAACAAGAACCCATGGCCTCCAGTTAAAAAAAAAAAGTATCTTATTGCTTCAAAAATTGCAAGTCTTGAGTGGATGATAACGAAATTGTAAGTCGTTGAAGGCTTTACAACTGCCAGAAGCCAATGTGTTAGTTTTCCTCGAGACGTTACCGCCTGTGCGCAGCCACAACCGCACCCAGACTGAAACCAGTTCACATGGTCGAAACTCACCTCTGGGAGTCGCTTTGGTAATGTAATGCCCTTTAAGTACACAAGTACGATGACAATATAGAGGCGAATAGTTGAGGAATGAAATTACAAGCGAAGAGCAAAGAAAGAAATCTGAGCTACGAAGACTAGAACTTTAAACCTTTGCGACTATCAACAAATTGGAAAGTGTCACCAGACAACTGAATAAACAGGCAAACTTTTTGAGCGGGCTCGGTGATTTTAAAAGGAAGATATTATTGACGCCAATCATTTACCATCAGCGTGGAAAGCCATTATAAACTGCTTCAAACTTTCTTGAGTATAATCATGCTTAGTTAATTTTCGGCGTTGATTATTTCATGCGTATCCCCCTACTGCGAACTAATTTTGAATGTCCGACCTCAAATGGCATCCAAGAATAATTTTATGATCATCGTCAATCATTTCCATGTAAATGTTTACTTTGTCATGCTAAAAAATGTATGGACATTTGATTGAAATTAAGGCCGTGTGCCACTTTAAATGACGCTTTTACCACCCGTAAAGGCAATTTTTAGAGTACTGTGCATTTGTGTAATGGAAAGAACCAAGCTGTCCAAACATGTGGTGTGACATCTAATAATTGAAACTCCTCGCAGTCTACATAAGTCAAAAGAACCTGCATTCGTAGGTTGAGAGGTTTAAACGGAAACAAAAATTAGAAGGATTTTGACACCTACGTACTAATTAATTTTTCCGTACGAAAACAGTATGTGTCGAGAACAATTCCATTCGCTCTTTTCCAATCATTAATATCCGCATTATAGCTATTATATCGGCCTTATTTGTTTGAACAACTCCCTAGGAACGACAAAGAAAATTCGTGTTACAATGATCACTCAGAGTGAATGATGTTGATATAGAGCCTTAAGCAATTTTCATTTGAAAGGATTCTTTAATTTTACTGAAACACGTAGCAACCCCACTAGAAGCAGCGTTTTGAATCAGCAAAATGGTAGCTGCGGTGGTCGTTTTTCTGGCAATTTGCTTATTACAGCCCAATCAAGGTGAGACGTCTCTGTAACTTTACTTTTGTTACTTGATCAAAGAACATATGCAGGGAATGGCACATTTTTTTTAAGTGCAAATTCGTCACATGCCACGTTTACTCGTCATATGCATGTGACTGGTTCTATCCTTTAACTTCATTGGAAAGAAGAAAAGGACTCCACCTTCCAATCGAGTGGTTTATTTATTCCTTTTCCCCCTGACGCGTGATAGCGTTAAAAAAAGAAAAAGTTACAAAGAACATCGAGAAAAGCGACATGAAACAAACTGTTTTAGAGAACTGTGGAATTGCCCTACACTCGATAGAATTTTGACGATCTAAACTTGAAGGTAATGATAATTAAAAATTGATGCTGTTTCGCCTTTCTTTCTTCTTTATGAAAGGTGTTCCTTTTAATGGATGAAACTGCTATCTTAAACCGACAATCTTAGTTACAAAACTATTTCAATGCCTCATTTATCACCAAAATGCAAATATTGTCGTAGCCATTTGATCTGTCATCGAACTCCTAAACTAAGCGTTTCATTGAAGAACGTTCAAGTTGTGCATTAAAAAAAAAGTGGCCAATTTAGAATCTAAAGTTTGTAGCTTATATGAATGTCTAAATGCCAAATTGTCAGAAAGATTTTCTTTTATTGGGAAGAGCCCTTTTAAATTTGCTTTAATTAAGTTATTATCAGGTTCTTTCCTAATTTCTTTGGAGTGTTATTTTTCTTTTTTATTTTTCTTTATCTTGGTTCCAATTACTTTATTTCCTACTTTATTTCCATCCCTCGTTACTTAATTTATGCTCATCTTATAACTACCCGCTTGAAAGTAAGTGCTGGTCATGCTGCTTTCTCTGAGCTCTGTTTGCTGGGCCACGGGTCAATAAGCAAGCCAAGGTTGAACGTAAAGGACTGTGGGTAAAAACTCAAAGCCAATTTAATAAGTAAAATAAGTTCAATCCAGTAACAACATTAAGAAATGAAATTGCTTGAATTTGGCCGAGGAAAGGTGAGGGCAACAACAAACGCCAAACACATGTACAACCGGGCAGGGCTGCGAGGGGAAAATATTGAAACTCTCTGTAAGCAAGTTTTGGGGCAGCTGGACCCACAAGATTGTTCACGTAATCTGGGATGGCCAAGGCTGAGAGTGCATGCTCGATTTGGGCCTAGTGACGATTGCATAAAAATCCTATTCGCTAACAAATATTTCATTTACGCTCATCTTATAACTACCCGCTTAAAGCCAGTTTAATAAGTAAAATAAATTCAATCCAGTAACAACGTTAACATTGAGTAAGTAAGTAAGTAAGTCAACTTTATTTAAAGAGGGTATACACATAATAGCTTGCGCTGACAAACCAGTGGCCCTCAAAACTAAGGATTAGTAAGTAATACATGCAAGTCTAGAATTAAAATTGGAACTAGCCTAACAAACTAACTATTAAAAACGAATATAAATAGAATATATGGAATAAAATATATATTACAATATAGCCTCAAAAGAATCAATTTCTCTATAAGAATCAATAAAATAATTTCTCAAATCATTTTTGAAAGAGGAAGTGCTGCGTTTCTTCTTAAGCTCATTTGGCAAACTGTTCCATAACTTGGCGCTACTAAATTGAAAAGACCTTCCAGCTTCAGTAATATTACGAAACTTAGGACAGATTAAATTATATTGGCCATGTCTGGTCTCTCTACCGTGTAGTGAGTAATTTGTAGTTAAAGAACTCTCAATATAAGATAGGGGATTCCCCATGCAGCGCCTTATAAACTAGTACGCACTTTCTTATCTCAACTTCATCGTAGAATGAGACTCCAATTTAGTTTTTTAAACTTTTCCACTGTTCTTGATCTGATACCTGCGCCAAATATTTCTCGCGCTGCACGTTTCTGCAACCGAAACACTCTCTTGAGGTCCTCATCAGAACAATAAGTCCAAACTAAACTATCATACATCATGACCGGCTTAATAAGGGCATTATAAAAAAAGTCGTCTTTCGTCAATTGGCAAATAAGTACGCATCTTTTTCAGAAGACCAAACTTTTTTACTAAGCTTCTTACAAAGTTTATCTACATGCTCCTTAAAAGTTAGTTCTTGATCAGTTGTAACCCCAAGCAGTTTCTGATGTACAACTTGCTTGATAGCTGTTCTATTTGCTTGCAACTTCAAACTAGAGCCTGCTACACGTGACTTGAGACGCTTGAGTTGCTTGAATTCGGCCCAGGAAAGATGAGGGAAACAACAAACCCCAAATGCATCTGGAAGGGAGATGCAGCCCCACCCCAGGCAAAAGCAGAATGAAAACCAGCCTTATAATACTGAAAACTATGGGATGGGACAATTGAAATCAGCTGCCCCTGGGAGGCGTGTGTAAGTGTCTCATTGAAAGTAAAAGCATCTGATAAAAAATATACAGGATAAGTTACAAGATATAAGCATATAACTCACTTCTGCCCTTGCCAGAGAGTGAAGCTGAATTATACAATATAAAGTTGTCAACTGTAAATAACACATAACTCACTTCTGCCCTTGCTAGAAGTCGAAGTTAAAATATACAATATAAAGTTGTAAACTGTAATTAACACATAACTCACATCTGCTCTTGCTAGAAAGTGAAGTTAAAGTATACAATATAAAGTTGTCAAATGTAATTAAAACATTAACTCTCTGTAAGCAAGTTTTGGGGCAACTGGACCCACAAGACCGTTCACGTAATCTGGAATGACCAAGGCTGAGAGCGCATGCTCGGTTTGGGCCTAGTGACGGTTGCTATGTGAATGGTGAAGTGTCTCTGCTTTCATAGCAACTTAAGAACTACAACAAGTGAGGAAGTTATAAGGAGCATAAAAATCCTATTCGCTAGCAAATATTTCATATTCGTTTGTGCTTGCTTCTTTCTCATCATTCCTGAGTTTTATTTGTCTTATGATGCTCTACTTATTTAATTTTTTTTTTCATTTTTTTTTTTTTTGGGTAACAGTTTCCTCATTTGGCAGTTGTGGACAAAGAAGTCCGTCGTCTCGCGTTGTTGGAGGATCACAAGCCCAACAGGGTTCCTGGCCCTGGCAAATAGAACTCCTGATTTCGCGATCACCTGACTTGAAATCATTCGTTCATCGTTGCGGAGGCACCTTGATTGATCTTCAGTGGGTGGTGACAGCTGCTCATTGTGTGTTCATGTTCCCAACCCCAGAACATTATAAAGTTGTCGTAGGTAGGTAAACGTTATAGCTCATAGTGATAGGTGACAAAGCTCCTCCTATTCCTTCTCTTCGTAGTCAGGCGTTCGATATCATTTATGTTTAGAATTATGCATTCATATCCTCCTCGTGATTAGCTGTTACGCAGTTTCTGACTCCATGTGATTCTTCCACCCCTTAATTGTAGGCCTCGTTTCCTCTTCTGTGAAATGATGTATGAGAGTATGTTAGTCTTCTTTGGCCAGGACTTTTGAGTTGTTAAGAAAGGGCCCAATGCCATTCGTGTACCAAAATAAATTAATCTGCACACTCTAAAGAGCAGTAAAGCCACCTCATCTGGCGGCTCGTGTATGGGCAGCTAATGACAGGATCATATTTTAACAGGACAGATACATCGGGCTGAAGTGAAAGAGCCCGAGAACAGATACATCTACAATGTTACAAGCGTAAGGATCCACGAAGAATATATGACTCGTGGCTACGGTTTTGATGTTGCGTTGGTAAAGCTAGCAAGACCAGTCATGTTAGAGGCTGGTAAAGTCTGGCCAGCATGCCTTCCTGAACAAGGAAACCGGGTGTCGATTGGAGAATTATGTTACATCACTGGTAAGTCTCAGGGTGCAAATATGTCGGCCAAAACTACCTAAAAAAAGACGTACCACTTCACTCCGGATCACAGTTAGTGAAAAAATAAATAAAATAAAAATAAATTTCGCATAATTTATAATTAATGAAGTTAAAGCAGTTGTATTTATTTGTAAACAAAACGATAAGGCGTTAAGTGGAGATGTTGATCAAGAGCAAATGTGAATTAGTGAGGCATGTGACATGAAGTTTCTCAAACCTTATTTTCCCTCGAGTTCATAAAACAGATTCATTATAACAAATATCTGCAAGCCTTGCTCATCAGATTAATATGACAGCGCAAAATATAAATACCAGACTTAAAACACCTGTCAAAGGTGTACACCTCGAAGCTTGCCCATCCGACAGCCTAGAAGAGACAACCTTCCCCTCTCCCCCCCCCCCCCCCCCCCATCTCACTTCAGGAACAGATCGCTTCCCTGAGTTATTTCAAAGCTATGGCTCGAACTTACGAGATCCCTTCCGTCCTACTCGGTGATCCAGTGGCACATACACCTTAATTATTTTTACACTGAAGCTTGGAACTTAGGATCCTCGGCTTCCATCTCTCTTTCCCCCCACCGCACATTTCCCGTATGGTAGCCAGTCGCTCCAACTAGAAAGCAAGCTGGTCGGTGGTGTGTCCTTGGATGGAGTAGTCTTGAGGACAATTCCCAGAAATCTAAATAAGCTATTAAAGATCTAGGAAGTAGAAGTATCCATACTGAATACTGTTCACGCTCTATGAACCCTAACTTTGCTCTTTTAAATTTGCCTAAGGCTGGGGAAAAACATCGTCAAACTTGACCTCTTACTTCTCGAAAGTTCTTCAAGAAGCCAAGATGCCAGTTGTAGATTACCAGACCTGTGCAGATGGAAATGCCATTTTACCTTACGCCCAAGTGGACGATGACACCATGCTGTGTGCTGGTTACGGTGGAAGTAGCGTGATCAGTGGTTGCCATGGTGATAGTGGGGGACCTTTCGTCTGTCAGGAGAACAGACGTTGGGTTTTAAGAGGAGCTGTAAGCTGGGGAGACGATCGGTGTAGAGGTGGTTCGACATTCTCTGTTTTTGCACGAATCAGCTCATTTGTGGATTGGATCTCCGCCACTAAAGTGAAACCAGAGCAAAGCATTGGTAAGATAAGCAAGATCTTTTTAATTCATTCTTCGTCCTTTAAAATAAGACTTGATGGAGAATGTTTGAAAGAGAGTGTCACGAATATCAAGAACTGAGCATTTCAAATTTATTCTTAATAATTGCGAAAGGATCCGATGGGAATAGTAAGTTATTTACATATTACATTCTGCAAATCGACATAAAACTGTTAATGATTAACTTGGACCTACCATAGCTACCCTCCTTTTTTCTCCATAGATTTTGTTGCCTCACCGAGGTATATTTGTACGTAGATTAAGTTAATTGACTCCGTATACGATTTCACAAAAACATCTCAGTCAGTAAAGATTTTTAGTAACTTCTCAACTGCATCACTATCTTCGAGCTTGGTATCGTCGTGCCGTTTTCTTTTCTTTATTCAAGAAATGAGAATATTTTTTTACAGCCATAGGCGAGTCTTGCAGGGATGACTTACCGCATTGTAAGAAGTGGTCCCTGGCCAAGTTTTGTGGAAACCTATGGTATGGGAACTACATGAAGTTATTCTGTCGCAAGAGCTGCGAACATTGTACCGACTGAACCTTCAGCTCTCGCAAAGGTGTGTGCCACGTTTAGAAGGTCCTGTATGTAACTTTCATGATTTGCTCTGTCACGGAATCAATGAAGAGACACTTATTTTCCTTTAGAATTGTTCTGGGTGGGCCTTAAGCCTAAGTGATACCCTTCTTGTTTTAATTACGTTTGAATTGATTTTTTTAGGTTGTAAACATGGAAACGCAGATATATTGTGAGAGGCAACTACTTTTAATAACGGTTCATCTAGTTAAGTGCAATGTAAAACACATGAAAACGGAAAATTGCAATGAAGTGACGAAAAATCATCAGCTCCTACGTCCGGCTACTGACTCTCTTTGTCCAGCCCCTCAGAACTGAAAATAAAATTAAAAAATTGAGCTTGATCTGTATTTACATGCACATAAACTCCTCTTCAAAATGGCTGAATCAAAGTTTATTCTATGGGGAAAGTTAAAACTTAAATTCTTTCATACGTGGCATCTTTAAAATAGCGTATCAGTAAATGCGAACTATTCACACATTATCATCTTGCACGAGTACGTGCATTAAGAGAACATTAAAAAAATAACTGACGTTATGCTGGACATACACAAATTCAGACAAATGAAAGTGGTCGGGACTGTTCCTTCGTCAGGTTCGCCATCCTAACAGCCGGAAAGGAATAGCCCATCATAATAAATACGTGTGGATGTGCAATATGTTTTCCGCGCCTCTCTCCTCGCGCATGTCTCGCCCCACGCGCTCGCCACTCATTTTCCTCGCACTCACAATCCTAACAGTGATGATTGCTGCATATAGTTACCTTAGTACTCGGGCTCGGCCCTGAGTCAGAAAATGCTGTCTGTGTTTGTACGTCAAATCCGCAATTATCCACTAATGCACAGGTGCTTCCGCTTAGTGGAGCGAGGACTCAGAGTTTTTCGATTACATGTCGTTTCGGCGGTTTAGTGGTGATGTACGTATTTTTGACGTGTTGTGGTTAAGGGAGAAGAAAAAATTATGGCGATTTCTGTCAATACGTTCAGGTCACACAGATCCGCATACCGTTCGCGATAGACCTACTATAAAAGATGTCGAGCGTTTTCGGAAAGGATCGGTCCTGAACTTATAGTGAAATCAAATGAGTTCAAACGAGATTCTTACGAGATACCATGTAAGATACCAAATGAAAAATGCATGAGCACAAAATATGAGCGAAATGACAAAACTTTGACCATTGACTTGCTCCTAACAATCTCTGAGACTAAACTGGGCAAGATTTCCATATAACCCCGTACATCACTTAGGCATAGAATGTTGCAAAGAAACGTTTTTATTTAGTCTTCATGAAATGGAATGCACAATTAATATAATGATGGGGTTATATGGAAATCTTTCCCAAACTGAACTACTCTGATGTCAACGAAAACAAGTATCTTGATGAGCAGAGCTTGGACGATACAAACAACAACAACCAAGTCGCCATCAATTGGATGAAGCAAAAGGTAGTCTACGAAAGAACCGGAAAAGTACTTATTTCGTGTATGTAACTTTCTCGCTGAATATTCTGATTTCTTTGCTTCTTTTTGTCGTGTTAGTTGTTTGTAAAGTAAAATGCGACATTGCGTTTAAAATCACAGTAAGCATTTTACATGTGTTCGTCAATATTGGTGTAGGCTTAGATTTTACGAGCTCTTTATACTCATTAGAAAGCATTTAAAGCTTAAATAGTCTTGAGGAATGTAACATACTTGACAAAGTTATCTATCAAACTGATGTACAAAAGCATAATGATGTTATGGTGACGATCAATGTGCAAGAATTCAGATCCCTTTATGTAACGTATGCGTATTGTAATTGAACTCGTGTTGCATGTGAATGCCACGGTTTTAGACAAAATCGTGAACAAAGCAGAACACCACTGAAAAGATTTGGACGTGTATCTGAGAAAAGCAGAAAACTACAAAGTCTTTTTTTGGACCTGTATAAGTAAAAACACACCGACGTCGTCCAAAATAAATCATCGCTTTAGAAAATATGCAAGAAAATGAATTAACTCCAAGTTAGGATTGTACGAAAAGTAAGAAAGAAACACATTGAAAAACGGTATATTTAATGAAGTTCAGTCACAAAAGATGTTGGACTACAACTGTACATGCAAAGAAGGATGTCAAATACTTGCAGTTTTTTTCATGTAATTTGCCAGTGACTGAATACATGACGGAATGGATCTCACATAGGTAATTGTACCAGGTAAAAGCTCTGCGCTGATATACACCGTGTAAAACCCTGGTCCTGATCAGCACAATGTTGAACGTACGAAAACAATTGTAACACCATACAGTCAAGGTAACTTTGCTGGAAAAAGTTCGTGTACTCTAATATGAAGGGGATAAGCTATCCTGATGATTTGATACAAATTATGAATATTGGAAATCAACTATATTCAAGTTTGTCACAATTAGCCAGACAGTCTTTTTTTATGCTAACAGATTGCCAACAATGTTTACAGTGTTAGAAGAAAATTACAACTTTGAATATAGTGAAATTAGCAACACTGGTAATGTACAAGGTGAGGTTGCAATTGAGGGATATCAGTACTGTGTGTCCCTGGAGAGAGCTTTCAAATCACTGATATCACAACAATACACATCATTCATTTTAACGGTACAATGTAAGGCTGTTGTTATTATTTACTGTGCTGATAATGGTAATTTCAAAGTGTTTGACTCTAGTGCAAGGGATGTTTATGGCAACAACCATCCTCAAGGGACATGTGTACCATTATATTTGCCATCTGTGCACAACTTAGAATTTATATCGATCTCCTGTTGTGTTTGAACTCAAAGGGGTACATATTACCAAATCTAACATAACGAGGGAAAATGAGAAAGAAAGTCACACTATATATTGCAATCAATAAAACTGTGACAATAGGCTGTGTTCTACAATAGCACTTTATTCATTATGTTACTCTGTCATTTCTCCATGCAGTTACTGGAAATCAAATATTTTACACTGAGCAACCATACAAAATGGAAGTCATCTTTATAATAAACTGGGCATGAACACCCATGTCACACCTTCTGATGTTCTTAATAGTGTTGCTATTTGTGGTGCTGAGGTTAATGTATTAATGAATAGCATATATAAAGGCAAGTTATCATGTAACTAAGCTCAAAGAAGGACAAGCTTAGAAAACTTATATTTACAAAACCATGATCAAAATACTGGATTTTTAATGTGACTTTCCAGACTTGTATTCATCAACAAAGTACCAGAATGAAGCATTTGTTTTATCTACTGATATACAGTTGTACACCTGCAATAAAGCATATTAAACACATCAATGGCATACATACACTGTAGATGCAATTATTAATTTCATTCAGAATAGAATACAGAGTGAGTCAAAATATGACATACAATTTGTATGCTGTTCAAGTGAAATGTCTAAAAATGTAAGGAGAAAAATTATACAAAACCATAGGAAAAATATAACTATGACACCATGGAACCAATTGCAAAGAGAATGTACATAGAAAACATTGAAACAAGATTTTAAAAAATGGATGCAATAAAAAAAAGAGACAAAATTAATAAAAAAACAAAACAAAACAAAAAAAACCACACCAAGAAGCAAAAAATAACCTAGATACATGTATTATATATTTTAATTGTAGAATGAGGGGAGGTCTCTATTTCATTTGTTGTGTTTGTAATCAAATAATTTATAGCTCAATTGGTTATAGCACTGGGCTCTTGTGCAGTAGGTGAAGGTCGATGGTTCGACCAACACTCAAGGTCTTAAAATAACTGCGGAGAATGCGCTACCTTTCTATAATATCAAGAAATGGATAGACAATCTAGTCTTCTTGGACGAATAAACCGTAGGTCCCGTCTCCTGCATCTATTCATTAGTTAATTTGGTTAGGCAGGGGACGTTAAAGAACCCACTCACTAGATTACTGTGATGTGGTCTGGCCTGTTTACTGGGAATTAGAGGGGAGGGGGCATCTTCAAATAAGTTTCCTTCGATTGTTTGTAAACTGCTGATGCAGTCCGGCCAAATCATATCCACGTGTTAATTTGCACGATATAAATATTAAATTATTATTATTATTATTATTATCATTATTATTATTATTATCATTATTATTATTATTATCATTACTATTATTATTATCATTATTATTATTATTATCATTATTATTATTATTATCATTATTATTATTATTATTATTTCCACAAGGTCGTAGTAGTAGCAAGTATGATAGATTTTGTAAGAAATACACAACTTTTTTGAGAGACATGTTTCGGCATTCTTATGCCATCTTCAATCAATAAGTAACTGAACGTGAGTAATTATATAACAGACAAGTAGATGAATAAAATATTTACAGTATGATGTAATATAAAAGCGGGTACTAATTACAACGTGACACCAAACATCAAAGGTGTGAACTAAAACGCTAGTAAAGTGTTTTAATGCTATAATTGTTTGTTAAGTTCAGGTTTGATCTTATTTATCTATATAAAAAGCTTCTTTAAGTTTTCAATCAATTAAGTTGTTAGCAGAATCCAGAATACTAAAGCAAGAAAGGGAGTATTTGTTCTTACAAGAAGGAGATGTGTTGAAATGCTTAAAAATATGCGAGTTTTTATCGCTTTCCGTGTGCTCCCTTATCTCAACAGAACTTTCAAGCGGTATCTTGACGGGTCCTCCTCTCAAAATAGCCGGAACATTGATGACAATAATACACGTTACTTTAAACTCCCCTTTGTCGGCTATTATTCTAAAATAGCGGACCTTAAACTCCGACAACTCACTAAGCGCTTTTGCAAATCGGACTTGAATATCAAACAGGTTTTCACTTCTTTTAAAATTAAAAACATGTTCAGTGTTAAAGATCGTACTCCTGATGCTCTAAAATCCATGGTAGTTAATCAATTTTTTTGTGCGGGTTGCAATTCCCGTTATATAGGCGAAACTAGTGACCACTTCTCTATAAAGGAGCATACAGAAAACGATAAAAACTCGCATATTTTTAAGCATTTCAACGCATCTCCTTCTTGTAAGAACAAATACTCCCTTTCTTGCTTAGTATTCTGGATTCTGCTACCAACTCAATTAATTTAAAACTCAAAGTATAAATAAGACTAAACCTGAACTTAACAAACAATTACAGCATTATAACCCTTTTCTGGCGTTTTAGTTCACACCTTTGATGTTTGGTGTCACGTTGTAATTAGTACCCGCTTTTGTATTACATCATACGGTAAATATTTTATTCATCTACTACGAGCAAAACGCGTGGGTGATGGTTTCGCGGTCTCCACAGCCCTCGCAATGATCACTCACGCCGAGGCCTCGCCAGGACTTGAGGTAAGCCCTGGTTTTAACCACGCCGTGAGCGATCCGCCACGCAATTTCGCTCTACCAATTGGTACTCAGACCAGCACCAAAGATTTCTTTCCAGACATGTGCCCAGTTAAATTAATTGGCCAAGCGGTTTTCCCACTGCCCGACGGAAGGGAGCCGCAGGGGGGCATGGGGGGGGGTTAGCCTTGAATAATAGGTCTTCACACTGAGGTCCGTGAGAGAGTCAAAACCCACCCCCAGCCGGTCGACCAAAGCGAGAGCAGCCCGATAAATGGGGGGTTGTACATCCCCCAAATACTTGGGAACGCCATTGGACCGGAGAAACGACCAACTTTTAATTCCATGGCTCAGCGAAAAGCCGATCATATATCGCGCAAAATAGACCCATTTGGCCCCGTAAGTCCCGTCGCCCATCGGGGGAAGCCACTGGAGTTTAAGGGCGAGGGACTTTTCCGGGGGACCTATCACGGATAAACCTCCCTGTTGCCATGTTCAACGACAGAGGTCTCGTTTGACGGGTTCTGTTTTTCCGTTCCATAAGAACTCCCAAATCGATTTCGTAATTTGGGCGTAAACCCATTCCGGCATTTTAACCACCGTGGCTGTGTACCACAGGCTCGAAGCTCCTAGCGTATTAATAATCATGGCCTTGCCTTTTAGAGAGAGGGTCCGAGTACGCCAGTGATTAAAAGCCGATCCAATATCGCGCAGAATAGACCCATTTGGCCTCGTAAGTCTCGTCGCCCACCGGGGGAAGCCACCGGAGTTTAAGGGCGCGGGACTTTCCCAGGGGATCTATCACGGATAAACCTCCCTGTTGCCATGTTCAACGACAGAGGTCTCGTTTAATGGGTTCTGTTTTTCTGTTCCATAAGAACTCCCAAATCGATTTGGTAATCTGGGTGTAAACCCATTCCGGCATTTTAACCACCGTGGCTTTGTACCATAGGCCCGAAGCTCCTAGCGTATTGATAATCATGGCCTTGCCTTTCAGAGAGAGGGTCCGAGTGCGCCAGTGATTAAAAGCCGATCCAATATCGCGCAGAATAGACCCATTTGGCCTCGTAAGTCTCGTCGCCCACCGGGGGAAGCCACCGGAGTTTAAGGGCGCGGGACTTTCCCAGGGGATCTATCACGGATAAACCTCCCTGTTGCCATGGTAAACGACAGAGGTCTCGTTTAATGGGTTCTGTTTTTCTGTTCCATAAGAACTCCCAAATCGATTTAGTAATCTGGGTGTAAACCCATTCCGGCATTTTAACCACCGTGGCTTTGTACCATAGGCCCGAAGCTCCTAGCGTATTAATAATCATGGCCTTGCCTTTCAGAGAGAGGGTCCGAGTGCGCCAGTGATCAAAAGCCGATCCAATATCGCGTAAAATAGACCCATTTGGCCTCGTAAGTCTCGTCGCCCACCGGGGGAAGCCACCGGAGTTTAAGGGCGCGGGACTTTTCCAGGGGATCTATCACGGATAAACCTCCCTGTTGCCATGGTAAACGACAGAGGTCTCGTTTAACGGGTTCTGTTTTTCTGTTCCATAAGAACTCCCAAATCGCTTTGGTATTTCGGGTGTAAACCCATTCCGGCATTTTAACCACCGTGGCTTTGTACCACAGGCCCGAAGCTCCTAGCGTATTAATAATCATGGCCTTGCCTTTCAGAGAGAGGGTCCGAGTGCGCCAGTGATTAAAAGCCGATCCAATATTGCGCAGAATAGACCCATTTGGCCTCGTAAGTCTCGTCGCCCACCGGGGGAAGCCACCGGAGTTTAAGGGCGTGGGACTTTCCCAGGGGATCTATCACGGATAAACCTCCCTGTTGCCATGGTAAACGACAGAGGTCTCGTTTAATGGGTTCTGTTTTTCTGTTCCATAAGAACTCCCAAATCGATTTAGTAATCTGGGTGTAAACCCATTCCGGCATTTTAACCACCGTGGCTTTGTACCACAGGCCCGAAGCTTCTAGCGTATTAATAATCATGGCCTTGCCTTTTAGAGAAAGGGTCCGGGTGCGCCAGTGATTAAGGCGGTTCTCGAATTTTTTAACCCGATCCGCCCAGTTAGCACAGTCAAGGTTAGTATTACCAAGGAAAATGCCGAGGATTTTAAGTTAATCGGCAACCCAAGTGATGTTAACGGGGCCTGTAGTTCTTCCTGCCTGGGAGCCAATCCATAAACCCTCGGTCTTCTTGGGGTTAAGGCGGGACCCAGAGCCACGCTCGAAGGTCTGGATTAGGCTGAAAGCGCGGATTATGGAAAAATCATTAGCGAGGATTAATGTCGTGTCATCAGCGTACTGAGAGACCTCACAGATTTTGTTAGAGGAGCCCGGGATGGGGATGCCCTCAATAAGAGGATCGCGGCGGATCGCTTGCCCTAGCGTTTCCCGGCACTATGAGGCAGTACAACAGAGGGAATAGGGGGCAACCTTGTCGTACCCCTCGCTGGAGGGGAAACGACGAGGAAAGCCAGCCGTTGTTAATCACCCGGGAGGTAATATCCGTGTAGGTAACCTGTACCCATCTGCGAAAGTCGGGCCCAAAATTAAAGCGATGCAGCACACGTTGTAAGAACTGGTGATTTACGCGATCGAAAGCCTTCTCTTGGTCGAGGCTAACAACAGCTGCCGACCGCTGTTTATGCCCCGCGATCGATCGTAGCGCGTAAAAGAAATGGATTTTCAAAAATACTACGGCCGGGGACGCCACAAGTTTGATCTTCGTTAAGAATGTTAGGGAGAACCTTTCTCATTCTATTGGACAAAGCCTTTGTCGAAATCTTATAATCGAGGTTCAACAGCGAAATTGGGTGCCAATTTTTTTAAAGATAGTGGATCGTCTTTCCTGTAGAGCAAACGCAGGATGCCCTGGCGTTGCGATACCGAGAGAAAACCGCCACGGAAGGAAAACTTGAGCGTCTGCACAAGGTCCGGCCCAATAGATCCCCAAAACCTGGAATAGAATTCGGCTGGAAAGCCGTCTGCTCCCGGCGATTTAGCCGATACAATTTTTGAAAGCGCTGCGTGACACTCGTCGTGTGTCAACTCGCCTTCGCTCAATTTTTCATCTTCGGATGTCAAAGTGGAATCCAGCTGCTTTATGAGCCAGTCCTGGTTCGCAGAGTCTAACGGTTCCTCAGTGTAAAGTGCCTTATAGAAGGCCCGACATTCCTGGAGAATGCCACGGCAAGATTTTTCCGTTGTATGGTTAGTCACACGCAATTCGTGAATTGCATTACGTAGCTGGCGGGATTGTTCGAGCTGGTAAAAATACCGCGTGAGTTTTTCCCCCAGCTTGGTCCAATCTTCTTTACTACGGAGAATGCACCCCGAAATTCGTTCGTCGTCCATTTCTCTCAACCGATCTTTAATCTCGAGCAATTGATGACGATGATCGGCGTTGTTCGCATCAGCCCGGGATTGTCAATCCCTAAATGCTCTCGAGAGAGCGGCTCGCTCGCATCGGCGTGTGGTCGCGGCTTTGACACCGTGGGAAATTGCAATTTCCTTAAGTTGAAATTTACCCGCATCCCACCAAACTCTGGGGTCGGTGAAAAGGGATTTTTTTTGTTTTGAGTTTGCATTGAGACCAGAAAGATTCCACTTCTGTACAGAACTCGTCCGATTTTAAAAGTTTCGTGTTAAATTTCCATATGCCTCGGCCTCGGGGGTTTGAATTCCCCAATTGTACATTAATTGAAACCAGGTGATGGTTGGAGTAGGGGAAAACTTCGCTTTTGTGGTCACGCACTTCCGATCTCCACGCGCTTGGAGTGTAAAAGCGATCCAAGCGACAACCGACCGAATGTGGGCCATTAAACCAGGTGAATAAACACCGTGTCGGATACTTAACACGAAAAACATCCTCGAGGCCAAGTTGTTCCGTCAGTGCATGCAAATCGGGAATTCCCTTGTCCCCGAGGCTGTCATCGCCACCCCATTTATCCACCTGAGTGTTAGGAACACAATTAAAATCGCCTGCGAGGATAATATCGGTGTTGTGGTTGGCGTAACGCCACAAATTTGCGAAAAATGTAATGGTCGGTGTAATTGTTAGGGGCGTAAATATTTACAATTTGGACCGAGCGACTATTTTCTTGAATAATAGCTGCAACGACACGGCCGGCCGTGTCGGTAGAAAAGTTTTCGATTTTAATTGTGCTCCTGGGGTGGACAAGCAGGTCCACTCCGGCCGAACGTGTAGTGCCCGGAGACCAGCGCGCGTGACCGCCCCATTGTTTCGCCCAAAGATCGCGAGATCTGGTAAATGCGTCTCCTGTAGGAGACAGATGTCGAAATGGCTGTTTTGTAAGAAATTGAAAACTTTTTCCCATTTGAGGGAATCGGCGATGCCATTGACGTTAAGCGTACAAATGGACACCGCCATTAAGAAAAGAAAAACGGGAAAATTTAAATTAAACATTGTGATGCGTCCAGAAAAAGTTCATAGGCCTGTTGGGCCTCCCTGTGGAATTCTAACAGTTTGGCGAAGGCATCCTGTTTGATGGTATCGTTGAGGTTGCGCCAGGTTGCCGGTGTGACTGGGGCGAGTTTATATAGGCGTCCCTTCGCCTTGGTGTAGTTTCCCAGCCTGTGGAAGAGAAAATAGCCCCTGCATTTGTAAAAGATAGGGTCAGGAGCAGCGGCCATGAACGCTTTTCTGTTAGGCCCTTGTTGGTCGAGAGCGTCCAGGAAAGCCTTGACGCCAGATGTGATGGTCGCGGTCGGCCGTGAAATTTCCTGGGTGGAATTATCGAGGGAAAATTCGAGGGAATTAGTTTCTGAAGGGGGCGGATTGTCAGTAGTAGTTGCCTGTGTAGGCCCACTCTCTTGCGGGGAGTTTTCTGGACTCGGGGCCGGTGTGGAGACAAAGTGTTTCGAAGGCACCGTAAGCTCTTCGTCACTACTGGCGGTACATGTCGGAGGGGTCCTGTGTGGAGCCAGCGGCTTCTGCGTAAGAGGACGGCGTAAAAGGCTCCTCACTATCACCCCAGTTGCCAGTGAAAGCGTTTTCGGCGGTCATTTTGGCCTCAGGGTCTAAGGTAGGGCCGAGAGGATCTGCTGGTTCGGGTGGAGCCGGGTGTCGGGGGGTGGGCGGACGGGTGCTGTGGCTCGTTTATTTTTCGGACAGTTTTTCATCAGCGGTAGTCATGGCGGCTGGTTGTAAGTTTTCCCTCTCTCCTGTTTTTACCGCTTTTTTAGTTTGTTTCTTAGCCTGTAATAGTTTTACTTTCCTCAAAATACGACTATCTCATCCCAAGACTCGTCTGCATCTTGTTGGAGGCGTCATAGACTTGGAGACGACTCGAAACTTCTTTGTTGCATTGACATCGCGAGTCCGCCATCTTGGAACACGTGCGAAGGGATATTTTGGTACAGACCTGACTCGATATCCCAATTCTGTTTCTACATTTAATATCTCAAGATTGGTACAATGTGGAGACATCGAAATAAACCCTGGACCAGAACAGTCATTATCTCCGGGATTATCCACAACTCGCAAAAAACCTCTTTGGAAGTGCCCTTGTGATGTATGTACGAAGTCTGTTCGCTCCAATCAGAAAGGGATTCTCTGCGATGGTTGTAACAAATGGTTCCATCTAAAGTGCATTACCATGGATCTACAGGCTTATATTGACTTGGGGTCTTCTGATGAGCAGTGGTTCTGTGACAAAAATTGTGGGTGGCCTTTTAACTTCACTGATTCATTCTTTGAGTCGTCCTTCTCAACTGGGCAGAATGTAAGCTTAAGCTCTGATGTCTCTGTGGAATCTTCCCCTCACTCTGCTAATGGCTTCTCCAAGTGCTTATTATTAAATACGAGGAGTATTCGAAACAAGATCAACGACCTAAATGCTTTGTTATTAATGGACTCCTTTGACATTGTTGCCTTGACGGAGACTTGGTTAGACCATGAATTTGATGACCGTGATCTACATCTTGAGGGTTATAGTATCCTTCGTCGGGATAGACGTGGTAGGCGTGGTGGAGGAGTGTTGCTCGCAACTAAATCACACCTGCCATGTGTACGGAGATACGATCTTGAGGTAAATGCGGAGATGCTAGCCTGTGAACTAAAGACCAGTAATACACGATGTCTATTATTTGCAGTTTTTTACAGACCACCAGACGCTGAAGAGACGTTCTTGGATGAATTCAGGAGATTTCTCAATAAAGCTTCTGGTACAGGAATCGCTGATTTAATTATCACTGGCGATTTTAATTTTCCCTGTGTCGATTGGTCTACTGGATCACCAACTATTTTAGACAATTTGACTGAAACTTTTTGTGAAATCCTGGATGACCATTTTCTCACCCAAACAAACCCATATATCACTCGTCCCAGTGCCACTAATACCTTATCATCTGGTAACATCTTAGACCTTGTGTTGACGAATCATGAATCACTCATCGAAGGAACTACTGTGCACCCAAATGGATTTGATTCAGATCATTTCCCAGTCTGTTTCGCGATCAAGAAAAAGTTCAACAGGCCGAAAAACAGTCAAAGATTAGTTTACCGATATGATAAAGCTGACATTGATGGTCTAAGAAATACATTCTCTCACATTTTATGGGATTCCTACATATCCTGTGAGGATATTGACTCAGGTACGGCGAATTTCCAAGATCTTGTTCTCGCGGCAGTCAATCAACATGTACCAAACATGAAGCTTAGACGCAAGCCAAGACCTCCATGGATAGATAACGGAAACAGAGTGAAGCGATTCACGAAACAGGCTTGTCGGGAAATGTAGTTACGTCCTTTTTTCCTCTCATAATATTTATTCTGCTCTGCTTCAACGTATTGAGCACTGTTCCACGCGAAAATCGACTTGCAGACTTCCTATGTATATATATATATATATATATAACTAACTGCATATATATATATATATATATAGGAAGTCTGCAAGTCGATTTTCGCGTGGAACAGTGCTCAATACGTTGAAGCAGAGCAGAATAAATATTATGAGAGGAAAAAAGGACGTAACTACATTTCCCGAAAAGCCTGTTTCGTGAATCGCTTCACTCTTCAGGGGTTTAAACCCCTGAAGAGTGAAGCGATTCACGAAACAGGCTTGTCGGGAAATGTAGTTACGTCCTTTTTTCCTCTCATAATATATATATATATGTATATATATATATATATATATATATATATATATATATATATATATAATAAATAGAATTTTTTTCTTTTCTAAATGGCGGTGTCCATTTGTACGCTTAACGTCAGTGGCATTGCCGATTCCCTCAAATGGGAAAAAGTTTTCAATTTCTTACAAAACAGCCATTTCGACAACTGTCTCCTACAGGAGACGCATTTACCAGATCTCGCAACAGGCGATCTTTGGGCAAAACAATGGGGCGGTCACGCGCGCTGGTCTCCGGGCACTACACGTTCGGCCGGAGTGGACCTGCTTGTCCACCCCAGGAGCACAATTAAAATCGAAAACTTTTCTACCGACATGGCCGGCCGTGTTGTTGCAGCTACTATTCAAGAAAATAGTCACTCGGTCCAAATTGTAAATATTTACGCCCCTAACAATTACACCGACCATTACATTTTTTGCAAATTTGTGGCGTTACGCCAACCACAACACCGATATTATCCTCGCAAGTGATTTTAATTGTGTTCCTAACACTCAGGTGGATAAATAAGGTGGCGATGACAGCCTCGGGGACAAGGGAATTCCCGATTTGCATGCACTGACGGAACAACTTGGCCTCGAGGATGTTTTTCGTGTTAAGTACCCGACAAGGCGTTTATTCACCTGGTTTAATGGCCCACATTCTGTAACTCAAGTCTCAGATTAGCACTGCTCACACCCAAGAGCACGTTTTCTAGAATTCGTTGGAACTGTTCGGCTCGCTGAGCCTGAGTTATGGCTCCTCAGAGGGTCTAGTGTTTTCAATGTCACGCTATCGGAATGCGAACTGACATATTGAATGGCACTTCTGAGTGATCTGATTCTCCAGTTTCCGCTTGCATTTATGGCGGCAGTCAGAGCCGTTACCGTACTGTAATTACTACCGCCAACTGCATGCATCTACATATGGAGAGAACGAGTTACACCATACTTCAGATAGCAGTTATCTTGCTCCTCTTGGTTTTGTCGTGTCTTGGCTTAGAAGGTTTGTGACTTGTTATTTCTATTGATTCAGTATCATCAATTGTTTGATTAATCTTTGTTAACTCGATTCTCTCTTCGAATACATCTTTCTTAAATTCATTGGCTCTTCTTTGAAGTTCTGAGCTTTTCATTTTCACAGAAATGAAAGCAAAAGAGTTTGCTTAGATCGTGCTATCTCTGTAGTGAGTATCGATCGAACTGCCGTTGGATCGATGAATTTAAGATAACAGGAATTTGAAATATTACAATGCAATTGAATTGTGTATTTACTTTAATATTGGAATTAAATCGGATCATTCCTTGCTATCGATATATTGTGAAAACGAAATCTCCACAAAGAAATTTTTACTGTCTACTTTTTCATCAACCGACTATGTTCCTAGTCGACGTGTTGACTCATTAAACAGTCGTGATGTTTTGCATGACACAAATTTGCACGTAGCTAAACACCAAAGACTCTCGTCACCCTTTACTCTTATTAGTTACACAAATTTGCGCACGAAACAATCGTCAAATTTTCTTTTTTTTTTTATAACAGGAACCTGTTATTTAATTATTACGTGTAAGTTGTATTTGAATTCAATCTAAGTGGGGAATATTGTTTAAATAATTATCTTTTGCGGGTTTGTTCGTTACGTCATTGCCGCCGTGTTGGTGGACGTAAACAATAGATATCTCATTAGCTCCTTTTGCTCGTCCACCAGCATTTGTTCTTTTCACCATTGTTACCTGTGTCTCTAGAGATTGGTTGCAAGCCACCTATTCAGTCTCCCTCGCGGCCTTTTGGTTTTGTCACGCAACGCGTTGTCTTAGCCACGAGCGTTTTAAACTTCCAAGATCCAATAAGTAATTCTCCCTGCTTACTGCCATACTATCCCTTGTAAATTAGACTTGGGAATTTGGTCTTCTTCCAAAACAACACCCCCTAGCTGATGAGCTATAAGCTGTTCTCATAACCTGTTTGCAAGAAAACTTATTGGAATTTTAATGAGAAGTTGCGTGGTATTCACCTCTGGGAAATAAAAGTTTAAAATAAAGCCGTCGAGTCAAGGAAAGTTCACTTGAATGTGATAAGCAGGGAATATAGACAATCACTCTGCGTAATACTGAAGGCATGAGCAATAAGAAAGTGCTTTACTTAAAGGAGGTATTTTCTCACCGCAGACTGTGGTCGGAGACCTCCTCTACCACGAGTGATTGGAGGTGACGAAGCTATACCTCACTCTTGGCCATGGCAAGCCAGGATCATCCTCCAGGACAAAAATGGAAAGTGGAATCACAAGTGTGGTGCGTCCCTGATTCATCCAGAATGGATCGTCACTGCAGCCCATTGTTTGGCCTTCCACCCGGATCCAAGAATATACGGCGTCATTTTAGGTTTGTCTTAATAGGGGTGTCAAACAAATGATGCACCACTGAACGGATGGCACGATTTTTTGATTTTTCCTTCCGTGGCGGTTTTCTCTCGGCATCGCAACGCCAGGGCATCCTGCGTTTGCTCTACAAGAAAGACGATCCACTATCTAACAATACGCACTCTTCGTGGTTAGGTATAAGGTTTACGGCTCAAGCTGTCCCTAAAATTCTGTGCTGTATTGTTTCCTTTTTCAGTGAAACAGGTTTCCAGGACTTTGCGAAGCTACAATGACCATTGTTATATACCTAGACTTTCCCTCGACAATACGAGCACTGCAATTGGTTGATTCGGGACTCTCGGGAAAACAAAACTAAATGTTTCTTCGGGACCATACATGAAGCGTATATTATTTCTCCGCTTTTTCACTGTTTACCGCTAAAGGGCTCCTAAAGAAGCTCTTTATGGAAACTCGACTATCACCTGTATTTCTTCGGGAAAACATAGCTTTTTTTCTTTGGGTGAGGAACAAGAATTATCTTTTTCGGTTCACTTGATAGAGTGGTCGCCTTCATGACTCGTTTATTACAGAAATGCGTTTTTTAAAACGCTTTAATTGATAGTCGAAGTTACAATCAGTGATACAGTCAAAAATGCCATTTTCCTGGTGGCTCCCCAATATGTATCTAGCTCAGATAACAAATGAATTACAGAAGACGCGTTTAAGTTACAAAATAGTCACTGGAACCCTTTAAAGTCCATAGGCTTTTCATCTTACTGGCAATCTTCCTCGATCTGGAGTTTCACCGTTGCCACGTTACTCCCACGCAAGACTTCCCCCCCAGTAGATCCCAAACTCTGTCAGCGAAATGATATTACAGTTGAAACATAGTCTATAATTAGATGAATATGTGACTGACTTTTCATTTACTGATTAATTGATAGGAGATCATGATTGGGCGGAAAAGGAACCTTCAGAGCAGTGTTTCGAGGTTTCGCAGTTGTACGTAAACAGGTTTTATCAAACGATATCAGGATATGGTCACGACATTGCACTTATTAAACTGTCAAGACCAGCGATTCTTAATAAAGATGTGAATCTTGTGTGCCTTCCGAAGCAGAACAACAGAGTTGCTATTGGCAAGATGTGTTACTTGACAGGTACCCTTGTAACATTATCTGTCATAGGATTTATAGAATATTTAAGGTACTACGTGCGCTCTCATTGGTTGATAGATGAGTTCAAATGAAAGTAGGTAGCGGATCCAGAGGGGGGAGGGGAGGTGGTTTTTTATGCGTATACCTGCCGGCTTTCCTTCCTTTTGCGTTTATTTTTTCACCCAAAATAAGGGGCCACTGAACACGGTTGTGACTTTGCGCTCTCTGTGTTTTCCAGAAATAGTTCATGAATGCATTAAGAGAATTTTCCCGTGTATACATTGCCTCATTTTAAAACTAGGCGTGTTGAGAGAATTTTCGAAAGTCTTTCAAACAAGACGTGTTTCTCCTCTCAACTGCTTTCTCAAACGACGCCTGTCACGTCACGTCACGTTAAGCTTGGAAATGCCCTTTTGTAATTTGTGTTTCCTTTCTTTCTGGATAGGCTCTTTCATTTTCTTTGTTGGACTTTGTTTTTCTTTATTCATCTTTTGGTGATATCGTTAAGTTAATGTCTCTAATGCAAGGGCTGAGCTCATAGTTTGGAGAGTTCCCTTATACATGTAGCCCTTTTTTAAACCTCAGTCACGCAAAAACTATTTGGCCTTTCCTCTGTCGTAAAGTTAAAATTCAGACATATTGCACATGAATAAATATTAATTTCTAATCATTCTTAGGATGGGGAGTTTCGAAACCTGGATCTAGCGAAAAAACCCCAAAACTGCAGCAAGCTCGGTTACCAACGGTCAATTATTCAACATGTTGGATTGGAAATTCCTTTTTCCAGCCTATCGACGACGAAACGATGCTTTGCGCCGGTTTCGGTGAAGGAAAAACCATTAGTGGATGTAATGGTGATAGTGGTGGACCGTTAGTATGCGAGGAGGATGGAAAATTTGTTCTGAGGGGTGCTGTGAGCTGGGGGATACCAGGATGTCCAGGCGGAAGACATTATTCGGTTTTCGCCCGCGTCAGTTCTTTCGTGAAATGGATCGAAGATCATATAAAAAACAGCGACATCTATTAACTTATTCGGCTCTCATGTATCTAAACTGTGTCTTAAGTATCTGAGCATCTCAGCTCCGGTAAGATGATTTCCCGAATGTCCAAACTGACTTCAATGAAAAGATAGGAACGATGAAGTATTTTTCTCAGAAGTGTGGTGCAGCGAGTGCTTGTTCAGCTTTCAGACAACTATTTATAGTGTCTCTTGTTCTGAGCATGTTGTTCGCTTTTAAGAGCCATTAGTAGGAGTATTCAGAAGAAGGAGTTTCCAGTAGAAGACTCCCCTGAGTCGTCTTCTTCTTAGTGTCTAAACGTCTTCGTGGAATTTAGTGGCATACCGTACCAGAATCTTTTAGTTTTCATTTATTGTTACTTTTGCAAATCAGGGGTAGTATCACTTCCGTACCCTCCCCTCCCTACTTTAGTCACTATGTAATGACATGTATCGACCTAACTTGAAAAACGGCAACCAGAGCATCAGGTCACTAAATATGATGTACATTGAAAACAACTCCTTTTTCACAGAAGCACATATTTTATTCAGTTCACCCACCACTTGTATCATTGATATAGAGCAGATCAATCCTTTCTGGGCATCACATTGAAGAATACCCACCAAGAAGCTGTAACATGATAGAAAAAAAGAAATGAATTGACATAAACCAAAGGACTAGTTTAAGTAATATAGAAATCCTTATCAACGATCTTCCTGAGATATCTTTTTCAAGAAAATTTGAGCCTCGCACGATGAGGGAAATTCCGCACATAAATTGTTTTATCAGGCTGCATCCCACAATTAACTTGTGATGAAGATTCCGTCGCAGGAGTTCTACCCATGCTTCTTAAGCTGTGTGCGGCGCCAGAAAGTATGGCCCACATCTATTGTGTCCTGCTTTCTAAGTACGGACAGTGCTGTACTCCAAAGTAGTTCTTTAGTATCGATATGTTTGGTTCTCGTTTATACTGAAAGTGAATATATCTTTTCGCTTTAAACGGAGTAGAGTAAGAGGGTAGCATGCCCTATCAATATTTCTAAGCATTAGCCTAAACTAACCTTTAGCACCGACCACATGTTTTGAGGCAGTTTCTTATCACGTAGTCATGCTTGCGGCAAAGATACTTCCAGAGGTGACATTCTGGGTTTCCATCTCTACAAGCTAATGAAAAAGAACGTACACGCTACAATTTTATTCAATGATTATCGCTTTAGTTAGCGCAGTAATTACTTGTTTACGGCTTGGGGCTCATTATTTTGAGAAATGCGAAATTAGTTGTCATATTCAAGGATCACACACAACCGTAGTAGTGAAAAGCTTTTGACTTTTTTTACCTTTAATTGTTATTATATCATTTGTCGTTTGTTTGCTTGCTTTTACAATCTATTTGTTTCGACATGACAAAATGTCGGTGATGGACGGTCCAATGATAAATAATCTGAAAATATGTTTCGATTAGAACAAAATTTATACTTACAGCCACCGCCACCTCCACCCCCGCCCCCTCCACCCCCGCCAAAACCTGAAAAGGAGGGAATAAGTAATCAGTGCAGGTATGGCGACCGTTTGTTTTTAGGACTGGAAAACAGGGAAGAGATCATGATGACTCAGCCCTCAGTCTGAATAAATGTATGGGAATTTACAATTGGTCAGTGGGTTTAATACGATTAAAAGCTATCAACGCCTTAACTCCCGGAGTTGATTAACAAGTAATTTCTCATAATATCCCTACTTAATTCAGTAAATAGGTATTGAGAATACTCAAAGGAATTAGGTGGAATTTGTTATCTTGATCTAATACCACTTGATCGTCGCTAATTTCCAAGGAAATGTGTAGCAGCCAGATGGGAAGAATTAATAATCAGATCTTGCTGAGGAGTTAAACGGTCAAACGGTGTCCACGGTAAAGGCCAAATGACTTAACGTATTGGCATAAAACAAAGAAATCTGTACTATGCCCAGGGCTTGTAGATCTCCTAACCCCAACACTAACAGACTACACTAAATAACGTATTAAGCCAAGTAAGATGAAAAACAAACAACACCAAACATGAACAGTAGCATCGACAGTCAAAACCAGACAGTACCATAGAGGGATCGAATGCCGTTGATGTCGTCAGAATGGAGTTGCATGTTTGCAACGTATCCCGTATAATAAGGATACATAATTGCACCACGCACATTAGAATGTTCAAGACCCAGTGCGTGACCGAATTCATGGGTGGCAACCCACAACAAATTTGTTCCACTTGATTGCCCGTCTGTGTACGTTTCATCTTCGTCAAAATGGGCGCGGCCATCTGATGGAAAGAACGCATGTGCCAAGACCTTACCCGGCCCGTCAAATGGATAATTGCATCTCCTTTCACCGTATACACCTCCATGAGATCTGTATCCGAAACTTTGGAAATAAAGAGGTGTAGTTACAGTTAGAGGTAAAGTACTATGGACGCTCAAAAGACTAAAACGTGAAAATGCTTACCTTCTTTTGAAGTTTTCATTTAGCTTTTGCAGGGCCTTATTTCCCTTATATTATGTATGCCTTCGGCTCGTAATGTATAATCTGTGCGAGTGTTCTCCCAACATCTCGCGTGGCTTTATCACGTTATAGAGTGCGGAAAAATTTGTTCTATCGCTTAATTCCCCTGGTTATTATACGTAACTTAACAGGCTCTTTAACTTATTTTCCTTTCTTGAATTTCTGACCTGCGACAACATTTTATTCGTCAGGAGGAGGGAAGGGGTTGGAAGAATTTGGTTGTGTCACTACAAAATTTTACCTCTTTCTCCTTAAGTCTCTACAATATTCGCATCATCCCCCCCCCCCCCCCATCGTAGGCATTTCACTCGCAGTCAATCTTCTATTGCCTTCCCCCTTACCCCCCTTATAATCTGTTGGCGACGACTGATCATCCCCCTCCGTTCCCCCTAAAAACCATATCGCATGAGATCTCTAAAATCCCTACCCCCCTCCCCGACGATAAATAGTGACTGATTCTGAAGATTGTCGTCACTGATACCAAAATCGTCATTTTTACTCTTACAGCACCCTACCTTATTTTAAGATCGGCTCTAGAACTGGAGGATCTGGAAAAGGACAAGCCTGAGACATCAGCCCAGTATTGTAAAGCTCTTTGGAAGATGCGGTCTTGTTGCGAGTGAGGTAGGTCTCGACCATGCTGAATAAAATACGTTAAATGCGTTTTCCTCCACTTTGAGCCAGTACTGTAACGTCTCACTCGACCCCTGGCTGCCACGTCATCAGGCATTCCACATCTCGGTTTTTTCATCAGCGTTACTGTTGCACGATCGAGTCGGCCGGTGACTTTCAGCCCCGCGAAACGCTGGAAGTTCTTGATTGCTGTATTAACATCGTGGTTTCCAGATCTTGAGGTCGAAAGGTAGTGGTACTGGTTTAGAAAATTCTGTAACAAGGAAAAATTGATGAGAGACGGTGTGTTATAAACGAAACAAAATGGGAGGACAAGAATGAAGATATTACATAAAGGCGTAACTTCAGCTGTGAGTCAATGATTCGTATCGGTAAAAAAATGTGGTCAAATAACTGAAAATAGTATTCATTTCTAGCATTAGGGGCGGTTAAGCCGGGAAATTTCAGTGTATATTTTTTTGGAATGAAACTACGATCCTGAATGGACCAAGAAACAGTTATGGTAGTTTTTGTTTTAGTAAAAAAGGTGAACAATACTCGTCAGATGCTGGCGATGTTTCTTGGAATCTCAGGCGAATCATTCGAGTCCAGCGCTGTTACATTTTGTCTACCAACCGAGTTTGTCCTTCCCATCATCTTGTCAAACATGCAATGCGAAAATGAAAGCACTTTCAAAGCGGGAACACTTCGAGTGCACCGTTAATTTGCTGTCGAATTTCAAAAAGTCGAATTGAATTTCCGAGTGATAACAGAACATAATGGTATATTGTGTACAGATACATATTTCATCTTCCTCACCACCCGTGGTAGACACGGACTGGTTACTGAGCCGCGCAGCAAGGGATTGAAGACCCCAATTATAGTGTCTTGATTTTGGGCAGGGTACTATATCTTCACAGCGCATTTTATTCATTCAGGAGTATTAATGGGTAACAGCGATGCCTAACAAAACACTTAGGAGTAACGTACAAAGCACACAAATCTCACTCAGATGAATATACCCATGAACTGTTAAATTGAAGCTCAGGTGGCTAAACAACTTAGAATCACATACCTTTCCTCTCTTATCATATATAAATGCAAAAACAAGAACCCTTACCAGAGCCTCTGTAGCTTCATCTTCAGCGTGAGTTGAGGCCAGCGCCCCAAAGGCGAGAACTAAAAGCCAAAGCATGGTGTTCGAGTAATCTCGAAGATGTTGGCGATTCCTTTTTTATGCATTGGTTTTTTTTCCTGAGTCATTTTTATGTCACTGAATTTTATTTCGTAAACAGCTATGATAATACAGGCTTAAGAAAATTTAAATTGCGTTTTTGCAATTGGGCCTGAATTTGCTCACTTTAAAGGTGATGTAAGCTTTCGAGGTAAAAGTAATTTCTATGTTTGCATCAGAAGGAAGAACAGCTCAAACTGATGTTTGCACAACTGAATGTTTTCTAAATTTCATTTACTTGTGTGTTTTTATACAAGCAGTGAATCGGGGATGAATGTTGTTAGCAATTTTCAAGATGTTTGTTTCAAGAAGAGAGCTGCGCATTCCAGTATTTTAAAGTATGGTGACGTGTGCATGTTTTTCCAAAAAAGGGTGTTTTATCATTATTTCCTTTCCTGCAATTGTTTTAAAAGAGTAATTATTGAAAAATATCTGCTGTTATATGAAATATCAAGATATCAACCTGGCACATAGTTTAATCACTTGGTGTGGTACAGCGTAGACAGTAGCCCCACCCTCCTTGAATTTGTTCACCGAAGTGGAGGTGGCTAGTGGTGGGTGTTTACTGAGCTGCTAAATGGCGATGTAAATATCCACCTCTTGCCACCGACGTTGAGGTAAATAGTTGTTTTACTATATACTAAGACAGTGCGATAACATAGCACAGAAATATCATTTAACTCACTTATCCTGCAACGATTACAATATTTTCGGGTGCAAACTCTGCACGAGTTGCCCGAAGGTGAATAGTTAACGATTATTCAACGAGCGCGCATTGGATATAAGTTGGCTATATAACCAATCTCTTATCCAACAACCGCGGATGGAATTATTTTTTATTAAATTTCATAAAATCCTTAACCTGTGGATATCTGAAGCTAAATCCAGCTCCACAACAGTTGGCGCAAAGCATTTCCATATAAGGCGACCCAGGATATGAGTTGATAACCGGAGTTGAGTGAACAATCAGAACACTAGTAATGGTATAATCGGAGTTTGGGTTGCTAATCAGAGAACGCATTCAACGCTCACCACTGTTTTAGCATATGCTACAACATAATATATCGCCAAAGATACATTGTCGTTTCATGTAGGAGTGAGCATGTCTTGTCAAGGTGTGATGCAAACAAAGATAATTTATATTTTTTTTTACAATAATACGACACTGAATACTAAATAGGCAGATTTGCATTTTGTAACAGATTCCTTCTCTTAACGTTTCCCGGATTTCTATAGCACTCATTAAGGAGGAACTATCCAGAGATTAAATCTCCCTTAGAAAGTGTTTTTACAAGACAGAATACCTCTGGCAATTTAAAAACGAAATTTTCTATGAATTGAAGAGTTTTTAACAATTTTCAGTATTTGCTTTTTTTATTGCAATAGCTTTATGTTGGTATTAAATTCACGAAGTTTGATATGATTTGAAGAGTGAGTTTCAACAGCTTTTAGAAGTTGCAGTTTTATTCTAACAGCTTTATGTTGGTACAAAAAATATCCATACGAATGTGAAGTTTTAATTTCAATTTCTTTACACAACTGAGCTTTTGTAGGAAGGCAACCTGACATAATTTAATCACTTCATAGCATTCTCGCGTTTCTGTCCTTGAGTCGAACCAGCTGATATCGTATACAATAACAAGATTTAATAAAAACCTCAAGTTTTAATCTAACAGCTTTACGCATCTGTGCCCCTGAGGAGCGGCCATTTTGATTTGTTTGAACAGAGATTCAACTCAAAGCGTATGTAAGGCATAAAAGTGTACAACAAGACTAGAAGGTCTGCTCGAAGAAGAATTCGAAGTCGACAACATGTGGTCGCTGCCGTTCCTTGCCACAATCCTGGCACTAGGAGTCGTCCAAGCAGAGGACGATGAATCATTTGCGTTGGTAGGAAAATGTACTTATAATGAAGAGCAATTATTGAGAATCGCACTATCTCTGAAAAAGCTACTGTAATTACCGGTTACAAAGAAACTATTAGTCAACTAGAAGAAGGATAATAAACCCAACAGCTCATTTTCAGCATTTAGCAAACGACATCAATAATAATCCGCGAAGTTAGAGTTTGTTCAATATCGCCGATGACGACAAAATTCCGAGTCTTAAAAATGAATTATCTAGGTTGAATGAAAAAGGTTTGCATACATTGAAAAATTTTTCGCAGCTTTTTCTGTAGTTTGCCGGCATCGTTCTAGGAATTGCGTTTTTTTATTTCGGAAAATCAACCCTTTTTTTCTGTTCCAAACAGGAGATACCATAATCATTTTTGGGCGCAGAAGGTAAATGAAATGTGATGATTAAGGCTGTGGTCTGAAGGGAGTTAAGTGCTGCAGCAAGATTAAGATATAACTGATTCAAAAAGAGCATAAAAAACCTTCCAATTTTTTATTGGCTGTTCACGGTCTTTTCTCACCAGATCTTTCTCCTGAAAGTCAAAGTTTGTTCTGTTTTCCTGTTTCCGCTGTGTTTGATGTACTCATCTAATCAGCGACTTTGTCTATTATGGAAATCATAATAAAAACAATAATTGAATCAAAAATTTCCTTTACGTTTGAGTTAAGTTATACAAAAGAAAGTAATGGGACTAATCAAGAACAAAGCATTAGATTTTCGCCGTTATTTTTCTTTAATTCACTTTTCTCTTTGAGCCTTTTTTTGCTGAATTTATACAATATCTCAATTGTATCGTTTTTTCATGGCTTTTTCTAAATGCTCTGCTTATTGGCTTGGCTTTGCTCTGCTGATTGGCTTATTTGCCTAATTTTGTAAATTTTGGTAGCGCAGTGAAATTACATGCATTTAGGATGACGGACAAACGTTGAAATTTTGTTCTCGACTAGTACAGGATATAAAGTTTCGCCGAATGTTTTTTTCATTATTGCCATTTTATTGTTTATGCATTTAGTAGACTATTAGAATCTATTTCATTTTTTAATTTCTTCATTTTGTCGCGATCATATAGGTACTCGCATCCAAACTACTGGCATTTTGAAAGGTACGACGTCTGGAGCATCTTTAAAAATCATAAAAATTGTTAGCTTTGACCACGAGTAGTTGTATAGCTTAAACAAACGAAGGATTGATTAAATGGATTATTCATCAAACGAACTCAATAGGTCCTGAGTACTTTGCATTGATTGGCTTAAATTTTGATGTTGATCCTCCTGTTATAGTCTAGGAAAGGATAGAAAGTGCCTTCACGTTACGGAGAAATTTCTTTTTGAACCAGCCAGTCATGGTACAAGCCACCAGACAACAGTCAAAAATGGGACATTAGGGTGTTTTTAACACCAATAATACCGCAAAGCAATTCGGAAAACTCCAAAGCGTCGCAAAAAAATTACCAAATACCGCAGTACTTCAATATCGAGTCGAGACTCGATGTTATGCTGAAACCACTACTCCGTATGTTACGTTTAGAGCAAAAAAAAAAAACACGGAAACCAAAATTAAGAATTTGTAATGAACGTTCAGTCACTCTTTTTTTTTTTTCGATTTCAGCCTGTTCAGTTCCGAAAGAATAGGAAACTGGAAAAAGCTCGAAAGGCTGTGGAGGACTTAGGGGATAATTCTTGATACCGTTCAGACTGCTAAAAATCTCCGGCATCCCGCAGGTTCAGAATATAGGGCAATACTTCAATTCCAGATCAAAATTATTCAATACCAAGAGAAAACTGTCCAATACCACCAATAGACCACTTTCATAAATGGCTGCCGGATTAATGTTCTTTTGTTTGAATTTAAATTAGCCCTTCTTACCTCGTTCTCCAGTACAAAATTCAAAAGAATACATTATCTCAAGCGAGGCCAGAAGGGCTAATTTAAATTTAAACAAAAGAACATTAATCCGGCAGCCATTTATGAAAGTGGTCTATAACGCAAACTCCAATGTCCCGCTATGCAGAGTGCTTTTCGAATGAGTTTCGAAACAAAACCAAAGTTAATCCAACAGCCAATTAGAAAAAAAATCAAGGAAAAGCGAGAATTCCAATCTCGTGAAAATTGCACTAGTGAAATGCAGGCGAAAAAGTCGCGATTGGTATATGACCTACAGAAAAATAATTTCAACCCCTGAAGAGTTTTGACATTGAGCTACGAATTTCTTTAACATCGAATTAAGTCAATATGTTCATTGTTTCTCTTTTAGTTAATCTGTGGCTCATCCCCATTTTAACAAAATATATCTACTCACTAAAACAAGGGAAGCCTTTCATATAACGAGTCCGTGGAGGGTCTTCGATCAAAGATAACGAAAAAGGGCCTGGCTCGAGGTTCGAAATGAAGGCGCGAGAGCCTGTGCCTTATCAAAATATATCCTGCGGTCGGGTGCCGATTTCAACTGATCACCATCAAGTCTAAGCTGGGACCCTGGTCATTTTCATTCACCCACGTCTGTTTATAAAGCAGCCTCAATTCACATGTTTTTTCTCCTCTTTGGCGAAATTTGACTTTAGTCGCCTAAAGTTATGGCGGCTTTAGATCCCAGAGTAGGTTTAAAATTGTCGTCACCTCGGCTCTCTTAAGATCGAGCCGAAACATGAAGTGCATGTTACACAAATTTGACATATTTCACGGAACAATCAGGTTTAAATTTCTTTGATTTGCAAATGGTCGAAACAGTTATAACTGCTCAAATAATTTTCTTCCTTTTATTTCGCACATGCTAACTGTGATTTAGTTATAAATTTCCTTGATTGGTCTGCTTATTAAAGCAGAACTTTGCAACAAACACGAATTTATTACCTTCCTCTCATTTACCAAAAATACGCCGAGGATCGGTCAAACATTAAAAAATAGCCCCTCTGTAAATTGGGTACAAACACTAAAACTACCAAATGCAGCACTGTATTCTTTATTGCATTGTATCTAAAGTACTTCTACATCAAGTAACTTGAAAGACGCCGTCTCAAGGGACACTTAGCTTCGGCGTTTACACGTTACCTGCAACCAACAAAAAGCTCCTGTAATTTGCAAAGTAATCAATCTGATAAATGACTGAAAGAATAAAAAAGAAATAAAGAAAGATAGAAATAGAGAAAGAAAGAGGGAACGAATAAATGATTGAATGGAGAAATTTAATAACTGATTAATGACAGATGGGTGAAATTGCTCTTCTAAATTATGTAACTTACAATTGAAACAGGACTTGGGGCACCAGTACTTCATATTGTCGGGGTATATTTGACAATAATCAGCATCCACATAAGGTTTACATTCCATTCTGTCGTTGCAATTACCTGCATGGTTTGTTATCATACAATTCACATAAGTTACAAGTCCAAATCGAACGTGTAAATATCCCTCGTTAGAACCCACCCATTATTTTTCGCGCGATTCTATTGGCTATTTTACGTCACGTGGCTCAAAATCAACGAACAGTTATCTTGCAATAACCCCTATTTACGTCAATTTCTACCCTCCGATTATTTCAGCAGAGATAAAACAAAGCCAGCGGAAAAAAAGCCATGTCAATAGTTTCATTTTTCACCTTTCTCGTTTGCAGAAGTCCACTGGCAGTGACATCGAAAAAACTGGTCTCTAAGTTTGGCTGAGAGACTCTCCTCAAAATTTTGCATTTGCCCTCGAAGCTTGGCTTCTCTACCAAATCAGTATTAATTTTTTGGACAATATCTCAATCGGATACATTATCAGTCGATATGCCAGCAGCCTGAAGGGGTTTATCAATAAATAAGCAGCTGTTCACGAGTTATATTAACAGTTTCGATGCGTGGATGCAGTGTTGGTTGGTGAAAAGCATGTTGTGTTATCAAAAACCTTTTTCGGGCAGCTTTCGCTTACAATGTCTTTTAACATTCGTTTGATTTAGATCAGTGAATAGCCTGACCGGATGGTCATCATACTATTAAATGAAAATATTTTTGAGTACCTTAATACTTCTATAAGCACATGCAATAGATCCTAGATTTAAATACTCAATTTCAATGCATTTATAATGACTCTCAGGTTTTCGGATAATGAATTCAATCATATGATATGAACATATTAGACTTACAATGAAAACTCTGATTGGCCGAGAGCGTACAGTCAATATACAACAGAGTGTGAAGTTGACACGATAACCCAAGATCTGTAGCAGATATTAGGTTATTATGTCTAGGCTCCAAGACCCTTAAGCTTGTCCGTGTAGTGTTCTCAAACTCTTACAAACTTGGAGAGAAGTGTCGTGTCATGCAGATAATAATTGAATTTTAGTTTCGCCTGATATCATGCTCAACCTCATCCAATAATTGCTTATTAACCCGTTTTGTTCACTTACTAAACAATATGTTTTTGTAAGCACAGTCACTTACCTGAATCCGTGGGAGCAGGGTTGGGAGCAGGAGTCTGTACTCCACCGCCGCCGCCAGTGTTAGGACCTGTTTGGAAGGAAAAGGACAAGAAAGTTTTAAGACAGTGTACTTAAACCTTGACGTTTGTAGGGGACCCTGCAAATTACTCTTCTGAGTGGATATCACAAGCACGTATGCTCCTCAACAGTGAGGAAAGCTTTTACATGTATGTCGACCAACTATTGAATAGATGTTAACCCAATCACCCACCATAGTTTCTTTAGTATACAGTAGAGAACTCTTTGGAAGTAAATGGCTAACGCAGTTTCATTGAGCCATGAGATGCGACAGTGTCCATCTTTCTCACCGTACGGTCATCTCATAAATCCATGTCACGAAATAGTGTTCAAAACCAAAATCTTTTTGTACTAACCGTACAAATACTGTATGCCTGCAATGTCGTCAGAATGAAGTTGCATGTTTGGTACATAGCCTGTATAGTAGGGGTACATGATGGCACCACGGACGTTAGAGTGAGCTAGTCCCAAGGAATGACCAAACTCGTGTGTTGCCACCCATAGAAGGTTGGTACCACTTGATGTGTCGTGAGTAAAGGTTTCATCCTCATCAAAATGAGCTCGTCCGTCGGTAGGATAGTACGCATGCGCTAGAGTACCACCGGATCCGTCAAAGGGATATGGACAAGTTCGTTCTACACCAGTCCCTCCGTGACTGTAGCGTCCAAAACTAAGAGATAAAAGGAGTGTACTGTTTGTGTAAAAGTTGTTTATAAAAGAGAAACATGTCTATGATTATTGAGAGTACCCAATTTGCTCTTTGCTTTTGCCTTGGAGGCAACTGGTTGAGACAGTTTATCTTGCTATCTATTGAATGACATTAGATTTTGTTAGACATTTAAGAATAAACACTAGCGAGAAAAACACACAACGTTTCGATGACTCCATGTCATCATTCTCAAGTGAGAAGAGAATAAAAATGAATAGTTAATTTATACCGTACGAAGGTGGCAAACGTAAAAAGTTTAAAATATTTAAAATATTTAAATAAATAATTGCGCGTGTTAAGTTCATAAATGTAAACTATTAAATAAATAGTTTCGCGCGTATGGAATCCGATTGTTTGTTCAAAGAGGGCTTCATCTTCTTTATGAAAAGCATTTCATGAACGAAACAGTCCAGTTTCCCGGTGCACTTTTTAAGTACGTTGAAATGCTTGATCAGGTCGCCGATGGTTTGTAGGCCGTGGTCGTTCTTTAGATGTTTGCCGATGGCCGAATTACGGTGCTCATTAATACGTTGATGTAAATGCCGGCTGGTGTACCCGACGTACTCTGCATCACACAGATCACATTTATAATTATATACAACGCATTGTTGGCTAACTATAGGAGGTTTAGGCTCACGTACTCTGAGATCTTCACAGATTTTGCGACTCTTGAACACGGGATGAAGGGTGTGATCGATTTTGTTGCTTAGATCTGATAATTGCCTTTTCACTGCGTCAGCTGACTTTTGATCTTTAAAAGGCAAAACCACTCGGTGAACAGCATTTTCGTTGACGGATAATTGAGCTTGCACTACAGGGTTTTCCGACCTAACTGAGGTGACAAAGTGAGAGATGGTGGAATTGATGAGGTGGTCGGGATACTTGAGGTTTGTAAACATCATCTTTAGATGATCACATTCAGATTGGAAGGACTCCCATGTGGACGACAGGCGGAATGCACGATTCAACATGGTCTTAAGTAGTGATTTCTTGTACCTTTTATCGACGTGGCTCTGGTGATGAAGCAATAGGCCTGTGTTTGTTGGTTTCCGATAAACACTAGTTTCTAGTTTACAGCCTTTTTTGAGCACTTCCATACCGACAAAAGGTAACTTGTTTCCAGATGCTAGCTCCATGGTGAAGTGTATGGACGGATGGCAGTTATTTAGCGTTGATAATAAATCTTCTGCCGCTGGTACACTTGTGACAATAGCAAACGTGTCATCCACGTACCTTCTGTAAAATTCAGGGAGCTTGTTGTCTTGATCTAGTTTCTCTTCGATAGGACAAAGAAATGCGTTTGCCATAAGTGGGCCCAATGGAGAACCCATGGCCACACCGTCGGTCTGCTCGTAAAGATTGCCATCAAATTGGAATAGTTGATTCATAGTTGCAACTTCTAGAAGTTGAACCAGTTCAGGCTTTGTAATGCTGAGGTCGTGTGTAGTATTAAACCAGTTGTCAGCGAACGCCTTCTCAGCGATGATTTCGATCATTTCTTGAAGCGGCACATTAGTGAATAGTGACGTGACGTCATAGGATACCAGAATGTCCTTCTCGTCGATGACTAGGTTTTGAATCTCATCGGCGAAGGAGAAGGTATCTGATATTGTGTAGCGATTGCTTGACAGGGGCTTCACTTTGTCATCAAGCCACTTGGCGAGGGCATAGTTGTAAGTGCCGGTGGCAGATAGGATAGGTCTCATCGATAGATTCTCTTTGTGTGTCTTAGGGAGTCCATAAAGATGGGCAAGGCGTGAGCCAGCCTGGCAAACACAGTCGGCAATCTGCTTTGGTAAGATCTTCCGTACAACAGATGCAAGGTGCTTTTCCTTCTCCAAGAGCAGTTTAGTGCGAATGTCATCAGAGAGGAACTCGGATCAAAGCTCAAGCAGAAGGATACCTTGAAAGATGAGATCAACGCGATTTATGACGAAATACGTCTCAACTGCTCGCCGCTCCAATACATGTACATCGTAAGAACTATGGCAAACCTACGGAAGAAACACATCGAGAGTGTAATGGCCAATCATACCAACAAGATAATAAGGCTATTGAACAAGGATCATGATGTCGACAAACACATCCACAACATCTCGTCACACAAGCTCTCATTTTTCCAAAAGCTTGTTCTCTCCCGAGGTTTAAAGTTCTCCCTTCCACAACGCATATCTGCCATCGAGATCAAAGCTAGTTTTGAAAAACTCTACTGGAAACTGGAGCGGACACTTGCTGATGACAAGAAAGAGTTAACTGCCGCAACCCTCCGTTCTATTGCACTTAATTACATCGAGTGCAAATCACCGAAGCCGCCAAAACCACTTCAAAGGGCTATAAAGCAGTTGAAACGACTTGACAACATCGTCGTCACGAAGCCAGATAAAGGTACTGGTGTAGTCATCATGAACAAATCTGATTATATTAACCTGCTGAGCCAGGCATCTATCAATGATACATCGAAGTTCACACCTGTCAGCCTGCAGAGACCAAAAACGAGAGGCCGCCCAGTAAAGCATTACCACCCTCTATTGGAGAAGGAAAAGCACCTTGCATCTGTTGTACGGAAGATCTTACCAAAGCAGATTGCCGACTGTGTTTGCCAGGCTGGCTCACGCCTTGCCCATCTTTATGGACTCCCTAAGACACACAAAGAGAATCTATCGATGAGACCTATCCTATCTGCCACCGGCACTTACAACTATGCCCTCGCCAAGTGGCTTGATGACAAAGTGAAGCCCCTGTCAAGCAATCGCTACACAATATCAGATACCTTCTCCTTCGCCGATGAGATTCAAAACCTAGTCATCGACGAGAAGGACATTCTGGTATCCTATGACGTCACGTCACTATTCACTAATGTGCCGCTTCAAGAAATGATCGAAATCATCGCTGAGAAGGCGTTCGCTGACAACTGGTTTAATACTACACACGACCTCAGCATTACAAAGCCTGAACTGGTTCAACTTCTAGAAGTTGCAACTATGAATCAACTATTCCAATTTGATGGCAATCTTTACGAGCAGACCGACGGTGTGGCCATGGGTTCTCCATTGGGCCCACTTATGGCAAACGCATTTCTTTGTCCTATCGAAGAGAAACTAGATCAAGACAACAAGCTCCCTGAATTTTACAGAAGGTACGTGGATGACACGTTTGCTATTGTCACAAGTGTACCAGCGGCAGAAGATTTATTATCAACGCTAAATAACTGCCATCCGTCCATACACTTCACCATGGAGCTAGCATCTGGAAACAAGTTACCTTTTGTCGGTATGGAAGTGCTCAAGAAAGGCTGTAAACTAGAAACTAGTGTTTATCGGAAACCAACAAACACAGGCCTATTGCTTCATCACCAGAGCCACGTCGATAAAAGGTACAAGAAATCACTACTTAAGACCATGTTGAATCGTGCATTCCGCCTGTCGTCCACATGGGAGTCCTTCCAATCTGAATGTGATCATCTAAAGATGATGTTTACAAACCTCAAGTATCCCGACCACCTCATCAATTCCACCATCTCTCACTTTGTCACCTCAGTTAGGTCGGAAAACCCTGTAGTGCAAGCTCAATTATCCGTCAACGAAAATGCTGTTCACCGAGTGGTTTTGCCTTTTAAAGATCAAAAGTCAGCTGACGCAGTGAAAAGGCAATTATCAGATCTAAGCAACAAAATCGATCACACCCTTCATCCCGTGTTCAAGAGTCGCAAAATCTGTGAAGATCTCAGAGTACGTGAGCCTAAACCTCCTATAGTTAGCCAACAATGCGTTGTATATAATTATAAATGTGATCTGTGTGATGCAGAGTACGTCGGGTACACCAGCCGGCATTTACATCAACGTATTAATGAGCACCGTAATTCGGCCATCGGCAAACATCTAAAGAACGACCACGGCCTACAAACCATCGGCGACCTGACCAAGCATTTCAACGTACTTAAAAAGTGCACCGGGAAACTGGACTGTTTCGTTCATGAAATGCTTTTCATAAAGAAGATGAAGCCCTCTTTGAACAAACAATCGGATTCCATACGCGCGAAACTATTTATTTAATAGTTTACATTTATGAACTTAACACGCGCAATTATTTATTTAAATATTTTAAATATTTTAAACTTTTTACGTTTGCCACCTTCGTACGGTATAAATTAACTATTCATTTTTATTCTCTTCTCACTTGAGAATGATGACATGGAGTCATCGAAACGTTGTGTGTTTTTCTCGCTAGTGTTTATTCTTAAATGTCTATCTATTGAATGCCTATGTAAGTATCACTGCTTTTCACCTTTTTCGATGTCTTAGCATTTATTTTTATGCGAGAGTCTGTTTTCTCATGTGCGCTTGTAGTGTGTCTGCTACATAGTAATTGTATGAATGAAACATACTTAGCTAACATAAAATGAGCTTTCGCTCTGACGACGAGCTAACGCTCGAAACGTCAGCTTTTAACTGTTTACGGAGGCCAATTTACAATTTCAACTTAGTTGATAAAACCAAATTTCTAAACTTAACCTAAGGCATACAATTTTAGCTGTGGTCTGTTTGTCTCGATCATGACTCCTACTTAACGATAAAAGTGTACATCAATGCACCTTATCTTTATGTCAGCGTTCCTAGCATCGTTAACCTCGCTAAATGACAACCCGGAAACATCAGCCCAGAACTGAAATGCTCGACCAAAGATGACCGTTTGTTGATCCTAGGAGAGATGGGAAGATTGTCATACATTAAGCACAAACTTATTCATACATACAAAGAATGCACGAGTTTCGTAGGTAAAGTTAGTTGTCTGAAATTACACTTCTTTATCTAGCATTACAAAACCGTTTTAAACAGACTATGGCAAAACATGGTATGTACATACATCATTTTATGGTAATAAATTAGAGTAATTAAAGCTGGGTTTCATCTGTTATTATTTTTCTCGTTTGGTTGATAATGTGCTCGTAATTTTATATTTTTTCGTTCATTCGGCTAAGTAGACAAAAGTACTGTTACCTCATCGTGATCGTTATTGTATATATCACTTCATTAACAACTAAAATCTCATTTCTCTTACACATTTTCCCCTGAATCAAACATGAAGTTCATGAAAATAACAGAAATTACCGTCAACCTGAGAAGCTTTTGATTGTTCAACAAATTCTCCTTGTTAGTAACCATAGAAAATGCGTCTAAAATAGTTTGGAGAATATGTATACTGATTTTAGGATGTAGGGGGTTATGACTTACATTGGGCAGATCGTAGCCGTGCTGCACAAAATACGTCAAATGCTTCTTTTTCCACTCTCCATTAATAGTGTACCTTCGCACGCGTTTGCCGTCTTCAACAGGGTCCGCCATACCACATCGAGGCTTCTTCATGAGGCTAATTGTTGCTTCATCGAGCTTGCCACTCGCTGGGAGACCATAGAACTTCTGAAACCCTCGGATTGCGGTCGCCACATCGTGGTTACCACTTCGTGCGGATGAGATGTATCCATAATGGCCAAGAAATTTCTAAGATATGAAATTTATTGAAAGCAATTACATTGTATAAATGTAATTCTTACCCTTGAATGTGGAAAATGTTTGCTTTTCGACTGAGAGCAACAATAAGGGAAATATGCAGACGTTATGTAACAAATGCAAGATTTATTTCTTGTGAAGTAATTGAATGCCTATCCAATTTCTCCCCATCTTAGACGAAGTATCATACAAATACAATGTTAACCAAAAAAAATCAGAAATATTTAGACACTTAACAAAAATGATAAATTTAATTGCAAAATATGAATTTTAATTTGTGTTCATAGGGAGATTTTGTAGTTAGTAAGGTGTGCAATTCAATACTGGAACCGTTAGCGATTGTTTGATCACGGTCGACTCATGAGTGTCAATACTGTACAATCAAATTTCTTGCACGCCATTGAAACAAGAAGTAAGTAAAAATCCAGCATCCGAGGAGCTTCAGCTGTTCAAAAGGCCCCTTTCATTAAAACATCAACGTAAAGTAGGTTTTGAAATGATGATGATGATGATGATGATGATCGTTTAATTGCATACTCTCGCAGCAAAGGCTGAATTACAGTATGGGTCAGTATTACATAGATACTACATTAAAAATACGTCTTATTGATAACGAACAGTAACAAAATTATTGAGTCTGTCTTTGGTCCCCCTAATCCGATCTACTCGAGCATTGCCAGCTCGCAAATAATAACCATGATGCACCTATGTGATGCGAGGAAGGATATAACTTATAGTCCTCCTCGCCCCAGCCGTGAACCTGGAACCCAGTTCAGCTCTGCGAACCACGAGGGGTTATTAGCAGATATCTTTCAGTGATCTTCTCTCCTTGTGTTTGAGCTGGAGTATACCAGACGATTCTAGGATGAAAGTATATACGAGACTGTTCCACCCCAGGTGAAGTCCAATCTCTTGATTTGAAGCACAGCATTAGAGCAAAAAAATTTTCTTTTCATACCCAACGAAAAAGTTAGAGTCATTTTGAGGGATATTTGCCCCTTAAATCTTTAGATCGCGATTGCATGGTAATAAGCCGTTTAAACTTCGAAATAAGCTGTAAAATGACATGACATGACGTGGTACGTACTTGTAAGCCTATATTCAAACATTTTACGCTGAGTTATCGAGGATTACTTTAGGTTTCTTTTTTCGCGATCGACAAATGAGTCAATTCCTACCAACAAAATGAATCTTTATACATACATACCAAGGCAATAGTTTGGTCATCTTCGCAAGTTACAAAATAAACGAGAAAAGATAGCAGTAATGCTAAAACCAACATTGTCGTGAACACTCTTTGAGATGTTTCCAACAGAAATGAGCCTCTTGCAATGTGGTTTATGTATCTATATCGAAGGCAGATGTCTCACCAACGAGACAACAGAAACAGGCACTATCTGAAAAATGTTTTGAATTTTCAACAAAGAATCTTTTACTTTATACGACTTATAAAAACAGATTTCATAGTCTGTTGTGTCAGCTAATCAAAGAACTAAGGTTCAGAAGAACTGCTAATACAACTGTTTAAATGAATGTTTTTGTTTGGGGCTCTCCTGGGGTTCTCGTTTTCCAGGTCTTCTTCAAACCTTTCTTTAGCTTACTATTGAAATAAACGCAACACTATTGTTTATGAATATGTACTCAGTTCCTTGCTTTGCAAAATGTTCCTGCAGCTTAACTAATAACGGTGTTTACTCCGCATGAATATTTGAAAGAAAGTTACTTGATATAATAATAGAGACCATTTATCTTATTTACGTTTGCGGCGTAAGGAAAAGGGCAATTGCAAAAATTCATTTTCCTGCCATCTCTTTTCAGCTGTTTTCATTGTTTAAAGAAAATTTTTGCTCTAGTTTTGAGCACGAGATTGTATGCTAGTTTTCTACACGAAACCAAAATTAAGCAGCGTTCCATCGTTGCTTTTGCAGTAAATGGTTTGAACCCGGGGGTAACATGTGCAAGTGTAGTGTGATCATCCGGGTGAGTGTAGTCCTGAGAAGGACTGCAGTCGGTGGTGGTGACTAACGTGTCGACAAACGGTGCGGAAGTCATCATCAGAGTTAAGTGACTCTGATGATGACTTCCGCATAGGTTGTCGAAACGTCAGTCACCACCATCGACACCAGTCCTTCTCAGGACTAAACACACCCAGACGATCACACCACACTTGCCGCATTGTTGCCTTTGCTGCGTGTTGATGTAAACATGTAGCTCAAACTTATCAATTTCTGCCACGATTTATTTTTTAAGTACGTGTATGTTTATAACGATTTTCAGTAGAGAGTGTAAGTAGTTTGAGATATGGAAGACTACATTCAGTGCGCATCCTACGCACCGGGATATGTTGCCTGAAATGTGCGCAAAATTGGCCGATGATCGATGATTTGAAAAACTAAAACCAGCCGTGACTTCGTCATTTACATTTTCTCACTCTCTCGAGACATTTTATCAGTCTTTTTTTTAAGTTTTCACTTAGGTTGGTCTTCGACGAGCTTCTTTAATTTTATTGGCAGCTAAAAATCATCGTGAATTCGCCCTTACGACTTACGCCAAGGAAGATTTTTTTAGGGGGTTAATTTTATCTTGACACAACCAAAATCCTTTAAACGCCTCCACCCTCCTCCCGGCAATAAATAATGACCGGTGCAATAGAGACATTCGTTTATCGCCCACTCAACAAAGACAATACAAAGCCATCACCTTCAGTCTTGTTTTAGGGAAGGTGTTCCCTGATATGCGTTAACGCTACTCAAGGAAGTAGTACAATGTTGTAAAAAATACTCAGTTAAGGGCGGGTTGGTGATACACCTGTTTAAATGTTTTTTGTTTTTTTTTTGCTCTGGAGTGTTCCTCGGGAGTCTCATGTTCCAAGTCTTGTTTAAACTTCATGTCATCTTTCTATAGAAATGAATAAAGCGCTATTGTCTTGGATTGCGAACACAATGACGGTGAGTAACTATCTGAATAAAGATAAGGAGCTTTAGAGTGACGCCTGTGGCAAACGGCGAACAGCAACAATTAAACCTCTTTCCTCCTTTTTTCAGCTGTTCATGCATTAAAAAGAAACAACCATGAGCACGAATCTTTGTTGTTTGTTTTTGTACAGATAAGACGTGTCTGCGCCTGAAATCCCCTGAAGTTCAGACCTTTTTCCATTCATTCCTTTTGAAAAAAAGAAACATAGAAAAACGAAAACCAGAAACTCTGAGGGATACTGGTCTTTTCAACGTTTACACCAAACATCAATGGGCATTCTTCATTTACTGTTCTCCATACATTTCCTAAGGTGCTGACAAGGAGAAATTTTTTAACAATTAAGAACTTCTTTACTTAGTCGTTATCATTCCGGATCCTGTATTCTCATGACCTTGATTTGTGATTCAGGGGCAGGGCCGTAGCTAGCATGAGGTAAGACGAAGCAATTGCCTCTTCTTGATTTTGGCCTTTTCCTTTTTTTTTTTTTTTTGCACCAGTATCGCTTGGCAATAAAAAAGTGAACTTCCACACTTGCCCAAGATTGACTTTTCTAAAGAAAAGTGCCACGGAAAATGCTTGAAAGAGCATTTCTGAGCCTCTAGATTTCAAAATTTTCTGGGGGAGGCATGCCAGACCCGAAACTTGCCTCGTCTTGTTCTGAAGTCTGGCTACGGCCCTGAGGGGTGATGGGTGATGTTGTTAGAAGAAATTAGAAGCTTATCACACTTAAACTAAAGAGTCAAGAGCGAGAGGCAAGTGAAAGCACTGTAAAGACGACTGAGAGGCAACAAAAGCTCCCATGAGAGATAATGAGATTGTTACCTTGCGTGACTCTCCCTTCTTGACAAAAAGCAAAAAGGCTTATACGTAGGCAAAGCCTCAAATGTCAAAAGGATGTGACATGTGGCTTGAAGTTTCCTGTATATCATATAAATGCGTGCGAATGATGTTTTTGGCGAAAACGATGTAGCTGACTAAGAAAGAGCAGGCAATGAATATCTCCACTCATATTCCTGTAATTGTGAAAGTGAAAGATTTTCTTCTGTGACCTTTACATGTAGAACGCTAAGACAAGCCCCGTTCAGAGATAACCGAGGACTACCAAATCGTTTACGATCTCAGCCTTTATTTCTTAGTTCATTGCTAAGTTACTTTTGGCACAATGACAAAGGAAGGCTTGGAGTATCGGAAAACTTTCTGATTTCACTGCCTATGCATTTTACGGACCTGTAATGAAAGAGAGGAAAAGAATGAGAATGAGGGCAGAATATAATGATGAAATGCTTTATAAATTGCATTTACAACTCTGATTTTGTGGCATTCTTAGAACGATACTCATCGCTTGTTTATCATGGGGGGTACTACTGTATTTAATTCATTAATTGCCAAGTTGGTTAGTGATCATCTTCACCCTAATCAGGTTTCCTTATTTCTTTTTTTCTTCTTTCCTTTTTTGTTTTTTTGTTTTGTTGTTGTTGTTTTGAGGCACTAGCTTGACTGTGCAGCTACTGCTGTTAATACATTGGTTTGAATAGGTTTCTTGGAATCCAAAAGAATATAAAAATTCAGGTACATAAAGGCTAAAAAAAAATGAAAGCCCTGTTTTCCTTGTAAATGCATACAGGTGTGCTCATGAATAACACATTTAGCAAACATACTCACATTTAGAACACGATTTTGCGCACCAGTACTCCATATTGGCAGGATACGCGTCGCAATAACCAGCATCGACATACGGTTCGCAAGATGAGGCCAACCTGTCATCGCAGTTCGCTTCATTGGCGAAAAAAGGTATTAAAAAAATTTCAGTCATTACTTGATTAACAAGCATTAACCAACCTAACTAGCTCCGCTACTCCCTTGCGATACTTTAAACAGTAGTTGCTCAGTTTCGTGATGTTATCTTTAACCAAAACTAACTCTTAGCCTCCCCAGATATAACGCAGACTTTGTTTAAATCTGCCGGAAATAAAGCACATAATAGTTTCATGGTCGCATCATATGCACTCATCGTATCCACTATGCAAAATCGATGTGAATTTATCAAATACTCATTGTATAAGTATGCTTTGGATGTTAGATGATATCTCGTATCTAATAAGTGCGAATGGATGATTGTGTTTTCAAATTCTTTAAGTTTCGTCAATGCTGGGCACGCTTACCAAATTTAACGGCACAATCAAATTTTTCACATCTGAATGACCGAAAGTCGATGCTACTTCCGACCGCCAAACGCTGGAAAAATAGCCATTTAAAACATACGACGGTATATGAGCTGATAACTCGTACTGAATGAACCAATCAGAATTCTACAAATGCAATATGCGAAGCTGAGAATTTTAACAAATATCTCCATTGTTTTAATAACTTACAAGGTGGAGCAGGGGTCCGGCCGCCACCACCAGTATCAGTCCCATCGTTTGAACCTGCAAAGAACATAGGTCAGTGAAGCGTATTAGAATCTAACTACAAAACTTGCATCTTAAAGGACTATAACTTGTTTAAGCACAAGGATCATGATAGCCACCCTTCTGGAAATTTCAGTTTCAGAATAGAAAATTTTGCTAAATTAATCTTCATGACCACAATCATCATCAGCGTTATTAACATCAAGAACATCGTCATTATTACAATATTACAAATTGACATGTACATTTGGAAGCCTCGGTCATTGACAATTTTCAAATCCTCACTTAAAGACTCGTTTAATTTGGAACTAATTCCTTGCGTAATAGTTTTAGCCATAGGGGTTCATGATAACCTTGTGAGATCATTTTAACTTTTGCATGATTACCCTCATAGAAATTTTATCCAATCAATTGTAATTAGGTCAGGTATGAGTTGTAGACATACATACTTGAAATTTTCTATCTGTACACGGTAATTGGGAATTCGTTACATTTGAAAATCATTAGGATTTATTTAATGATATATATCATATTACATTTTGAAAGTAATTACCATAAACATCATCATCAATATCACACTTATCGTCATTGACATCATCATCATCGATTTCACCATTCTCGTAATTATATTTGTTACTGTTGTTATTATTGTTTAACAATTATGCGCTTTAGACTCAGTAAATATTGTTGAATAATCCAAGCTCGTTACCATTGGAAAGTAGAAAAATTCAGAATTCGACTAATTGTAATTGTAATTCTTACCGTACAGATATCGTATCCCGGCAATGTCGTCTGAATGAAGCTTCATATCTGGTACGTAGCCTGTGTAGAAGGGATACATTATCGCACCGTTGACATTTGTGTGGTCAAGGCCAAGGGAATGCCCAAACTCGTGCGTCGCCACCCACAGAAGATTAACGCCATATTCAGTGTCGTGTGTGTAGCTTTCATCCTCGTCAAAATGGGCTCTACCATCTCGAGGGTAATAAGCATGCGCCAACACACCTCCGGGGCCTCTGAACGGATAAGGGCACATATTCTCGCCAACTGTACCATTGTGGCTGTACCTTCCAAAGCTATTTCGAGAAAAATATCTCCATATTTCGTAATCCGTAGACTGAAACCTACGCTCCAGTTATGGTTAACACCTTTGATGAGTTCTTTTCCTATAAGCGTTAACGGTAAGTTTCACCTACACTGTGGTTTCATATCTTCATTACTGGGTAAACATATATCTGAAAATTAGTCCATTTTTCTCCAGATTGGAAGACATATAATTTAACATACACCGCCTGCACACTCTTATTTTGGTTGGATACTAAAGTTCTCCTTATGTATGTGGAGGTTAACCATCAGATACTGATACTGTAAGTCGCCTTCGTATCTAACTAATGTATGATCTCGTTGCCATGTTCCACCAATCACGTTGCTCCATTTTCCACCTTTAAAAGCACACACAACCCACAATTCCTCTATTCGCTCCGACGAAGGGCTAACGCTCGAAACGTCAGCTTTTGTAATCGTTACGGTGGCTAATCTACCATTTCAACTTTGTTGATATATCCAAATTATTTCGTTACTCCCACCGACGCAGCCCCAAACAGTTTCTTTCGAAACTATCAGCCTTTATTCATTATGATCAGTCAGACTCGTTTCTGGATTACCTTATTTTGATGTCAGCTTCACTGGGACTTTCAACTGCTTTGAATGATAACTTGGAAACGTCGGCCCAGTACTGCAACGCCTTTGCAAATATTTCTTTTTGTTGTTTCTGTGCCGATAAAGAATGGCGATGTCTGAGTTCTTTTTGATTCATAAATATGACAGGATGTTTTAAAACATTATTTAAGGGCTGTTGGCTTCAGGTTACTTTATTAGTCATGGAGTAATCACAAAGCATTGTAAGAACATTCACTGTTTTAAAAGTCGTGAATTCAAATAACATTTATGTTGTATTTCCTTCCAAAATATTCTGTACAAGCTATGTGTATTTCCCATTTCTGTTTGTTCTTTCCTCTTTTAATCAGTTGGTGTGTTATTTTCAGTTTGTTTTTTTTTTGTTTGTCTTTTTAGTTTTTGTACTTTTGTTGTTGTTGTTGTTGTTGTTCCCCTTGGCTGATGCCTGTTTCTTGACAGGTTAATGAACTTATAACTTATAAATATGGCCCATTAAGCTTATTACCTTCCGATGAATGTCGAAAAGCCAAACCGACCAAAATAATCACAACAGCCAATCAGAAGAAAGGAAACATGACAAGGAGCATATAAGGGACCGATGAGGATTCAAAGAGAAGAAATCGCGGGAAACGTAAACGATGTTTAGTTAACTCCCAACATCCTAACATCGGTATTCATATTCTCCATACTGTTCTCAATACATTTCCTATGGTGCTGACAACGATAATTTGTATAACAATCAAGAGCTTCTTTACTTGTTCATCATTCCCTTTAGCTTCAATCATTTACCTTTAAGTTTGATTCAGGGGTGATATTGTAAGGAGAAAATTAGGTATCTAGGAAAGCGAGAATTTTCTTGATCAATCAAAAAGGAAATTTAAGCAAATGTAACGAAATCTCGAATTACCATCTACACTAAATCGCGCTCAAAAATTTTCGTTGCGCGGTTTTGTTTCTTTCTTTCTATAACCTCATGGAAATTCCAGCCTCGCCCAGAGCAGATGTTACTTACAGCTGGTAGGTCCAGGCCAGGTTGCACGTAATACGTTAACTCAGTCTTGTGCCATTTGCTTCTGGTGACATATCTTCGCTTTCGAGATTCTTCAGTTGGATCAGGCATTCCGCAGCGCGGTTTCTTCATGAGTCTGACTGTCGAGTCATCGAGTTTACCACTGGCTGGAAGGCCAAAGTACTCCTGAAAACTTCTGATGGCGGTGGGTACATCATGGTTTCCACTTCGCGTACGTGATATGTACCCATATTGGTTGAGGTAATTCTTGAATGAGAAAGAAAATGGAATGTTTTAAGGAGCTTTTTACCTTGTTTCCGTTTCTTTCATTTTTTTCGCTTTGCCTCGATTTAGAAAAAAATTATGTAAGTGTTGCCCATTCATTAAGCGCCCCTTTTATCATAATTATGGCGCGCTAATTTGACGAGTCACGATAAACTTGAAGTAAACACTTAATGGGCACCAAAATAACTGAACACCCGATTTGCTGAATAAATGAGAAGCTGAGGAAATGAGCAGTGAAGGAATACCACAGATCGTAATCTGATTTTTACTAAGCAAACAACTTGATGTTTTATACATCTTCTTTGAAGAAATAAAATAAACGCCTTAAGCGGAGGAACTGACAAAAACACAATCTTCGTACCAAAATTTGGTTCTTAGGGAGCTCTAATAATTTATTTTATAATAGACCGTTTCAAACGTTCTTTGATACCCAAACTGTCCGGCGAGGAGTCAGAGATGAACAAGAAGAGGAACAAGAGCTGAGAGAAAATACCCCCTGTGCATGATTAGGTCCAGCATGATCTCCTGCTTACGTCTTAAAAATTCCGTTAGATTTGAAGCTTACCAAGGCCATAGTTTGATCATCTTCATCAGCAACACCAACTTGAATAAAAAAAGCTAATAGAAGCACGATAAACAACATCTCTGCAACTAAGCGCGAAAATTTTCTAAATCACTAAAAACAGTGAGCATTTCGAAAGTGCCTAGCTTATTTTATAGAGCATACTACAAAGAGAGAACCTTGAAAATGTCATAAAAATGGAGATAGAAATTAACTACAACAATAATTTTCAATAATATTTTTTAAAGCCGCACTTCAAACTACATTTCTTGTTGTATATTGCTCGTATCAAATAATTCTCTCCGACCAGCTTAACAAGCAAGAGTTCCAGCTAATGTTTACCTTAACATAAAAATAAAATGTCTGTATAAGTTCCTGTTACAGCTACTCAAATAAGTCTTTTGTGTGAGATTTGGTGAGAGATGCAACTTGGGTTCTACTTCTTTCAATGACACAAAAGCGGGTCCTTCTGTAACATCAAAAGCACTATTCGACACTCTTATTCCACGTGTATTCATGTTTCTCACTTCTTGCGTCCACCTTATTATTTTCTTTAAACAAAACTTTTATGATGCCATTTTTTAGGACATTCTCTATTGACTTTTGCAAGAAGGATTCTTTTTTACTCATTTTTGCCACTTGTTGCACGAACTCCAAAATATAAAGTGCTTGATGACCAAGCCAAAATACTAACTTTTTGCAATGATTCTTTGCCCGGGGAAAAAGGGAGGAAAGCTTCTTGCAATTGGAAGTTTCATGCCATATACGCTATGTTTAAAGAAATTTTTTGCTTGTTTCTTGTATTATCTTCGTGTACTGGTACCTGAGGCTTATCTACAATTTTGTAGTACGTGATCTTGTCAGTGCAGTTTAGATTACGTTTCATAAATCTTTTGTTTGAATTTAACTCAAAGAGTGACATATTGTAAACTGAATGAACGTCTTTTACACGTAAAACAAGGCTGATTAGTCACGAACTTGCATTTTTACATCGAATTTTTGTTTTAAAGAAAAGTGGTCGGGATTTTGTTTCAGTAAAACCAATCACCATCTCACAGGAAATACATATTTTACCGTTGACTGGCAGCCGCCTTTCTGCGGCGTGCATGGTATCTTAGCGTTTCAGCGTTCTCGCGGATATTTGTAATCGTTTGTCTATATGAAACAGATTTTACAAATAAAACAAATGTGGGGCAGAAATTATGGTAAGTACAAAGCAGATTATCTGGGGTTTTCGTTAATCTTTCTGTTTCAAAAACACTGACGAAATGATGACAACATTTTAATGAAAATTCTTTTTAAACTAAATATCAATTGTAAAGATTTATCAATGAATTTCTAATTTAATTTGTTACAATCAAAATAATATTATTAATTCTCTTAATCTCCTGCGAAATTTTAATCTCTTGTATTATTACTATATAATTGTTAATTCATTTTATTTTCATGATTTTATTTTATTCTTCCGAGTCACTCGTTTTTTTTTTTTTTGTTTTTTTTTTTTAATGCAGCATTAGATCTTTTTCCCTTTTCTTAAGTTAAAAGTGTACGGAGATAAAAACATGGATGATTGAACATATTTTTCAATTATATATAATTGTACAATGCCAACAAGATCAACAAGGAGGTCATATTCGGTCCATAATCAATGAGTGATTATCAAAATCGGACGAGCACGTAGTAGGAGCACGGAATTTTGAACTACGAGTACGATTACAGACAGAATCGAAGGACATGAAGTCTTTTTGCCAATTATTCAAAACTGTATGACAAAATTTTAAACAAATTATAGCCATCTCGGCGAAATCCGCGACAACAGCGCGCGTATATGACACGTACTGTCCAATTATGCAGGCATGATAAATACACTGTCCTATTAGTGCTTAAATCGGGCTGGTGATAACCAATCACGTTCGAGAATTTTGTGATATTTCCATATGTCAGTAATATCAATGATGAAGCCAAAACGTTTTTGTGTCTCGTACGTTATTCTCGAGGGGAATTTGAGTGTGCAAGGAGCAACAGATTACAAGAACATACATGTGATTAGGCACGTGATTGTAATGAGTCTCAATTCTATTTATAATCACAAACACTACTTTAAGTAACAAGATATCAACAACACAATTAGCAAATCTGACGTTTCGAGCGTTAGCCCAACGTCAGAGCAAATGACAAATGCATCGCTAACGCCTCGAGACGTCAGCTTTAGAAATTCTTTACGTTGACCAATTTACATCATCAACACAGTTGTTAAAACCAAATGATCTTGTGATACGCCTCATCCGCATCACCGACACAGCACTTGCACAGTTTCTCTAAACACTTATCTCCTTTATTCAATTAACAAAGCTTATTACCGACGCAAATTGTTGTAAGCAACCAGGTTATTTCATTTAGGTCAGTGCCACTCTGACTACCATTGTCTCGTAATATAAGACATTTGAGTATACGCTCTTTAATCATCAGTTTGCCCAGCGGAGGTTGTGGAAAGAGCCCGACAACTGAACTATGGATCAATCAATCAATCAATAGATCAAATTAGATCGAAATTGGATGAATTTTCCCGGCAACCGCTTGAATCAAATTATACATACCGTAAAGGATTTCTTTGTGAAATAGAAACCCGAAATGATTCACATTTTTCCTTTTTGAAAAACAGATAGAAAACGAGGCGGAAAAGAGAGAAAAGAAGTGTAAATGTAATGTTAATGAAACAATTGATATAAGCGTTTCTACTCAGTCTCCTCCAAGCCAAGACCATTTTAATAATTAACAATTATTCGCCTCAGGTTCGGTGAATATCGTCGAATAATCCCCGAGACGAAGTCGAGGGGATTATTCGACAATATTCACCGAGCCTGAGGCGAATAATTGTTTTAGTATAACTTCAGAGCTGAATAACAGAGAAATTTCTAAAATCATAACATTTTAGTAACATTTATTAACATTTTAGTTTAACATTTTATATAAACCGCGCGGAGTGGTTTATATAGCGTCCTATAAGGAACCGCTCGACCAATCAGATTGCTGGAAGCTCTTTGTTCAGCTCTGAAATTATACTAAATGAGATTATTACACGACTCGGGCAGTCCAGAGTTAATTCCCTCTATTAACTCTGGGCAGTCAGAGGGCCAATAACTAAAATCAACCAATCAAAATGCTCTATTGCCGGTCAATATTTCCTCAGTATTGGACCGGGCACTGTCCCGAATAGTCCCGAATGATACCGCACTTGTGTCCCTTTGAACTTCAGTCGTATAATAAATCTCTTATTAACCAAGCTTGCTCGGGACCGTACTGGAAGAATATCGGCCCTCGGTCTTTTTTGTACGGACCTCGCTGCGCTCGGTCCGTACTGTCAAGACCTAGGGCCGATATTCTCCCGGTACGGCCCTCGCGCTTGGTTAATAAGATATATTTACACAATCTGATAATCTTTTCTTTATTCCGGTTTTCTTAAACGGGAGATCCACGAACGGGACCCAAGAATCTTAGATGAATACGAAAAATCAAACAATTTACTTTCTGCAATACTTTTTTAATAAGTCACCAGTTTTATTCAGTTATTTAGTCCTATTTCTTTAGATCCATGCTGAATAAACATGTGCCAGTTTTGTCTGGGAAAATTGAATCACAAATACGCCTCGTTTGCCTCTGCTTGTCGAATTAATCAATAAGAAGAATATTACAACAATTTTTTTCATAACCAATAAGACCGCTTATTTATTTTGCAAAAAAGCTGAGTTGCAGCACCTGAAAGCTGAAATCAGAACGTTTCCATTACGCGAAGTTATAACGCGCTGTGTTCTATCGCTTTCCTCAAACCGAGTGGAACTTACTGGTAATCATGTGGTTTCATATGGTGTTATTTCTGATTTATATCATCATTGATGGCGTCTCTTGTGAAGAAGAAGTACCTGATGGTGAATTTGCAATGGTAAGACTAGAAGAACTCCAAAAACACAATGCAACCCCGTTTCAAATCTAAGTGCTGTAGTCTTAAGATATTTGCTAATGCCAAAAACTATTCACCGTGAAAGCAGCTCTATAATTATTCCCTCGTCCTTTTCCTTTCGACCAGTGTTCTCACTTGGGTCGGTCACTTTTTTTTTGAAATTGAAATTCAACTTCCTGCGACTGCTAATGAAATTAAATTTACTTTATCATTGTTGAAGGAATTGGCTTGATATAGTTTTTCAAACGCATATAGCCGACCAGAGATATCACTCACTACAGACAATATAGTAAAAGCGCATGCTTTGAAAAACCAACATCGCAAAAAAAAAAAAGAATAAGTATCGAAGACATTATGGTCACTCCCAAGGATCTCCCTCAAACCAACAAAACCTTCACATTCCTTTTAGTTCTCGATCTGTTTTATTCCCTAAATGAGTGTTATTCAATGAGAGAACTATTGAGAATAGAAAATTCCGACTACGCCTTTGAAATCATGAAGAGTAATATGGACGTTGTTTGCCTGATGCGCTCCGCCTTTCAGAAATATCTATCAGACTATCACTACCTCTCGCCAACGAGATCAGGCAACCATGACGTAAAAACCGCGCTAAAGAACTTCCAGAAATTCTTTGGTCTGCCTGTGACAGGCGAATTAGACGAAGAAACTTTATACCAAATGAAGAAACCACGATGTGGGGTCCCTGATGTTGATGAAAATGGCGGGCGTTTGCGTGTTAAACGATTCAGTACATGGGGGAATTAAAGTGGCGTAGAACAGATCTCAAGTACTACCTGTCTTTCGGCGAAGATATGTCAGAGGTGGATCAGGCTAGAGTCATGGCACAGGCATTTCAAATGTGGAGCGCCGCGGCACCTAAGCTAAAGTTTACCAGAACTCTTTCAGTTTCGAATGCAGACTTCAAAATCAGGTTTTCTGTCATTAATTTAAGTTCATCCGTGCAGTTATTTATCCATCCATTTATCTTATTGTTTATTCATTCAATCTCTCTTCCTTCCTTTCCTTTACTGTCTTTTCCTTCCTTTCCTTCACTATTCATGATTCACCGAGTCGATCGATCAATCGATCTTTCATTCAGTCAGACGGCCACTTAGTTAATAAATTCAGCCAATTCAGTCGGTCAGTCAGTCAATCAGTCAATCAGTCAATCAGACAAACAAACAGACAAACAATCAGTCGATCGGCCCATCGGCTGATCCTCCAATCGGTCAATCAGTCAGTCAGCCAGTTAGTCAGCCAGTCAGTCAGCCAGTCAGTCAACCAGTCAGTCAGCCAGTCAGTCAGCCAGTCAGTCAGCCAGTCAGTCAGTAAGTGATTCAGTCGGTCAGCCAGACGGTCAGTCGATCGGTTAGGCCTAGTTTATACGTCGCGCTACAGTCGAATTTAATTCAAGGTCCCACAAGCAATTGAATTCGACGATAGCGCGACGTCTAAAACGAATTAAATTCGTCTGGTAAATTAAATTCGTCCTTGACGTTTCATCCGTCTTGGTAAGACGGATAAAATATCGGTAACGCGTCTTCAGTTTTAACGTCGCACTAGCGCCGCGTCGAATGAAATGCATACATTTCTTAATGCATTTCAATTTATTTTGGCGAGCCCGCAGCGACCCGAGGCACTGCATTTGGTAAGAGAATTAAATTCGATCGTATTGATTTCGACGTATAAAACCACGCCATGGTTTTCGTCGACGGAACGACGAATTTAATGGAATTAACTGAATTGAATTCGACTGTAGCGCGACGTATAAACTAGGCCTTAGTCAGTCAGTTTGTTCAGGCAGCCACTCGCTTGTTCATTCTTTCATCCAGCCGTCTCGCCATTGTTCTTTGGTAACGCTTCGTATGCCCCTCCGTTCTGTTTTCTCCACTCTGCACTGTTTCGATTGAGTAAGGTTTGTTTCGCCATTTTCTTCTTTCTACGTTTTGACTGATTGTTACCATGAGCAACAATTTGCTTGTTGGTGCTTCGGTTACTGGTTACAAGCGTTTTGGTTACTTCTGTGTTGCCGGCTACTAAACCTGACCGGTAAGTCATTCTAAATTATAATTCATTTGCAGTTTTGGCAAAAGAAAGCACTCTGGTGTCGCGGGCGAAAGGAAGTGTTATTCCGACTTTGATGGTAAGGGCAATGTTCTGGCCCACGCTTTTTATCCACAAGACGGCCGACTGCATTTTGATGACGATGAATACTTCACTGAGAATGGTTCATGGTGGAATGGATCACAGAGCCTCATTTATGTTGCTGTGCACGAGATTGGCCACGCCTTGGGACTAAGACATTCTGACGTGAAGGGCACAGTGATGTGGCCGACAGCGAGCCGAGGTACTCCTAAGCTGCATCAGGACGACATTGATGGAATAAGGTCGCTCTATGGTAAGTTGAAAACTCTTTAAGTGCAAGCCAGTGACTGGGGAAATGTTTTCGCTTCTCTAGTAAGAGTAAACCCTGTATCGATAACTTAGATGTTTACTTCAATAGATCTTAGGGCAAGTTTCAAAGCATTGAAAGTAATCCCGGATTGCTTTGGTTTTAATTAACTTCGCTCTGTGATTGGTCCAGAAACCCCGCGCTATCATCTCAACCAATCAGATACAAAAGTGAAAACAATGACGACTTGCTCACCAGCATTTTCCCGCGCTTTTATTGCAAGTGGCTCACTTATTTTCATTTTGAGTTCTCATTGGCTTATAATAATGCAGCATTTGTTCTAATTGGTCACCGGGATTATTTTGGTTTAGGGTTTTAGACACTCAGTTGTAAACAACTCTAATGTTGTCAGGTTTAACTTCACAAAAAAATAAAGTGAGAATATCAATAACTCAGGGAGCTTGACGACTTTCTGTTATGCAAGAAGCCTAATTAGTCTACAATACTGTTTTTTACTATATATTGTAACAAAAAAAGTCATTGATATCTCGCTACTCAACAACGTTGCTCACAATAATTTCTTCAACAGTTACTGGCTGTATTGATGATGTTAGAAAATTTCAAAACCGTCATTCCTTTACTTAGACATTTTTTGTCTTTCAGGATAATCCATGAATATCAAGTCACGACAGTGAAATGTGAATTCACTTAATAAAATGCATGTTAAAATTTTTTTGTTTTACACTGATTGGTATTACTTGATATTGGACCTTGTATTCTCTTTTTAGAAGGAAAATCTTGTTACCTTATGGCTTACTTAGCATAGAGTATTTCAAAACCACCACCAAAGAAATGTACCTGGTCAGTCGAATACAAACGGGGTCGAGGTTGTCTTCAAATACTGCCTTTGTTCTTGAAATCCATTTATTGACTCTTTATACTAAGTCTGACAATTTTAGGCATAAGTCGTTAAAACAAGCTTTTTAAAACCCTCTGCACCCTAACACCATGTTCTCCATATTTTTCTCAACACATTCTCTTTGGTAGAGAGATGTGTTTTCGTCTAGTCACGAGCGCTGGACAAGGAAAAAAGTCCGAGCCCCCACGAGAAATCGAACCCCAGACCCCCGTACCCCGCGCTTCGATGCTTTACCGCTGAGCCAAAGAGACTCTATGGCAAGCAAGGGTCATCTTCTTTGGTATTTTTAAGAAGAATTCGTTTATTAATCAACGCTTCTGGGGTTGGCGATCATTTCCTTTGTTTCCATGATCTTCATGCATGATTCAGCAGTACGACCATTAGAAGAAATTAGACACTGGTTACTCTTAGGGTCTAATGGGTTAACCGATTTGGTACACGAACTTACGTGTTTCAGTTCAATCCCAACTTATCATAGAACACTACGCCTAGCCTGTTAACAACGATACTCAAATCTACACTACAACAAAATACTTCAATCATACTTAAAGCGTAGGACCGAGTGGCTCGTAGAAACAGTTGTTCCAGTAAGAGTTCACTTACGTGGTAACGCAAAGTTATTGTATGCATTCCTAAGAGGGAAGGAGGGTACTTGACCATTTTACTCCGTGGGGGCAACCAATCAGTAGATTCTTCGAACAATATCAATAGAATCTCAACCCCAAAGGTGACGAGAGGAAAGAAAAGTATTAGAAAGGGGATACTGTCAGCTTCAAAGCCAACCAGCACCCCTCCCCGTATTTCTACCAACGTGGCCCAGTCTTCTGCAATTACATAAGTTCTAGCAGATTAGATTGTTAGCTACACATCGAGGGCTAAATGTATTTACAAAAAACCCTCAAACAACTGAAATTATTAAGGAAATATGGACATACGACGCCCAAATGCTAAGTGCTAAAATGCCAAATGCTAAGTGCAAAATGCTAAGTGCTATATACTATTTGCTACATTCTAAATGCTAGATGCCAAATGGCAAATGCTGAATACTACATGCTAAATGCCAAATGCTACATTGCTAAATGAACCGACCACAGTTTAAACCAAAGTCCTTCCCTTCCGAGACCTATTGCGTCTGTTTACAACCAATATACAGTACCTGGAACAGGATAAGACTCACACTGGCTAACTTTCAGTTGCCAGAGCTAGTATCCTCTAGCAACCGCCACATCACTGACCCTTAAAGCATGCCTATGGAATTAACCTCGCGCGCTCTTGTTTACTTAAGTGATATGGCCAAACCTTCTTAAAGTTCGCCGGTAACAGTAAAGAGTAGATTCTTCGGCCAAGTTTGACCTTTTAAAGTTTTATCCCTTATCCTAAACTAAACCTAAAAAAAAAGTTTATCCTCTTTGAGTTTGAGGATTGTTTAGACACCAAAGGGAAGTAGATCCCCCAAACATAACAATTTTTCGGTGGTTAACCACGATAGTTTTTCTCAAAGTATTATAGTTTTCAGTATTTAGCGGAAATCTTTGTCTTTTTTCCCGGTTTCCTTATTTTCTGCAATAGGTCTTATGGCCCAGTTCCCAAGCAAACACTTGGCACTCACGGCTGCAGTAAACCTCGTCACAGTTTCCACATCTTTTTAATTTGTCTCCTTCTCCACCGACACAGTTGCCACAGCGACGGATAGGTTCTATGCCACATGCAGTACGGTACTTTACCATGATCTGGAATATATGCATAAACATAAGCGTTGCCATTTCACCGAACAAAGACAGGAAGAAATAACAGAAAAACCGCACAAATCATGATGTGTTCCCTTGTTGTAGAAACCTTTTGACTCATACCAGTGACCAACGCCTAATTCTCCTACAATGCACCCCTAAATCATAAAGGTCACAGCAGTCCTGCTGGCCACACCCGTCCTGCTAATTCTCCTACAATGTCACTCCTAAATCTTAAAGATCACAGCAGTCCGGCTGGCCACACCCGTCCTGCTAATTCTCCATGCAATGTCACCGCTGAATTATAAAGGTCCCACCAGTCTTGCGGGTCACACCTGTCCTGTTGACTACCGCTACAAAATCCTTGCTAAACTGCCAAGACATTGCTATAGTGTATCTTTCGTACATATTAAAATGCATATTTATCATCCTCACCTCCCAGTAATATGATTGGAAATTACTTTCACCGGGCGTTTGGTTTCTCAGACAGTGAGAAATATCATTTAGTGCTCTGAAGAGCTGGCCTAACTCCATCCATGCTCTAGAGCGACGGAACATAGTTTTTAGAAGTATTTTTTCGGACTCCTCGTTGTCTGAAAACAAAAGTTTTGAGGAATTTTAATGTCAATTGAATTCATACATTTAATCGACGATGATTTACTGTCAGTGGTAATTATTCACCAAAGGGAGGAATCTTTTTAGTCCTAAAGCACTCGCAGGATTATGGCTAAAGTAAAGAGCAAGCAAGAGTAAGAACGAAAAACGAGCAGGAAAAAAAAAAAGAAAAGAAAAGAAAGAAATTCAAGATGTCAAGAAAAGAAACAAACAAGCCAACTTATTTGCCCATGCACGCGTGTAAAACTGTACTTAAGTCGATAATCAACAAACCTTCCAGGCATCTTGCCATTGCTTCGTTACAATCCTTCAAAGCACTCTCCCAGTCAGCGTTATTCAGGTGGCACTGCGCACGGTTACTGTACAACACGGCTGGTAAAACCCACCTGGAATGAAAAAAAACAAAAAAAAAATGATAACCAATGACTGCCGAGTTTGCATGTAGCTCTCTAGCTCAGTTGTTTTGAGTCACCTGCAAAAGTCGATAAATAATTAAATATTCAAGTAAAATGCATGTGTAGCTTCAACTCAGGAGGACAGGTAATCTTGTGGTCCCAAAAACATCTACACGTAATTCGTTCATCTAAGCGGAAGTGATCATTGGAGTTATTTGATTCTCTTAACTCAGGTTATGACTTTTGCTTCAATTGTCTCACCCAGACGATGAGACTACATGATCTGATGGCCTGACGACCCCGTACTTCCATGCTCCCCCTCCCCAACACACACAGTATTACATCAGGTTTCCCTCACTGTCAATCATTCATGCTTTAGACTCCGTCATTAGGGGATTTAAGAGTTTAGCTTAAGTAAACAGCACCATGTAGGATATGCTCCAAGCTTAATGTATAAACTAAATTTTGTCAAGTTTGCCGCCTAAATGTACACTACTTGGGTTGACAAGTGGATTATGATAATTTTAAAAGTTGTGTTTAGGAACGCAACGTACTGCTGTGACCACTGCTGTCCAGGGCAGACTTGGACATGTACCTCAAGATCCCAAAACGAAAACTATTAAGATTCTTAGTTTCTCCCCGCGTTGGAAAAATTTAAAGTTTTCTTTACCAACGTGATCCATCTTTTCTCGCATTGTTCACTTCCAAGCAGTAGGGGACTAAGTTTAATGCCTCACTGTAAAGTTTCACTGCTTCGTCGAATAAGCCCAGTTTGAAATTCTTGTTGCCTTGGTCCTTCAGAATTTGCGCCTGATCTTCGTCCAGACGTGAGAAGAATTCAAAACGCTCTTTTCCAAATGCTACTTCCTCTTCCTTCCACTCTCTATAAAGAGATTTTCAAACGGAACACTGTTAATTACAAAAAGATATTTACCTCTCTACCACGACGTTATATCCCTGAATCGAGTGGCTCACATCTCCTTGTCATATCGCACATTTCTGTATCATTAAGCGACTGGAAGTACTGCTACTCCTGTAAGTTAGGGATGAGGCTTACTATAACGATTTCTTAAATAGGGTATACGAAGTGCTACAGTCATATGAAGACTGCTGCAATCTATATCTTGACTTACTTTTCACAGGTACGCTGCAGTGTTTTTTCTATCTTTTTAGCATGTTGGACAGAGGAACGCTGCAATAAAAAAAAAACAGTCAAATTTGATAGTTTTTACATGTCAAACTAAGCACATACATGTGGTCTATACGACATCAAGGGTAACAAACGCATTTTGACCAATAACACAAGCATGATGGGTCATCTGCTCCACTACACTGTCCATTTATATGCAAGACACATACATGTACATTTTCCTCAAATTTGGCTGCTGCTGATAAATCATCTTTGAGAATTTTCGTCATCTTTGAGAATTTTCATCTTTTGAGAATTTTGAGAATCGATAAATGACGGAAATTCCAGTGCTGGTACCTGATGGTAACTGATGACTATGGAGATGCTTTTTGGAGTTACACCACACTTTATTAAGTTCTTCGCCAGGTCTTCGGACTCTGCCAGGTTTGCAATGGTACGTAGAGCTGGGCCTTGAATCTGCATTGCATGAGACAAATTAGAGTACAATGCAAGCCACTTTTCACTCACAGATATGCTATTCCTTATTCAAAATGAAGCACAGTAAAAGCTCATTCATTCAGCCCTTAGAGTGATAAGCATCTCATTTATTGCAACAGGTATTAGCCCTAAATCAAACAATGAGGTCATTGAAAAAGGGAAATGATTGCAAACGCAAGAAGTGCTTGATTTGCAGGCAAATCATCCTCGTAAGTACCATAGGAAATAAAAATGGGAACAGTAAAGAAACTAGCATATTGGTGTTAAGGTGTGCAGGTAAAAGGTTAACCAAATTTTGAAGAGGATGCTGTCTGAAACAACTAGTGTTGGCTGCTTGGGAAATGTAAAGTTCCCAAATATAAAACTTGAATGGAGGTTCTTCAAAATTAAGAGAATACCAGTGTAGCAAAAGTAGAATTATCTGGTTTACAAGTGTGTCTCCAGAAAGCACTGATTGTTCGAGAACAATCAAGGCTAAGAACAAAAAAAATTAAAAAACAAAGGAAGAACAAAAAGAATATTCCTAATGCTTACCTCTTTGTGGAAAGAGAACATATATCTTGCAAGTGCTTGGACAATTTCCTACAATGATTTTACAAAAGATATGAACACAGTTAAAATAACAGCTACAAAAATGCTGCAGAACACAGAATGATTGAGAAAATGGAGCACAATCATTAAGTTAAAGATATGCACATGGAAGAAAAAAATTAAATATTAAGTATAACAACAACAAGGTGAAATCTTCATTGACTTGTTCATGAACAAGTGCAGTCTTAAGCTTTTCACGTTTATGTTATCTACAAGCAGTTGCTTACATGTACATGAATGATTTAGCTTCCCACAAACCTCACTCTCCAGTATTTTGTTCCTGCAGCGGCCGCTGTGTGAGGACAGTTGCATTATTGTTTCCAAGTAAGAATTTAGTGGTCCATTGTCCGGCAAAAGGACTATGGAAATTTTGAAGGAAGAAAAATTACAGTATTTTATCAGTTGAGAAAACCCCTCTCTATTAGGATTATGATGTACACATAAGAACAATCTCAACCATGGCAGATTACATAATTTACTGTCATATTTCATTAAATAATCAAAACTAATGACAATGATACAGGAGGGTCATTAGCATTTGTAAATTTCTTTTGGGTAGAGATTGCAACTGGCAATTGACATTACATTATCATTCTCAGATATACTTTTATTATCTGAAAATCATTCTTAGTGCAAACAAAATCTCTGATGATCCTTTTACCATAACCGCCATTTCCAAATTCAGGGAATCAGGCATCTGGAAGTATTGGTGCTCCTTCTGCAAGGAATGCTGCTTGCCTTTCCATCCCCCCTCCCCCCCTCCCCCCTCCCTCAACCTCCCAGTAACATTATTAAATTCCCCCGGGAAATTTACTGAAACAAGATAAGATTCTCCATCTAAGGGATTATTCTGGGCCTGTCAAAGAGGAGTTTTACCCTTTATTCACACACACTGATGACTCATGTGCAGTATCAAGTTGTGATCTACTTGAAAAGGAAGGGATGGTTAAATTTTACATGTTTCCCTGTCTCTAATAATAAATAGGATGCATGGCTACCACATGAATACAAATTTTACATGAATGACTAGCAATTTACAACTATTCTCACTCATTTTAAAAATGAAAACAATTAACAAATGGTAAACACCACAGCGTCCACTATTGAGTTATGGATGCATGCGGGAGGTTGCTAAGCACAAAGGAAGCATAAGAGTCACTCGAGACGATAGCCGAGAGTGACTCTAGCTTCTTGAGTGCTTAGCAAACCTCCTAAGCGCATCCATAACTCAATAGTGTACGCTGTGGTGTTTACCATTTGTTTTATAACATAACATTGATACATTGTAGCTGAAGAGTTCCCTTTTATTTAACAAATCTTACGTGACCAGAAAAAACAAGCGCGCGCGGAAAAATAGTCTTTGCATTTGTTCACGTCAGCAGCGTACACCCATGGGTAAATGGGAGACGCTAAATTGACCAATCAGAGCGCCCGCTTTACTTTGGCATGTTATAATTCTATTTATTAGACATACTTCCATCTTCCAGGTATTTAATGATATTGTTCCCATCCATCAACTGCCAACATAACTCCTCACTCAAGCTCAACATGCCAACAACCTTCACGCTCATTGCACTCATGTTGCAATCGTTTGCAGTTATTGCCGGAGTTTTAAACCGCTTTATCAAGGCCTAAAAGACAAACAAATCCAGAAATTTGCACCAATGCCCGATGATAGCAAACCAATCCAATTGGATGACAAGTGCTGGTAATAATCTTCCTAAGACAGAGTGTTTGGTAGAGGTCAGTCAGTGCTCACTCTCTGAATACTTCAAAGATTTATCCACCTGGCCTTACATGTTTAATTATAATGATTAAAAACTGGATCATAGGATAATGCAATTCAAGACTTTTTATTGGCTTAGCCAGTACATGGTATATGAGCCAATATACCATAATCTAATATCTGCACATTGTAACAGCCCGTTTCTTCTTACAAAATAAGTCAAGAAGTTTTGTCTGATATCTTGGGGGGCGTTTTTTTTAATAAAACAATTATTCCACTCACGCTTGTTGGATATGAGATGATTACAGCTAACTCGGTGCTATGCTCCTCGTTGGCTATCTATCATCTCATATCCAACGCACGCTCGTGGAATAATTGTTAATTATACTTTTATTCAGATGTGGAGTACAACTGTGTATTCTCAGGGTACTTCGCAAAACCCTTGGCTGTGTCTACTGGTATGGCTACTGCGGTGTCTACTACTATTGAGATGAAATAGCTATCCACTTCAGTAAGTTCTTTACACTTCTATAATGTTTCTGATAACCCATACTTCTACAAGTAGCTGGGACATTTCCATGCACAGACCCCTACATGTACCCGTGCAGCTGTAGTAAAACTGACTGCAACTTGTGTAATTCCATACACACAATTCTTCAAAAAGATTTAAAAGTTCTTACTTCTCCCTAGTATTAATTTTCACTGTATTCCAACTTACCTTTAGTATTGTTTTTTCTTTATAAACAAGTTTTCTGTATTTATCACTCTGTTCTGCAATCTTCAATGAAAATTAATAAATCAAGAGTATATTTTGGTATGTTTACATAACAAAAAGTTTGTCATGACCATTCACTAGTTCAGTTACTTCTAGCAACATGAAGTAAACTACACCATTTTGCTCAGAATTTGAGTCAACCTCAGGATCATTTAAGATACATGTATGTATGAAAAGTTGAATATTATATAGCACCAGAGTACTAAAGAAGCTCGGCGAGTGTTCTTTGAGTATGCATGTTCAACAAAAAAATTGTTTCCAACACTTTGCAAATTTGAGTTTTGAAACCACAGTACCATTTAATGTAAGTTACCACTGTCATGAGAGATACCTCATTTCTCTCAAGATGACAGTTTCTCTCAAGATACTGTACCTCTCGTCTCCTCAGTTCACGTCTTTTCTCGTTTCTTGCAATGCAAGTATCAATGGCTTGAATTGTTGTGAAATACAATGCCAGTATTTGAATACAATAATGTGAGTGTTTGGTATTATGAACTTGCGTTGGTGAATCACAGTGAACGTTGACTTCCACATATGGTGCAATCAAGACAATCATTGTTCCATATTGTTTATTTACAGTGGTTGAACTTTAATAATTGTAAAGCGAGACTTGCTGAACATCAGCTTTGTTAAGTTGGTGGTAATGTTATTGTGCAACATTTCATCACTATGAGATACAATGAATATATGAAGTTCATATATTTACTGTAGATATATTTACATATATCTACTGCGAGGATCGTGCATCATACGTATTTCATCACTATCATGGCTAATCTGAAAAGGTTTTCCAAATTTGATTGTTATCACCAGGTTTGAAGCACTTCCAGAACAGAGGATACATGTAGCTTAAAAAGTTAAAAAAAAAAATTATTATAATTACAAAGCTATCCAATTAAATACTCCTACCTGTAAAATTACTACAGAACATGACATCTGCATTTTCCAGCTCCAGGATCGTAAAACATTCAGTGCTCTATCAGCAATGGAAGGAACAGTGAAATCTTTGAAGTTTTCTTCAGACTGATCATATCGATCATCTAAAACACGTTTTTCATATGGCCGTACTCCACGCCTATAGGCTTTGACAACCATTTTTTGACAATTATCTTTTGAAATCAAGTTTCCAAGCTTTGGGAGTGCATTTAATGAGATGATTTTGTCACAAGTTTCACGGTGCAAGCAACTCAAAGTTTTTAATGCACAGACTGCTGGATAACAAGCTAGAAGATCAAGATCAGCATCACAGAAGTCCAACACAGCTTCCACTGTATTCAGTTCTCCAATTAGTGATCGGTTTGTTTGAGTATATTGAGGAAGAGTCAAAATGTGTTTTAAGACTACCAGGCTGTTGAAATATCCCGCATTCCAAGGTTCGCTGTTCTCTGTGAACTCATTAGGAACGCGTATCCAAAGAAGTCTAACTACAAAGCTAAGGAGATTGGAGCTAATAAGGACACTCAGAACCAATTTTTTCTCAGGACTTCCAGTTTTCTGAAAATGGGAGGAAAGATTAAAAAAAGTAAGACATCAATACTGAGCAGGGGTTCAAACAAAAGCTGGTTACCAGCATTCTACTGCCATCTGTTTAGCATGCAACTAGCATCATATATACCTATAACATACAACCAATTGTTCTTCTTTTCTAATTACATACTGTATACTGTAGCTGTTCATTAAAGATTACTTAATTAATAGGTAAATTAGAAACTCTAGGAGAAGTAATAAGAAGATCTGAGGTTTGGTTTTGCAACCATGATAGTTGAGAGATTTTTTGTGTTAATCTCTTTTTCATAAAAGCAAAGCTCTTGCTTTATTATTTCTGAAAGAATGATAAAATAGATATTAGGATGGGAGGGTACTGAAAGTCCACCTCTGTCCGTCAAAAAATGAATAGGTTGTTCAAAAAGGCATATTCTGCAGTCAATGGTGGGTCATATTCTGTGGTCAATGGAATGGAAATTCTGCAGTCAATGGTGGGTTTTCAACAAGCTTTACCATTTCATATACAGCCTTCAGCTGTGCTTCGCGAAGATTCCAATTTCAACGAACAGTCAATTCTACCACTTCAGTAGGGCTTTCTCCTCCCGCTAAAAAGTTGAACAAGTCAAGAATTTTCTTTTTCTTCTTCTTATCCAGTGATTCTCCAGTTTTAAAGTATTCTATGATGCTTATATCAACCGATTTCTCGCCCATCTTACGAGATCTATTTAGGTACCAAGAATGCAGGAATCTTATGAGATCTTTAGTACCAAGAATGCAGGAAAATTACATGCCTCTAGATCCCCTTGGGACAAAGGTGCCTTATTGACATTTTCAGGGCACAGCTACAAGTCACACCTTTAACAGCCACTTATGAAAAGTTATTAAAACCCTTTCCATAGAATTGTTCAAATTTTTACCATAATTGTAGCATGATTGTGCAGGTGAGTGTATTTCTTGTATTGGTTGTACACTTTGTGGAATGAAATTTTTCGCAGACCAGACTAACACCAAGTTTACATGATCAGATTGTTACTTTAGGGTTCAAACATTTTTTTTGGTAACAAAATCAATGTTTCACAATACTATCATTTCACCTTGATAATTACAATATATTGAAATATACATGTATACTTCACATCTTGAACCCTCAGAGCTCAATTAATTATTTAAAGTGTATGTACCTAATTATTATATTGAAGCCTCATCAGATTGGATCTCTTGGTTAATGGAAAATTTAACGAGGCTCGACAAGGCAACCAGACACGTCATCCCTTGATGCTTTTTCGTTGTGCCTTAATTATTCAAGCTCTTCTATGAAAGGGCTCTTTGACACGAAAGTTACCTTTGGTGATCTATTTTAAAATTTTTCTTCAAGTTTGGGTTATGTATGGGTACATTATGCATTGTAACAATATTACAGCCACCGTAAGGCTGAAACCAATTTCTTGTAATTTGTGATGCAATTTGTACATGTGTTTAAAACAATTTACAGTACGTCATTTTCGAAATAAGATCACACATGCTAGCATGAATGGTTTGCCATTTCAGTTTCCGCATTCAGTCTAAAAAGGAACGCAAAACATTTTCTCCTTATTGTTCAAATATCTTCAATTGGAAGCTTATGATTATGAATATATTTTTGGCTTTCTAGACCACTGCTGGTTGATCGGTACGAAAAAGAATTTTGCGTTTTCTTCTTTCAATAAATGCACGCCCTCCCTAAAGGAACAAAATCGACATAAATCTATCAAAACCACAGCATAGTATGGGATAACAGATCTGAAGTTCCTTAGTGATTTTACATTCGTGTTGTTTACAAGGGTCGCACGTTGAATCCATTGGATCATATTTTAATTTAGCACAATCTTGGATTTCCTAGAATTCTGAAATCCACCACCCGGTATCGCAGAGAAAGATAATTTAAGAACTCACTTATTGATGAGAGAACCTTCGAAATATTTTCCTCTTAAAACTTACCAAACTCGGTGGGTTTTCAACAAGCTTTACCATTTCATATATGGCCTTCAGCTGTGCTTCGCGAAGATTCCAATTTCGACGAACAGTCAATTCTACCGCTTCGGTTGGGCTTTCTCCTCCCGCTAAAAACTTGAACAAGTCAAGAATTTTCTTTTTCTTCTTCTTATCCAGTGATTCTCCAGTTTTAAAGTATTCTATGATGCTTATATCAACCGATTCCTCCCCCATCTTACGAGATCTATCACCCTTTTATCTGCTCCGACTAAAAGATATAAGTTATTTTAATGTCAGAGTTTGGAGACAGCCTGGAGATATTTCGACCTCGTTTCCAAGTACGCAAGCGCAATCAGCTTGCATGATGAACTAGGGGTGATGCTATATCGAAGGCGCTCGTCGAGGGTAAGAGTAAACGGTAAGTTTGGTCAGCGGGGAAATTATGAAACCCGCGAATATTTGAGAAAGCCCGCGAAAGGATGACATTTAAAACTGAAAACAGTTTTTCAGTGAGACACTAAAATGCGTAATCATGGCGGCGACTATTCAATCGTCTTTAAACAAATCGGAGATTAAGTTCCTTGAGGAAAACCTTGAAAATTGTTCTGTTAAAAACCAGTACTTTTTGGGTTATTTCGATGGGAAAAGAGATGAGTTCGAGGATATGCTCGAGAGGTTTCTCCTTTTAAGTTCCACATGCTTTGTAAAGAAGGCATTGCACTCAAAGGAGTTAAATCACACGCAAGCTGCATAAAAGTGGATTTCTCAGAGACTCTCTCTAACTTCTTTGTCTGCCCTATTAGGAGTAATTTTATTTAGCAATAATTTCCATAAAATCCTCTACAATACAAAATATTAACAGCGTAAAAAACGATCCAAAATAACTTCCTTTCGGCTCACATCTACTCCTTTTTTTTTTTTTGTCAAAGCGTCTGGAAAACTATAAATAACGGAGTCAAATCTGAACAGATTCAAAGTCTAATAATCTGATAAGTAAAAGCATATCTAAAACTATACAGAAAAGAGAAAGGTGAATGGCAAATCTAGAACCCTAATTCTAGATTTTAGTTCATTTTACAAAATCGTTGCAGATTAGTGACGTAAATTGATATTGGAGAAGATTCTTCCTAGTGTGGGACTGACTTGAGACTAGGCTAGGCTGTGTACAATTCCTGAAAATCTTGTCCGTTATTTTACGAATCATTTGATGTTTCAGTGTTGACAAGTTTTTCGTACTACATTACTAAAAAAATTGACTTAGCGCTCCAAGGAGGATCTCTCTCAAACTTTACTTTTTAAGAGATGAAGCTACCGTCTAAAATTCAAACGTTACTGTTAGGTTTATTAGCGCATTGACAACCTTGTAAATTAGCTCAAACACACTGAAAACATTTGTATTAGTTTTTGTATATCTTTATACTTTGTTCAGTGCGATCTTACACATTTCGGGTTTGAACTTTTCGTTGGGAATAAGTGGTACAGCTTACATGACATAATTTATATTTAACCGCTGTACTATAAATTTGTGTGTTCGACTCTCGACGAGCGCCTTCGACATAGCATCACCCATGAACTAGCGGGAAAGTTTGAGAGTTCTTCTGTGGAAAAGGTGAGCTTTTATTGTAACTGATTATTCGGTTGTTACTTAAACACGAAGGCGCCCTATAAAATGAGCCTTAGGTCCCACTGGACCACTTGTCAATCAACCGTCGTGTGATGTAGAACTCTTAGAGTCAAGTCAGCTTGAGCTACAGCTACTCCAAAGCAGTGAACAGCGGGCGCATTCCTCAAAATTGTTTTATGTCTTCATCACAATGCAAGAATTTTTGAGATTTTTATTTCCTTTCTCCAATAGAAACTGTGTGTATTTGTGGCGGTAAATTTGAGATCGAAGTAGGTGGTTTGGACGTTACCTCATGCCACCATGCTGGTGGAAGGAAACAATAGATATCTCATTAGCTCCTTTTGTTCGTCTACCAGCATTTAAATTTGAACCGCACACGTCAACGGTGAGTGACAAATGAGCCTAGGTCTTCCCAGGGAAGACTTCCTTATATAGCGCGCCTTCGTGTTTAAGCGCTTCACGTCCTCAGAAAGCGGTTAAAGCAAACTCTTGAGTAAAAAAGAAGAGGATTTGCTGGCGTGGTCCATGTCAGCCCACTCCTTGGCCACTGAGTTGCCCGCATTGAACAGACTTTAATCTTCAAAACAGAAGAACAAGTAAAGTTGCTGGTTGGTCATTATCCTCCCAATCTGTGGATCAGGGGATCAGCTGAAAGTGGTAAGACAATTCAATTGCTGGGAAAGGAAGAATCTTTGGTAAGTTCCATTCTGGAGCAGAAAAAAAGATGAGAAAATTCTTATTGTATGCTTCAACTCCGTGTTATGTAATAAATTTATGTTACAGTAAGAGTTTGAAACCCTTTTAACAGAAAGGTTTCCTGGTCTTACAGGTATGATCAGTAACTTCCTTTATGTTAAAACATTTTCTAAGCTTATTGTTGATGTTCTTCAATTAATCCAAGCTCCTTCATCAACAGACGAGAAAGAGATGGCTGTTTGCCATGCCCTAGACGCTCTCTTGACCTTGATTCTTGGTAGATGAAGGTGAATACTTATTTGGAGTTAGGTGGCCAGAGCTTTTTAAACTGGTGCACAAGAGCTCTCTTACACCTCATTGCAATGAAGAGACTGAGCTAGAAGATTTTTTGAAGCCTAATATGTTCTTCTGGGTTATGTATGATACAAACCAGTACCTGTACGTATCTAAAGAACAGCTTAAATTGCCCTCTGGATATCTCCAAAACAGCGCAAATCTCAAGGAAGGGCTTTGTAACACAGGGGAGATTTTCGAGCTGTCAGAAAAGTACTTTAAATCGTTGATGACTCCTGAAAATGGCATTACACTCAGAAGATAGCTTAGCAATTAAATGGGATAGTTCTCTGGAAAGCAGAGTGGTCTCAACCCACTAAGGTGCCAACACAATCAGCTCTCCTGTGAAATATCTACAAGAATTGTTCAAGAAAGGGACATTAGTATTCTGGTTGAAACAGTAGAAAAGAGAACTCAATCAGACACACACTTTCCAACATAAGCATTGAAACCCAAACTGCAGACAGTTTGGTTGCAGAGAATGCCAACGAGATTGTGGTGGAAAGTATTAGCCACCTCAAGGGCCTTGAATCTAAAGTGATCATCTTGTATAATCCTCCATATGAAGATGATTCAGGAATCAGTGGATGCACTAAAGAGTTGCTCTACACTGCAGTATCCAGGTGTTTTTGTTATCTCATTATAACTACACAGGCTGGTTGCAGGGCTTTATGGTCAGATCAAGGGATTCAAGAGATAACTGGCAATACAGCACAACAGGTTCCATGACAATTTCCAACCCGGTCACCTTGGGACAGAAATTCAACACTTTTTTTCACAACAGATACAAACTTTCCCAATAGGTGCTACCTCCAATACCTCAGGGGTTTTGATGAAATGACCCCATATCCCATGTATGATCAAGCCAAGAACATTTCAAGCCATTCCAATTCCCAATGGACATTGATACAGAGTGACTCACTAAATGTGGCCAATCTAAGTTGTTACACAACCTTTCTGGTGTGGAGGTAGTTAAAGGTGATCAACCAGTGCAAAATTTAACTTTTACTTGTTATTAATGTATTCATGACTTCTGGCTGTTTGATTGCCACTGTACATGTTGACAACCAAAGTGGTCAACAGAGTCAAAGGCATTGAGGTTTATTAATTTGTGCTAACTATTATTTAATATTTGACATGTTTTTTCAATAATTTGATTGGATCATTGCTTTTGATTCAGAATTGTTCAACCATATATTAAGCATTAATGGTTGAGAACAATGCAGTACACAGCCCTGGTTGTTCCTGGGTTTAGACTCAAGTTGTGTGTTTTTTGGGAAATGTTATAAAATTAATGTCAAAGAGATATAGTTTTCCTTGTATTTGAAGTTTGCATGTTGGGGTAGAAAGTGGCTGCCCTAAAAAAAATGAAAACCTACAGCCTCAGGCTTTGGTGACCACCAAACCTAAAGATTTTACGGTTACTTTTTTCCTCTGACCAGGGTTCGTACAGGTCATGGAAAGTCATGGAATTTCAAAATTTCATTTTCCAGGCCTGGAAAGTCATGAAATTTTGGTGTGGGTCATGGAAAGTCATGGAAAAGCAATAATTTATGCTCTCTATAAGTGAAAGGCAATAAGACCAAAAGTTGAAAAGTTAACTGATGAGTCCAAAAATCAGATTTAATTTCATTAGGAATAAACAGAAGCACGCATTGTGAGAATGTTTGCAAACAGGTCATGGAATCTTTCAAAAGGTTATGGAAAAAGTCATGGAATTTTAACAGGTCAAAAGTGTACGAACCCTGTCTGACAGCTGTAAATTCTCTCTTTCTCTTATTTTTTTTTTTATTACAAGTCTTTTTACATACAGTTTCTAGTATTTAAAACTAATATAAGACTGAGAATAATGTGGACACTTGTAACATTTATGGAAAAAATCCAAAGCTAAAAAAAAAAAAAAAAAACAATCAGGTCTATGCATGTGTCACAAAACTTTAATGCAAACAGCAACAGTAATAATTTGTGGTTTGAATACTACTTGCATCTGCTGAACTTTTTGGACCTCGAGGTCGCTCGATGCTTACCGTACGCACTCTGCCTTAAGTTTTCCTTCGTTTCCTTTTTTCCTTTCTCACTCTCAACGGGAGTTTGAATAAATATCGTATGACAAACGTGAAGCGATGGTAGATGAGGCCCAATATGTGGAGGGGAGCCTGAGTATCCCAGTGATAATTTGTGGTTTGAGTACTGCTTGCATCTGCGGAGCATTTTTGCGATCGGTTAGTACTCAAAGGACCGTTAGCCGGTCAAGTCGCCTGAAAGTCCTCTCGCCCGAAATTTTAGTTATGTCGCCTGCAAAAAAAAAAAAATGCTTTCAAGATCAGACTTACATACTGTAAGTAGACTGATTATCTATATAGTAAGACTGATATAAGTAGACTGATTATCCATATAGTAGTTTGCGCTATATAAATGTTAAATTGTTGTTGAATTGTTGTTGATAAGGATTAAAAATAACGAAATTAGATTTAGATTTAGATAATAAAGTTGAGAAATCTCTATCACCATAAATAAAAGCGCTCTATGTTTCCGACAGCACCCTGAAAATGATGAACAGAAAAGAAATATGTTTTACTGACGACTCTAAAAGCGTTGTTTTTTCCTCACAACAAAATGAAGCGTTGTTCTCTTGGTATGTACTCGTTTCGTACTCACGGACGTTTTGTAAACTTGAGGAACTTAATCTAACAGCGTTGTTCATTTCTAACAACAAAGGGAAGTGTTCGTTTCTAACAACAAAATCAGGCGTTTTTCGTTTGGTACTTGTTTTGTACTCACAGATGTTTCGCAAGCTTGAGAAACTTTATCTTGGTTTCTGACAACACCTTGAAGACTTCAACTACAGAAAATCGAACATATGGTCAGAATTAGAATAATTATGTTAAAGTAACGACTCAAACGCTTTGTATATGTCTCGCTTGAAATTTGAAATACACCATAAGGGTGTTTCGATCGATCGGTACCTTCAGTGTGTTTGCAAGTGATAAAAATGTCAAGCGACTTGATTTTTTCCTTTGAGCGACATGAAATTGGTTCTCGGCGACATGACTTTGGGCGAGATGACTCCCATGCAACTTGACCGTAAACCAAATGACTTGTCAGAATCAAATGTTACCGTTTTACTTTTACTGAAGTAGAAATAATTAGTGATTGTCCTATACTACAGTGAACCTCGCACAAAACAAACTTAAGCACCCTTTTTAGGAGTACGTTGAAGAAATAACGGGGACGAACAGGGGGCAGGGGGAAAATCGGAGTAAACGAAACGCAAAGGGTGACAACACCCGTAAAGAAAAGAGCGGAAGGAGACGATAGTTTCTCGTTGTGCGTTTTCTGATCCCATGATAAAGGAACGTACATCTTTTGCAACCTATCTGACCATGTGACGCGAAAGAAAATTGTGGTTGCGACTTGTTCCGGAGACATGCAGAGTAATGTCATAAGCTTCTTGGAGTTTTGTGCGTGCTGAAAGTGTGACGTAGCATTTCGCGTCACTGAGTTGCGTGTTTATGACGCTAAGTCGCACAGACTGTAGAAGAGATAGCTGGAATTCCTCACAACCTAAGTTGCAAGGGTTTTTTTTTCTTGTTAAGATATGGGTGTATCTCTTTCACGTTCATCAGAACGAACGGCTGAAGCGAAATATATTCATTCTATTGACACCAAAGAGTCAAGTGGCGAGAATGATGAATTTTTAAATCAATGTACGAAAGGAAAAACAATCAAGGGTAGTGAAAGCACCTCGAAACGGACTGAAACTGCATTTTTTCAATTCAAAACAACGAAAAGCAATTGTTGGGATACATTCGATAGCCTTGATACCATAATCTCCAGGAAATCTGTCCCGTTTGCTGTCCTTCCAGATGGCAATCCTCAAGCTCTACCCAGCTCGGCGGTTGGCGAAGAGGATATCACAAGTTTTCAGCCCAAGGGTGGAGCTGTCACACAAAGCACAAGCGGTGATAAGTTCCTTGAAGATTTAGATGACAAGTTTTCAACAGAGAAGAACGTGGAAGAAATAACGGGGACGAATAGGGAGAAAACCGGAGAAAACGTAACGCAAAGGGTGACAGCACTCTTAAAGAAAAAAGCAGAACGAGACGATGGTTTCTCGTTGTGCACAAAATCATGGGAAAAATGGCAGGTTGGTGGGCACGTCGATGATGTACACAAGGAGGCCCGCCGTAGCCCTCGAAGGCTAGGAAATACTGCGCATGTCTCGGTGCCTCTATCTCACAGAAAGAGCGCAGATGGAAGAGGAACTAAACGAGAAAGCGTACCAGACCTGACCACGGCACGACCCCATAGTGAAACTGAAATAGTTTGCCCCAGTAATGATTTCGGGGAAACTAAACGGCAAAGTGTACCAGACTTAACAATGGTGCGAACCGATAGCGAAACCGGAACGGTTTACCCTTGTGACAATTATCAAGTTGAGCCTTCATCGTTCCACTCCTGAAAAATCCTCCGACCTTTCTCGAATTACAGAACGTAAATTAAGAAATGCTTGAAGCTGATTCATATAAGTGATGTAACAGCATCATGAATTATAGGAATTTAGTTGGTTTTTGCCACTCTTAGTCTTAGTCCTTTTAAATCCTCAACCTGTTCCCTTCGTTTTTGCAATTCCATAGGAAGCCCTCAGTTATTTACCCAAGTTTCCCCTTCCAATACTCAGGGGCTCAGTTTCAAATATAAAACTCAATTCTTTTGTTACCCATTTCCAGCGCTCCTCTCCTGTACTGAAGAGAAGGGTCTCGAGGGTAAAATAACACTTGACCTTATTGCACCACATCCAGTTTGGCCATGATAAGCAAAAGCCTTGTACTCGAGCCAAGCTATTTAAACTTACTGCCTTTTTTTCAAGTCGATGAAGTACACGTTTTCTTTTCCCCAATATGTGGACCCACCACTTTTCTTCCCCGAGAAACCGGTTACCAAAGCACGCGAAGGCGGGGGGGAAGCACGTTAACGCCTCAGGTTGCCTCTAGCGTTACTTATTTGCCAAGCCGCTTCTCGTATACTTCTAAAGCTCATCCACATAAAAGAGATGCTTACTTAGCAAGCTCTATTGATTACCTGAAAATATTTTACTGAAAGTAAGGGAACGCAGTATGGAGCCTGACTTCGGAAATCCAGTTTGGAGATTTTTCTCTTCCTCTTCCTCTCTATAAGACATGTGTGCTCTAAAAATGTACCATAGTATAGTCACCAACAGGCAAGAAAGAATCTGCTCATAACCCTATTTCTCTTATGTATAGGTGCTAAAGATCTATCGATAACCTGAAACAATAGAAATACTTTCGGTGAAATTCAAGTAGATAAAACCAAAATTAATCTTTTAATTCATCATTGACTGCTCTGTACAACAACAAGATGCCACTTATTTGATTTGTTGATGTTAAATTTCTTTATTCGAGGTTTTAAGAATTCAAATGGACAGATACAAAGTGTCCAATTTTCTTAACACATTTTGAAGCCTGTATTCTCACAACTGTCTTCAACTATCTTAGGATAAAAACTATTTAGTAACATGAAAAATTATTTTGGTTAACAGATTGGTTTATTGATTACCATCAAAATAAAATGCATCAAGGGGAAGGGATAACTTTTACACCACCATTATACTTGTAAAGAGAATTACCACAAATAACCTGCACCACAACAAATTTTTCCCTCTAAATAACTTCTTAAAGTGGCAGCAAATGAACAAGAAAAGTAGAACATTAACCAAAAACAAATTAAAGATCATTCATCACACACTGTAAGCTTTTCAAGGTCATACACTTGAATATTCACAAGCATGGTGCAAGGAAATAAACTGATTGTTGAACCCCTTCAAGGGCTGTTTTCCTGTCTTGCCTGGCATCCCAGGCACTTATTGTTTTGGAAACCCCTTATTTCAAAGACAAGAGCCCTCGGGCACCTGGTTATTCCTCCTCAGTACAATAACTTCTATGTATTATATAATTTTCCATATTCTTGTCATCTGTACCTTAACAGTGTATTACAAATAGAAGTTAATTAAATATTGATCACTCAGAATCAAAAGGTTACCTAGACAAAGATAATGCACTATACTATCATCAACCCATAATAAAGCAAGAAACTGATTGGCCAGAGAAACAGTTTCCTCAATGAGTGATCCCAAAAGTTAACCTAAAGAACCAGAATCAATTAGTATTTAAATATTCCTTACATTAGGTGGGGGGAAGTAAACGGATTAAGCAATGTTACACTGAAGCACCTTTCAAAGGGAAAATAACTAATCAGGTTTTCAACATTGATTACAAATTGTGACTACTAAGCTATCCTTGCTGTAATCATGCTCACATTGGAAAAATGAGGCAATTGATTGAATTCAGTATGACAGCCCACTTGCAACAAAAATGTACATGTACTTTAAACACTATGGCAGCTGACCAAAACAAGTAAATTAGTAACCACAAAAAATAGGAATATTACTTTTTCTATTTACTATACTTGAAATAATTTTATAACCTTGAGTACAGCTGCTAAAAGAATTCATCCACAGTCTCACTGACACCAATTAGAAGTTTAACTACACAAATATCTCTCTTTTTACTGAGCTCCATAGACACTCTCATCACTGTATGCTATGTAGAGGAAGAAGTCTTCTTCATGATGTTCTTGGTAGAGCTGACCCATTGTGGCACTTGTGGGAGGAATGACATTGTTCACAAAAAAGAACAAGGCATCTTCAGGTCTGAGATGAATTCTCTTCCGGATAAGGAAGTAAAACTGTCCAACTATGGAAGAAAAAAGTAAAAAGATCAATATCAGTTTTCATATGACCACTTTTCCCATCACAGAATTACATAACTTTCCATGACTCATGATTGGTGTTAGTTCATTAGTAATCTGGAAAGAAACATCAAATCAAGCTGTTTATTTCCTGTGTCCTTCCAGGCCAAAACTGCTAACCCCAACTAAGTACATGCCTTCTTAAGCAGACTAACTTGACTAAAGGATCTTACTTTGCTTAGTCAACAAGTTTCACCCACACACAATTGTAACTTGTAATGCATGAAACTTTCACAAATTTGTGTGATTTGGTTTCACAAGAGTAAAAAAAAAGAGTAATTCCCATATTGCCAACTTATGAACTGTTTAGTAACTACAACTGTAATCATAACTAAAGCTGATAAGGGTAATCATATCAAAAAAATAATTATGTTTAGTAGGAACAAAAGTCAATCAACAATCATACTTATTCCAATTTAAACTGAATATTATGATTAACGTACCTGTCAGATCAGAAGGAACCAGATATTTCTTCTTATCCAAGTCACCTATCCTTGCTTTTGGTGCTTTCTCAACAATTACCTAGTAAAAGTGTGAAAAAAAAAATTTGACACTGTCAAATCTCTAAGACTGGTGAATTTGGAGTGAAATTAATATCCTCAATGTGTTCAGAGGAAATTTGTGTACCAATGCATGCAAAGGTTAGTATCAGCCTAAAAGCATTTCAAATAAGTTGATAATTTAAGCTTATTTATGAACAACTGAAATTCTCCCATACAGAATTACAAAGAAATTCACCATTGGTGCACATGACCCTTCCTGCCACACTTGTACAATCCCATAGAAAACCATAGTGAAAGCTGAGGTGTGCAGGGTCAGACAGGTTGACGTGAGCCCATCAGCAAAAAGCCATCTGGCCTTGCTACCCTAACTTTGCTTTGTTGCTAATACTCAAAGGAAAACAGGAGTGAGAAAAAAAATCCCATTTTTCAGGAATTGGGAGTTTCTTGTTCTGATTTGAAAAACAAAGGAAAATTTTTAATTGCAGAAATTCTTTTGTGCTTGCATGGCTGTATGTGCCTGTCTATCACCTAATTTGGTTGAAATTTTCAACAATTAGCAGTCATATAATAAAATGCTCCCTGAGTTTGGTTGGGCAGGACAGAAAAATATTTGGCTTTCAGCCATGAGGCAGGGACCTCGTTACACTTGGTCTGTACATCATGACCACAAGCCAAACATTTTCCCATCCAGCCCTTCCTCTCAGTCAATAAGTACATTTATTATCCAACTACATTTCCTAGAGTACAAATAACGCCATAGTCGAGTACAAATATCACGCGGTATTTGTACTCTAGAGTTCTGGTTAAACAGGTTTTCTCGCATTGTGCAAGCAAAGAATTGGACTGTAGTTACGAATAAAAAATGGCAGACAATTTGAATCATATTTCTGACAACGAAGAGTCAGAATAGCTGGCAAATATAGATCCAAGTTTAATAGATGAATCGAACAAAGAAAAACAGCTAGACGACCAGGAAATCTCTTCATTTATTGGAGAAAATAGAAACAGCAACATGGCAACGCACCAATTCCACTCCGCTTTGCATACTTCCGTCACGCACTCCTCGTAAATAAATATCCACGAAATTCTCCCACACTTTAAAGGAGGCCACTCATAACTTTATTTTAACAGATATCGTCGTGCCTTTCTAGTGTTATTTCATAAATATATGATTAAGAGTTTTGAGGGCTCCTTATGCTATTTTAAGTTCAGCCATCAACGTTTGCAACCATTATTACTTAGTCGATATAAATAACTTTTTCCATACTCTTAACAATTTATCAGGAATATCCCAGAGAATTGTTTCGCGATTTTTTTATTTAGAAGACAGTCTTGACACGCGTCAGTAAATCATTCGAATCAAATAACTTTCTAACACAATCCTAATGCATTTTTAACAAAAATCACTTGATTAAATAGTTGTCAGGCAAAGGTACCGAGTGAAGAAACAGAAGCTTACGTGTGTCGTCAGCTATTTCAGTTTAAATGAGGAAGACAGCATCAAAACTTGACTTACACAACCAAAATCTGATGATCTCAGATACAACAGCTCAGTGACTTAGCTACGGCGTTTAGTGACTTTTCTGAGAAAGGGAAATAACAACATTTTTCTACGTGGACATATAGAAATACCATGACGTCGTATTAAGATGTGTCGCTGACGCCATGTTTATTTCTACAAATGATAATAAACTTTCGCTTGAGAGACAACTTCACTTTCTACAAAGTTACACAGCTCATAAAACAGCATCTGAGCGTACGTAAGGTTTCTCTTCAAGTAATACTCTTTGACGGATCTCAGGAATAAAAATCATGAGCTAACGGTAAGTTTCCTGATCAGTAGCCAGCCATACCTACCGGAACTCTGTCCGGATACTTCTTCCGAATTTTCTCTCCCTCAGCCCGCCGTTTTTCAAAAGGGTGCTCTTCTTTGTATTCCCACTTCATCGATGCACCTTTCAAATGCTATCTGTTTTCCTGATATGATACCAAAGGAGAAAATATACGCGTTTTACTTCCGAAAGCACAACAAAATGGCGCTAAATAAGGTCCTTAGTCGATCACGTGATGTTGTGGTCCCTCGATTTCTATGACGTAGCGAAAGTTTGGCATAATCAGAAGTATTATGGGAGATTATGACTGGAACCGGAAGCCGAACTACTCTACCGGAAGTTGGCAGAAATCTGAAAATTTTTCATCTTTACCATGCATCATAGCTTTGTGCGAAAGGGAGTTAATAATCTAAAGCGCTAACGCTATGTTTCTGTGAGCTACTGGCAAACACCAGGATCAAAACTAAAAGACGCAAAAAAATTCGTGAGCAGATTCCTAGTTGAAAATAATTTCCTTCTGAAGCCCTTGATTCACATGAGTCACGTACCTTTATTTAGGTCGTTACGCTGAAGATCTAGCCAGATCACTATTCGTAAATGGTATATTACTGTCACATTAGAACTTTTCTAGATCAACTGATATGAAGTGAGATGAGATTGATGAAGGAGAGTTAGGATCAAGATCACAAACAAATTGAGCATTTTGACAAAACAGCTATGGGTCTAAAAGAACGAACTAAACCATTTATTACGCAAGGTAACTGAATTTCTATACGACGGCCTTGGGAGGAGCAGTTTCTGATCATGTTAAAACACGATCCTTAGTTTAAAAGTTGTGGACTTAACAGCGTCCGGTATATGTCAATCATTACACCAATGCTGTCTCTTATAGTCGAATCTGGTAAGCGGCACTGCACTAAGCGGTCACCTTGTATTAAACAGTCCGTGTTTGTGTCCCCTTAATCACTGTAATTTTCAACTCTATTGAGCAGTCGCCTCGGCGAGCGGTCGCGGTCATTCTTAACTGGGCCTCAATGACCTGTTTTTATTGTATTCCACCTCTATTGAACGGTCATTTCAAGCTGAACCACTCAAACAAAACTAAGAATAATCTTTCAAGTAATTTTTAATCCATGTTTCTCTCCCAAGATCAAAGTATTTCAATTGAGCAAGATTCTGGGGATCCATTGAGAATCCATCCTAAACTGTGGAACTTGTATCAAGCGTTCAACCTGTGCATCCACCATACCCCAGTAGGTGGCAGCGGCCGGATAATTCAGTTTTGACTGTATTATTCGCAGTCACGCAAACCGGGGACGCATTCCGGTGAGGTTTTCTATAACTGCCTCGAATTCTCCCCTCCCCGTTATATGTTTGTAAGCCAATGCAAAGTAAACAAGGAGAAACATTCCGCTATTGCTTGATTATGATTATTTTTTGAAGCACTTTATTCTTCATCTTGTTTTAATTTGTGACAAACTGATAGAAAAACCAGAATATAAGAAACGTACCGGAAATCTCGTCTACTTAATTAATGAAGGAAATATAGATCTAAGGCTACAACTACGAAAGACTAGAGAAAAAAAGATAATTCACAGGTTCACTAGATAAATGAATTATGAAAAACATTTGATAATAAAAATTAACGGTAAAAAACTACGACGTTTCGAAGTCTGCATGACCTCATTATCAAGTAAAATGTTAAAACTGATGTAAAATTGTAGCTCAGAGATTATATACAAATAAAATGTGATAACTTCATTGGAATAATGAGCGTTCATTGTTATTGGTGTTTAGCATGTCCGATCGTGCAGTATATGTTTAAATAAATACTTTTGCACGTATTGAGTCAGACTGCGTGTTTAGCTTTGGTTTTTGTTCGCGAATGAATAGCATTTCGTGAATTAGGCAGTCCATTTTTCCGCGGCATTTCTTGAGAACGGAAAACATTTCCTCTAGGCTAGTGGACGCTACACCGTGGGCTTCTTTCAGATGCTTGCCAATGACGGAGGCTTTATGATGAAGATGGCGTGTGGTATAACCGATATAATCCGCATCGCACGAATCACATTTAAAAGTGTAAACAACGCATTGGTGATTAATTAAAGCGGGCTTCTCTTCTTGTATCTTGAGCTTTCCCTCGATCTTACGACTCGTGAAAACTGGTTGTAGGTCAGTTCCGATTTTCCGGCCAAGATCTTTCAGCTGATGTCTTACTGTGTCGGCCGATTTTTGGTCTTTAAATGGTAAAGTTATTCTGACAGGTTTTTGTGTAGCCGCGTCAAGTTCAGTTGGGGTTTCGTGACGGCTTTGGATCGTAGAACTCGTGTACCAGGCGATAGCTGAGTTGATGAGTTTCACTGGGTACTTAAGCTTAGTAAACATCCGCTTGAGATGCTGGCATTCCTTCGTAAAAGATTCTTTCGTTGATGACAGGCGGAAAGCTCGGTTCAGCATTGTATTCAGCAGAGATCTTTTGTAACGCAGATCGACATGGCTCTGGTAATGTAAGAGCAGTCCTGTATCAGTTGGTTTATGATATACGCTTGTTGTCAGGTGGCAACATCGCTGAAAAAGCCTTTAAAAACAACTGGTTTAATGAAACGCATGGTCTCAACCTCACAAAGACAGGTCTTACCGAACTTTTAAGAATAGCAACCAAAGATCAGCTATTTCAGTTCGACGGTCAACTTTACGAGCAGGTGGACGGTGTGGCCATGGGCTCGCCCCTGGGACCCCTTATGGCAAACGTTTTCCTGTGCTCCATTGAAGAACAACTGGATCGCAACAACAAGTTACCAAGTTTGTACAAAAGGTACGTCGACGACACATTAGCCACGATGCCAAATATTCAAGCCGCAACAGCCTTCCTTTCAACATTGAACGAATGCCATCCTGCCATACAGTTCACAATGGAAATTGCTGAAAACAACAAGCTTCCATTCCTCGGTATGATGATTGAGAAAAACGGTTGCCACCTGACAACAAGCGTATATCATAAACCAACTGATACAGGACTGCTCTTACATTTACCAGAGCCATGTCGATCAGCGTTACAAAAGATCTCTGCTGAATACAATGCTGAACCGAGCTTACCGCCTGTCATCAACGAAAGAATCTTTTACGAAGGAATGCCAGCATCTCAAGCGGATGTTTACTAAGCTTGAGTACCCAGTGAAACTCATCAACTCAGCTATCGCCTGGTACACGAGTTCTACGATCCAAAGCCGTCACGAAACCCCAACTGAACTTGACGCGGCTACACAAAAACCTGTCAGAATAACTTTACCATTTAAAGACCAAAAATCGGCCGACACAGTAAGACATCAGCTGAAAGATCTTGGCCGGAAAATCGGAACTGACCTACAACCAGTTTTCACGAGTCGTAAGATCGAGGGAAAGCTCAAGATACAAGAAGAGAAGCCCGCTTTAATTAACCACCAATGCGTTGTTTACACTTTTAAATGTGATTCGTGCGATGCGGATTATATCGGTTATACCACACGCCATCTTCATCAACGCATACAAGAACATAAAGCCTCCGTCATTGGCAAGCATCTGAAAGAAGCCCACGGTGTAGCGTCCACTAGCCTAGAGGAAATGTTTTCCGTTCTCAAGAAATGCCGCGGAAAAATGGACTGCCTAATTCACGAAATGCTATTCATTCGCGAACAAAAACCAAAGCTAAACACGCAGTCTGACTCAATACGTGCAAAAGTATTTATTTAAACATATACTGCACGATCGGACATGCTAAACACCAATAACAATGAACGCTCATTATTCCAATGAAGTTATCACATTTTATTTGTATATAATCTCTGAGCTACAATTTTACATCAGTTTTAACATTTTACTTGATAATGAGGTCATGCAGACTTCGAAACGTCGTAGTTTTTTACCGTTAATTTTTATTATCAAATGTATTTCTAAACATTCTCTGATTAGAATTATGAAAAACTGAGTTTAATTATATTATTACAACAACTTTGCTCACCATTAGAAATCAAACAACGGTGTTGAATCAACGTCTTCAATGGCCGTTTCCGCTTTCTGTTTCGGTTAGGTTCAAAAAGTTCCAACTCCGTAATTGTTACAGCTAAAATCTTAAAATGTAAATGAAAGAAACAAACTTAGAAATACAAGTAACATCTGCAGAGGTTCTGACAATTCCATCAAGTTAACGCATGAAGGCAAAGAGAAATGCAATAATGGCACCGATCATTCCAGCTATCGCCACTTTATCCCTGTCCGTTAGGCTCCGGGCTCGTTTTAATCCAATAGCCTCGGTGTACATGTTGCAGAAGTTCTGGCAGTTGTTGCAAAACTTGAAATAGTTTCCAAAACGTCTCATCACTGCAACTGCTTGGCCAATTAAATTCTGACCAGTGTCTTCGATCTCCCCAAGATATTCCATCTTAGGCTTCAGAGTTTTATCAACTTTCTTCGTCACGGGATAAATATGCTTGACACCGTCAATTTTGATGAAACCAAGCTCTACAGAGACAAATTGCGCGTCATTTGTAGTGAGAACAATGGATTTGTGGGCACCAAATCCACTTCCTCGAATCGAGTAAACTTTATACTTCAACTTCATGTTCAAGTCTGGTAGAAGATTTTCTTTGTCAAGCTTGATCAGTTGCTGCTTGTATTCCTCCAAATATTGCTCTGTATCGAGCATTGGTTCAGCAAATACATCATCGCACAACGCCATAGCGAGGGTCTGTTCTCCTTTAACTATAAAAAGCTGATCTTCATACGTGTTTTAGCCTCGTAACCTGAGTGCAATCCCAGAAATTCAATGCGAGCGTTATGGTAATTGGGCAAGTTGGTGCGATGCGATTGGATGGTCTCGATTTCGGAGAAGTGAGTCCTCGCAATTGTTCCTAAACAAATGAGGCTCTTTCTTAGAAATAAGAAAATATCAACAATCCTTCAGACGCAGATGTTTTCTGAGATCGACACGCAAGCCACCCACCAATTTCCGGGGAACATACACATATTGTTTACTTCCAAGAAGTTTCATTACTTAAGAATATCAGCTTTTGATGGTACGGTTATCATGAAACGTGATGTTTTAAGTTCAGCCATGAAATCGTCTGCAGTGCAGGTGTCTCATTCAGGGGCGAGTTAAAAGAAGTGTCACTCACCCCCTTGGTACAAATTTGTTTCTCTTCCCAGCCATTAACTTACATTGAAATAAAAAATGACGGCCATAATTTTCGCTAAGAAAATACTGAGCACTCGCTCGCCAAAATTACGCCTGCTCTGCAGGCTAGCCACGAAAATTATCGGTTACCCACCCAAAAAGCTAGGTAGGATGTATTTACTAAAATACTCCCTCTAATGCTTCGACATTGCTATTATTTACGGCGATATATGCTTTTCCAAGGACGCGACGCCCTTACGAACGATTTTCCGCATGACACCCCTGAAGGTCCACGTCAGCCTAATGGGAATCATGATGATTCCTTTATACTTCACAACCGACGCGCGCACGAACACTTTTCCGGAAGACACCCTTGAGTGTCTACAGTAACCAAATAATAAACACAAGGGTTTAGTTCGGTGATCATACAATGTAAAAATAGGACATTATTGTAAATAGTAACATTATTTAACGATTAAGCCCCATAAAATTTTTAAGGAGATCTTTCCTTAGTCTGAAGAAAAACCAACAAATTCCTTGAGGCTCTTGACTTTGGATTTTTATATCAATCGCATAAACCAAGATCTGGAGGAAAGTAAACTTACAGAAGCTATGGTAAATTGCATTGTTTTCACAAACAGTTCCGCGAGAGTTTGCAATTTGGATACAGAATCGAAACTTTTAGAAATTATGAATTTATATTGAGTAGTCCTAATACTCTAAGTGTGTTGGCAATCTTTTTTTTAATTATTGTTATTGTAATTGATATCTCCAATTCAAATAAGGGTGGCAGTGATAATCTAAAGAAGATTGCCACTGAACACACTCATTAGTATCATCATAATTGAAACTGATTTATATAACGTTATTATTATCATAGCTTTTATCATCAAGATATGAATGATCAAAATACTCTTGTTTTACAAGGCACTTTCACTTTTGTTTCCTCGGCATGGTTTTTCGAGTAGATTACTGAACTGTATTTTCAAATCGTCTGGCAGGCTAACTGGGCTACGCAGATTAAAGTCAACTGCAATGATCACTGAATTCTTTGATGCTACAGCACTCCAAATTTTATATTTATCACTTATATTATAGATTTTATCATTTTTTCGAGCCTGCAGTATCGATCAAAGTCGTTAACATTTTCTCCATTATGCGTGTCTCAAACCGTAAAATTTAGACGGTAGGTATAGGAATTGAAAAATTTTAACTGTTAGTCGTAAAAAAAGCTAACTATATGAAAAGAAATTTTGTGGTGACCACAGTGGAACGATCATCATCATCATCATCATCTTTATTTGCTTTATTTTAACAATTAAAAAATAGTTAATTACAGCGATAACAGTTAGAAGGCGAGGAGACCCAAGAAGCCACAAGGCTTATGGGAGAGCCACCTCACTTACAATAATAAATTTAATGATATCAGCGGTAAGCCGTAAATCGTCCAATTTTTAAGTTTCATAACCATTTTAACCATCATCCCTTTGAGACCCTCTTTCATAATTGGGTCAGAGGAGCTTAATCGAATACTTTTCCTTGGATGAATTTTTTTTAACTTCTCCAATTTTTAGGGATAATTTGTACAGCAAAATTATGCAAAAAAAATTATATGTCACCGTGCTCGTTCAAGAGCGAAAGACCGTGGGACCTTTACCTATTCCATCAATAAAAAACACCACCATGTTCTCGGAATGCGCGCGCGCTTATTCGCCAGAATTCGTGATTTTTATGCGCAGTACAGGATGCACAGTGCAATGCTGAGGAATCACCTAAAATAAAGTGGAAAAATAAACTGCCACGATAACATAAGTGGTATCTGGAAGTGGTGAGGTTCTAGCTAGTCCAGGGTGAACTGAGATATGAATGGTTGGTTTTTATTTAAGAAGGAAAAGTGGAGAAATATTTTGAACTGCGGGAAAAGGAGACGAGAATCAGCAACAAAATGAGACTCAGCTGGGTCGTTTTGCGATTTTGCGTGTGTGCGTGCGTGCGTGCGTGCACCTTGCGGCATTAATCGACGGAGCATTGAAAGCGAACTTATAATGATCTTTATCATTTGTTTCGTACGTTCGACAATGTTACATTGGACTGGCCCTCAAATAGAACGATAAAGCTAGAGGAGGTCTTGTTTAGAGAGCAAATAAAACTACTTGTTACGCAGCGAAGTAAACTTACAGAGGTAAAAAACATGACTAAAAACATGCTCCGCTAGTTGTGGGCATCAACAGCGTCCAGTTCATAATTTCTGTCTCAAGTTCTCAAGTTCTCAAGTTCCATAATCCTATGCTTCTCTAAAATTATAATTCGTAAAATTCGCTGCTCCACATCTTTAATTTCACTCTAAAACAAAAATTGCGATCACAAGAAATGAATTCTGCGTCTTGAGGCAGAATACTGAGAGCCGGGTTTGTTTCCCATTACCAGTTGGATAAAAACCTGAAAACAAAGATCATGCGGTTAGGATGCAAATTCTGAGCAACAATCGGATGAAAAATGATGTACGAATGGAAAATACTATAATTTGGGTAGGCCATATTTGAATTTGAAAACATTTGCATACGGAAATTGATAGAGACAGAATAATTGATGCAGACAGAATAATTATCTCGTACTGGTTTTTTAGACCGCCTGTGGTGCGGAAGGTTACCATCGGTTTTGTATCGCTCTGTGACTTTTCGGAAACTTTCTTTTAAACTCACCATATGCACTTTTTGGGTGCTTTTGTTTCCAGTCTGTCACAGCATTCATTTGGGATTTTTTTCACCAAACGGCGATATAAAAGCAAAGACAATTGCAATGATAACGGTGATCATGATTCCAGCTATCACTTTATCCCTGTCCGTTTTGGCTGGTTTTAATCCAATCTCCTCTGCGTATATGTTACAGTAGTCCTGGAAGTTGTTGGAAAGCTTAAAATACCTTCCAAAACGTTTCATCGCCTTTATGGCCTTAACAATCAGCTCATCTCCAGTGGTGAAGACTCGTCCGAGAAACTTCATCTTGCTCTTATTAGCTTCGTCAACTTTCTTCGCCACTGGACAAGTATGCTTTACACCGTCAAATATGATGAAGCCAAGTTCTACAGAGACGAAATGCTGATCAGTTGTCGTGAGAACAATGGATTTGTGGGCACAAAAACCGCTTGATTTTATCGAGTAAACTTTATACTCCAACCTCACGCTCATGTTTGGTAGTAAACCCTGTTCTTTTAGTTTAGTCAGTTGCTGTTTGTACATCTCCAAATGCTCGTCTTGATCGAGCATTGCTTCAGCAAATAAATTATCCAACCCGCTCGACATGGCGAAAGTCTGTCCTCCTGGAACTTTAAAAATAGTGTTTTAACACGTCGTTTTAAACTTAAGAAAAAGCCCAGAAATTCAATGCGAGCGTTATGCTAATTAGGCGAGTTGGTGTGATGCGATTGGATGGGTCTCAATTTCTGAGAAATTCATCCTTACTATTGTTTCTGAGTAAAGGAGGCTCTTTGCTCAGAATACGAAAATATCAATGATCGTCGTAAGGCAGATGTTTTCTGTTTTCTGTTTTCTCGACAAGCAAGCCACACCACCAATTTCCAAGGGACACATAGCGTCCAGTATGCATCCATTGTGCCTCCCACATCTGGAGTGGCGTAAGCGCTGTATTTGTTTATTTATGCTTTGCGTTACATACGTGGACATCCAGGTAAAGTTTGGGTCAAGTGAGTGACATGGCGCCATATGCCCGAGATGATGAGTTTGTACGTATGACGTTTTGAACAGTCTTCCGTGAGGACAAGTGTAGGGAAAAATGAATTGATTTTGTGAACCAACCGGTACTTTGAAGTTGTCAATCAACAACAATCATTACCGATGCCTCCTGAAGCTCTTATAAAACTGGTTACTGGAAACATTCCTCATATTACTATCAAAAGGCCGCGGTTCGCAGTCTGCTGCAAACCTGAGACGCAATCGAAATTTTTTATACCTGTTTCAAATTCTCCTATCCCTGCTGTATGTTTAGCTATGGCTTTGTGAACACGGAAAAAGGAACTCCTCAACGTTTGATTATAAATTTTTTTTGAAGCATTTTAATGTTCGTCTTCCTAGCTACATATTTTTTGATGAACTGATAGGGAAACAAGATTTGAGAAAAAGACCGGAGGTCTTGTTTGCTCAATGAGGGTTACAAACAGAGAATAACAAGAAAATAAGCAATTCACAGGTTCACTAGAAAAATGAACTATATGAAAAACTGAGTTTATTTATGTTATTACAATTAAGTTACTGATAATTTGAACATATGCAACGGCGTGGAATCTACATCTTTTTCCGTTTCCGCTTTCGGTTTCAACTAGGTTCCTAATGATGATAATCACAAAGTTCCGACTCGCTCATGGTTACAGATTAAATGATAACAGATCGTGAAAACAATGCAAAAGTCAATGAAAGAAACAAGTCGGGAAATGCAAGTAAGGCCGGCGGCGGTTTTGACAATTGCATCAAGTCAACGCATAATGGCAGAGGGAAATACAATGACAGATGCCAGCAATCGACGCCGCTATCGACGCTTCATCCCCGTCCGTTAGGCTTCGGGCTTGTTTTAATCCAGTGACCTCGGTGTACACGTTACAGTAGTTCTAGCAGTTTTTGCAAAACTTGAAATATTTTCCAAAATGTTTCATCACTGCGACTGCATTGGTAATTAAATTCAATCCAGTGGCGTCGATGTCTTGGGCCTTAACGCTTTGTCAATTTTCCTCCTCACTGGGTAAGTACGCTTCGCACCTTTAATCTTGGTGAAACCAAGCTCTACAGAGACGAATTGCTCGTCATGTGTAGTGAAAACGATGGACTTGTGGGCACCGAAACTGCTTCCTTGAAGCGACTAAGCTCGATTCGGTTTCTTTGCATAGACCTGGGCTTGTTAACTAGTGATGTTCTCTCTTGGAATTACCACATTACCAATATTACAGCTAAGGCAAATAGTATTTTAGGCCTTATAAAAAGAACATGTCGGGATGTCAATGATGTCACAACTCTTAAGATTCTGTAATGTAGTCTTGTGAGGCCTAAGGTTGAATATGCCTCTCAGGTGTGGAATCCCTCTACGAAGAGTAACATTAGTCGTATAGAGTCAATTCAAAGAAGGGCAACCAAATTTATTCTTAAAAGTTATGACAATTATTTGGTTAGCCTACGTGAACTCCGCTTGTTATCTTAGAGGATAGGAGATTTATTACGGATGTTGTTTTCTTTTATAAGGTGGTTAGTAATCATGTTCGCCTGACCATTGATTCTAGGGTTCGGTTCTCTAGGGATGTTGACATATGTATTGAGAAGTATGGATACTCCAAACCTTTTCACCAGCTTTTCTAGGACTAATTTATTTTAATTTAGCTTTATGAGGAGAATAGTTGGGGAATGGAATAGTCTCCCTCTTGATATTCGAGAAGCATCATCCGTGGCAGATTTTAAGTTGAAGGTTTCTACATTTTTAAATCTTTGAATTTCTGTATATACATTTTTGATTTTTTTTTTTAGCTTTTATGTGTGTACATTAGCAGGTCTATAAATAGGTTGGAGTTTCCTCCTAGAATGGTGCTGCGGCGCTTTTTGAGGATTCTTCCCATTTCAACACATTATCATGTAAATAATTTTATTGTTGTTGTTGTTGTTGTTGTTGTTGAAATAAAGCTCAATAGATTGAGTGAACTTTGTACTTCAACGTCGTCTTCAGGTCTGGTAGTAAATTTTGTACGTAAAGCTTGATTATTTGCTCCAATTATTCAATCAATTCCTCTGTATCGAGCGTTGGTACAGCAAAACATAATCACACAACGCCATAGCGAGGGTCTGTTCTCTTGTAACTATAAAAAGCTGATCTTCCTGCGTTGTTTTAAACTCGTAACCTCGAAGTGCAATCCCAAGAATTAAACGCGAGCGTTATGGCTAATTGGGCAAATTATGAGCGTTATGGCTAATTGGGCATTATGGCTAATTGGTCTCGATTTCGGAGAGGTGAGTCCTCGCAATTGTTCCTAAACAAATGAGGCTCTTTCTTAGAAATAAAAAAAATATCAACAATCCTTCCGACGCAGGTGTTTTCTGAGCTTGACATTAAAGCCACCCCACCAAACGTGATGTTTTTAGTTTAGCCATGAAATAACCTGCAGTGTAAGCGTTTTATTAGGGCGAGTTAAAAGAAGTGCGCGATCGTGGAGTTAGAGTTGATGGCACCCCTTCCTTACTTTTTTATTGTCACTCCCCTTGATAAATATTTCTTTCTCTCCCCAGCCTTCTGCTTCCATTAAATCAAAGATGACGGCCATAATGTTTTGCTAAGAAAATACTAGGCACTTGCTCGCCAAATTATTCATGGTCTGCAAGCTAGCCACGAAAATTATCAGTTACCCACAAAAAGCGAGGATGTATTCACCAAAATACTCCCTCTAATGATTAGACATTGCTATTATAAACGGTGATACATGTATGTATGATGCACGATCCGCGCAGTAGAGAGCGCTATTTATGCAATAGCGACAATCAGACCTGAAAAAAATCAGGCCTGTACGGGATTCGAACCACTGACCTCTGCGATACTAGTGCAGCGCTCTACCAATTGAGCTAACAAGCCAACTGGGAGCAGGCCGTTAAATTGATTCGTAATAAACCCGTGATGATAAATCAGATACGATGAAATTATCGTAGATGATATATGCTTTACGAAGGACGCGACCCTCGTACGTACGACTTTTTGCATGACACCCCTGCAGGTCTACGTAAGCCTGATAGGAATCATGATACGATGAATATATGAAGTTCATATATTTTGAACTGCGGTTATAGATATGTATGATGCACGATCCTCGCAGTAGAGAGCGCTATTTATGCAATAGCGACAATCAGACCTGAAAAAAATCAGGCCTGTACGGTCTACATAAGCCTGATAGGAATCATGATGATTCCTTACACCTCACACGCGACGCGCGCGCGAATGTTTTACGGAAGACACCCCTTTGGTCTACGGTAACCTAATAGTAATCACGATGTCACACAATGTAAAAAGAGGACATTCTTAGAAATAGTAATATTTTCAAATTAAAAAGTCCCATAAAAATCGTTATGAAACCTTGCTGAAGGTTGATTTTCAGGAAGTCTTTCCTCAGTCTGAAGAAAAACCAACAAATTCCCTGAAGCTCTTGACTTTGGATTGTTATGTCAGCCGCATAAACCAAGATATGGAGGAGAGTAAACATACAGATGCTATGGAAAATGCATTGTTTCCACAAACGGCTCCGCGAGAGTTTTGCAGTTTGATACAGAAACTCTTTGAAATTATGAATCAATTTTGAGTGGTCCTAATACTCTAAGTATGTGGGTAATTTTTTTTTTCCATTTTAGTTGATGCCTCCAATACAATGAACAGTTAGTGAGTAGTAGATTTAATCTAAAGAAGATTGCCATTGAACACATGCATTAGTATTATCATATTTGGTATATTTATCATCATTGTTATAACTATTATAACTAATGCTATAATTACCATACGTATTATCATCAAGAAAATAATGATCAAATTTAATCTTGCTTTACTAGACTCTTTCACTTTTGTTTCCTCAGCATGGTTTCTTGCGTAGATAAATGTATTTACAAATTGTCTGATAGGCTAATGACAACGCATTCAACAGCAACGAACCCTGGATTTTTTGCTGTAGCACTCCACATTAAATGTTTATCCCTTATAATCTGGGTTTTACCGATATTTCGAGCTGCAGTATGAATCAAAGTCGTTAACACTCTCTCCGTAAGGTTTCATGGGTCTCAATGAGGTTAACCGTTAACCCGCGTAAACGAACGAAAAAATTACTCGTTAGGCGTGGAATTTGAAAAAAATTTAACTGTCAGTCGTAAAAAAAGCTAAGCGTAAAAAACAGTTTCTGGCGGCAACAGTGGAGTGATATTAACTGTTAGCCGTAAATTGGCCAAAATTTTAACCATCTTAATCATTTTAACCATTATCTCTTTGAGACCCTTTTACATAATTGTTTCAGAGGAGCGTCATCGAATATTTACTGATCGTTGTATAAATATTGTTCTAAACATTGTACCAATATTGTGCTGACCATTGTATCAATAGTGATCAATGTACTTTTCATTCGAGTGTGAATAATCTAAGGAACCAGTCATTTTCTTATCGCGGGTGGGGGGAGGGGGTGGGGCGTCGGATTTTTTTAGGGGTGATTACACGGTTTTTAAGGAGAGCGGAGTGGGGATCAGTCTTTGCTAACAGAGCGTAGAGTGAAAAATATAGAAAATTAATGGGAAATGAGGAAGGATCATTGCAATATTATAGAACTTCCGGGGTTATAACTAAATCTAAAAAAGTCAGCGACGAGAAACTCGTCACTTCCATCACAAAGTTTTCAAAGACGTTCAAGAGCGCATTTGAATTAGTTCTAAGGAGACCACTGCGGTGTCACGGCGAAACAATCTCCTAACAAGGAACTTATAACTGCGTCTGTAACTTGAGCTTCGAAAGCCGTAGATAAACGGATTTGCTGAACAGCTGAGAAGTGTAACATACTGTGCAAAATGCCGGAGTTGTTTTAGATACGCAATCTTCACCTTGTTAAAATTCAGTATGATCATAAGTCCGTAAGGTATAAAAGCTGTGAAAAACAACACAGTTAACAAGATCAGCAGGATTACTAATCTTCTCTTTTCTCTTGTTTCCTCTAGGGTTTCTGCTCGTTCACTTTTGTTGCTGCAAATTGTTTTCTTGAAGTAGAGGCCGTATACAATTTTGGAATAACAATACGCGATAATGATGAACGGAATTAAAGTCACAACAATAAAGAGAAAATCGACGTAGATTTCCAAGTTTTTTAAATTTGCACTGCAAACATTCGTTATTGAATTATGAGAGAAGCTTGCGAACAGCGGGGTCACCAATGCTGTGGCAACGACCCAAATGGCAGTAATGACGTAAGCAACGTTACCTTTAGTGAGCCTGGTGGAGTTGATGAGCGGTTTCACCAGAGCGTTGTAACTTTCAATGGCTAGAAGAGTCATAGTCAATGAATTCACTAAGAGTGTGACAATGGCAATGGTGTTGTTGATAATAAACGCGCAATGAAAACTGAGAAGTGCCCTCGGTGAGGTGGGACGAATTCTCCTGGCGAGAACATGGATTGCCGTAAACAGTAACGTAGTGATGTCAGCAGCTGCCACATTTACCAGAAGGAAATTAGTAGTTGTTCGCATGCTGCGTATCATTTTGATGACTGTTATGACAAGTGAGTTGCCTGCAATACCAACTATGATGATCAACCAGAAGATGACCGTACCAACGTCTACAGTGGACTGGCCTGACGGGTACGAATGATCTTTTGACACGTTTGTGTTTGTCGTGAAGCTGTCATTTGATATGGAAGACATTGTGTTCCTTCAGCTGTCACTTCTCTACTGCGGCGGAGGATTCGAAGAGTTTTATCTGGAACAAAGTGTTAACATGAAAGTAAAGATAGTCAGTACGTAGGGATGCTTAGTTTAGCCTTCACATTGACACAGAACAATTCTAAAGGCTTGGCCAATTGGATTCTTTGACTTACATAGCGGCAAAATCTAAAGTGGGGAATAACATATCAATTAGAATCCGGGTCATTCAAAGGACTTCAACACTGAATGTTGTAATTTTTCAAGTCGAGATGATCACAGATCCCTTCATGAAAAATCTATACTTGGGAAGGGAGGGAAGGAGAGACCAGAAAGGTTGCACAATGTGGCGTATGTTGACGTACGCTATTCGCTTGAGGATGGATCAAAAATTGGAGTCGTTTCTATTGATAAATAAAACTCATTATTATCGAACTGCCCTTCGTAAAGTACAAGTAACGCGCGGAACGAGTACAAATATTACGCGATATTTGTACTCCAGAAATCTCCGCGAAATTCGCCCGCACTGAAATAACAATTTGGCGAGTTGGATAATATATCTCTTATTAGATGTTTTGTTGTGTAGCATTGCTGATTATTTTTACTCGTTGTTTGTATTTTTGCTCGTCCTATGGGCTCGTCAAAATACGGCGCAACTCGTGAGATAATTATTGCATCGAAAATAATTTATTTTATATTTATTTTAAAATTATAATTATTGCATCGAAAAATAAAAATTTTCGAAAAAAATTGGAAGATGTACCTCTCAACACCCTTCAGGTATTTAAAAGATTATTTGAGCAGGAATGAAGATTTCCATTTAAAATCTGAATTGGAAAGGTATTCTTCAATGAATGGTAGATCTATAGTTTTAACTAAAGAATGATCAAGCTACTGTACCACATACTATGCAATGATACTGCAATTATTTTAACCCTTGACTCCCGGATGTGATTAACCTGTAACTTCTCCCTTTACTATCCCTACATTATCCAGCTAACAGGTAGTGAGAATAATCAAACTTATCAGGAAGAAGTTGCTATCTTGATCTAACACCAAATTCTCGTGATTCATTCTCAAGGAAATATATAGCAACTGGAGAGGAGGGGAGAGTCAACAATCGGATCTTGGGAGTTAAAGGGTTACTTCCGAGGAAATAGCCCATTTTCGAATTACCGTTTGGCCTCATTTTCAAAACGAGTCCTGGTGCTCATCCTTTCATATGATAATAATAATTTTTCATTCACATGCAAATGAAACTCATTTTCACAAGAATGGTTGAGCACCAGGCCTCGTTTTGAAAAAGAGGCCAAGGATAATTCGGAAATGGGCTATTGAATGAGCCCTTCCGTTTTCTTGTTCAGGGTCAAGCTACAAACGTTTGGAAGATCCATATTCTACCTTGACCTTCGATAATCACAAAAAAAAATTAACTTATAAACGCGAAAAATAAAAATAAGCGAGTGAAAAACACACTTGCTAATCCATTTTGAATAAAGGAGCTTAAAAAACTGAGTGAAATTCATAAGATAGTTAGAACCGCTTACTCGCATTACTCACTGTAAAGCTGAGTAGTAATGATTATTTTCGTTTTTAAAAAAGAAACAATGGTAAGTATCATGATTTGTGGTGCAAAATAAACACGTTCGTATTCACCCGAAGTTTATCTGCTGGCAGTTAATGTAATTATCTTTTAAGCATTTACTATTACGAACTGAGATAGCAAAAATATATTGGACATAGCATTCAAATGGATCGTACTTACACACATACGGTTTCAATAACGGCGACACGGTCAAAACATGATAACATCCGATTGACAAAAATACCGTAAAAACTAAAAAGTTTGATGAAAGAGGTGAATTTTTTTTCTTTTTTATTTTTCATATTTGTGACAATCATTTTATGGCGCATGACTTGAACTGAGTATCCATCGAAAAGCGAACCCCTCTGGCTAGCTTATTGCCATGTACAAAGTGAAAAACCAAGGTTAAATCCATAAATTCTATCGGCGATAATCCCTGATTTCAATAATGGACTCTGTAAAGCTTTTTGTGAAAGAATATAAGATCAGAAAGTTCATCACTCAACGAGTTCTAAGTGTTAAGAGCACAGTTCCTCTGACGCACAGTCATAAAGCCTTTCATTTTGCTTCCAGCTCTATTAGAATCTGCTTAGAGTCTCAAGATCTATCCCTAAATTAAATCAAATTGTTTTAGCGACAATGCCATTAAAACAAGACAATACCTGGGTCAATGTTACCTCTAGATCTCGTTTTACCAAAAGCTTGCGAAGTTCGTATCTGCATGCGCGAGACGTATTCCATCCCCTTGCTTTCAATATAAATGAAAATTTTCTCTAACATGTTAGCGTTTTAATTAACGGAGGAAGTAGGGGACAACTTGTCAATGTTCCGATGCCTCTTCTGTCGTTATGAGCAATCATAGTTACTGCAGCGGCACATATTGAGCTGCATTTCCCGAGCATTAGCCAATGGAAAAAAAATCTCCGTCACTTTAATTCTTTAAGTTTCCTGAAAACAAAGAGATTTTTGCCATTTGAGTGCCTCGAGCAAAATGGGCCGAAAATATAGATGATTAGATCTGGCGGAAATGTTCATGAAATTTGCCCGTGGTTGCTGTCTTCAACTCAGCATGTACCGACAGGTCGCAATTTATGATGAAATTTTAAAGCTGCCGAATCATTACGAGAAGTTGTGGAAAATGAGTTTTTTTTTTGTTAGCCTGGAAAACAAGACTCCATCACGCGCTAAGGGATCCCACTACTTTATTACTTTTGAATTTGTATTTTCAGCCTTTTCGTCCACAGCTTTTAATACAATTTCCTTGCTTTTGTAATTCTCTCCTAGATCGTGGCAAGAGAGTTTCAACACTTGGAGAAGAATTCATAAACATTAGCCTAAAATCATAAATAACTTACTTCCCTCTAATGTATTTTCACATGACAACCACTCGGTGCTTTCATCACAGCAGATAATGTCTTCAATCGTAATGTAACTCTTCAAAGAGTTTTTTTCCACGTAAGCTCATTAGCATTTTTGAAATGCATTAATGCTCTTAATGTTAAACAAAACTTGTCTTGTTGTGGCTGAAATTACCTCTTTGCTGGTAATTGTTCATCTTAAAAGATAAATTTAATTCTCAGGTTTCCGTAAAATAATTTTGATATCTCGCAATTTTGTTTGAAGTGAAAACTCCCCGAATTTTCAATAAGATCCTTTATTTGTCACAGTATCAGATGTAATTTTGTTGATAAACTTTCAATTTGATGGATGAATTTTTTTCCGAAGATTTGACTATGTTCAGAACAGATGCTGTTCATACTATCCATTTAAAGAAACTGGACACCCTAACCGACGAGATATGTACATGATTTTCCGAAGCTAAGAACGATTTTTAGATGAAAACTGAATCTTGACTGTCCATTATTTAAGTATTTCCCTATTCGATGGCTGAGTATATCCTTGATATGGCGCAAAAAAAACCCGCGCAATAAATTACACGAGGGTTCTTGTTGTTGTTGTTGCTCTATGCTTGTAAACTGTGGAGGAACAAGCACCATTTTATAAATGCATGGTGTGATATGAACACCTACGCGTGGAAGGAAATATACAGAAGTAGGTGCTTAACTTAAATAGAAAGAGAATGGATATGATGCAAAAGATTAACGAGGATTGTATGCAGACGGCAAACTTACTCTTAGTTTAAAATTGTAAATGCGCAGAAGTAGTTGATTTTAAGGTAATCAGTCGTTTCCCCAACGTGTCAATTCGCCAACGACCAGTTCGCCAACGTATGAAGTCGGTTTGCCAATGTCCTGGATCAGTTCGCCAAAGCTTATATGTCAGTTCACCAACGTCCAAAATAATTTTTGAAAAAGGTTTGAAATGTATTTACAAATGACCAGAGGAATAAAATTTTACCTTTGGTGTATTATGGGTGTTCGAAATTGTCCGTTCAGTTTCACTCTCAAAAATCTCTATCCAATGTATACAACTGGTTGTTGGCGAAATGACACGTTGGCGAAACGACTGGCTTTCGCATCTAATTACTATCTTTAGTTTTTTAGTTATATATTTAAGAAAGAATTTCAAGAAACCATAGAATAGTAGCATTTCTGTGTGACCATCTACGTATCTCAACCTTGATCGATATCCGATGAGACCATGGTAGTGAAGATTTAAGATGTGGTCTGTATTTGATCTCTTTGATTGTGAACCAATAAGATTAAATAAGATAAAAGAGAAAAAAGCTTTTTTATTCGTACTAATGCGCTTATGTTTGCTTTCTTCTACTTTTCTTTATATAGAAAACACAACGCTTGAAAGAATACATTTGCATTTTGAGAGCAATTTTGTTATTAGTGATTCAGGTGCCCCGATCAAATCTAGGAAACTTTCAATTATACTTTGCTTTTACGCGAAGACCGAACCAACTAACCCCATTGTCTACTAGAAAAAAAAAAAAAAAAAAAAAAAAAAAAAAGAAAGAAAAAAACCAAATCCTTATTTTTCCAAAATAATTTGTTAAGTCAGATTTTACATTTAGGTCAACTTTTATGTTAAAAGCGAGTAGAAATCTCAACCTGATATAATTTGACAGATCAAAAATTAAAGAAAACTAAAAAACTATTTCACACAGTAAATTCAAATTGAAGCTAGTTCTGCGAGGCAAGAACACAGCGGTAGGTAAAGGGAACGGAGAAGACATATTGATTGATCTTTTAACATTGAAAATTGCTTGAATTGTTTAAACTCCAACATAAACAATTCTTTTGTAATTATGCCAGCACGGGTTTAAATCCAGTAATTTTTCTCCTGAAAACTTACACGAGTAGTTTCCGGAGAGTTCCAGAAAAGAGAATATAAACAATTAAATTCACTTTTACCTTTAGATACTCTGTAAAGTCTGTTTATATCCACAAAATTCACCTTGTTAGAGCCGGAAGCATTGATATCTCTACGACTTTGATTTGATCTTTAATAGAAAGTAAAGATTAGGCGGGTGAGGCTTCATTTTTAAGCTTTCAAATCTAAATGTTATAAAATTTTGATGAAGAAATAAAACTGAGCTTGGCCTTAAGCGTAGATTTTACACAAGTTTTAGAGTGATAATATGAATTCGTCTCAAGCGCAAAGGATCGGATCAATCAGACAACTGATAAAGTTTTCTTTAATCTTCCCTCTGTACACAACGGACTCAGTGCTACAAATCAGTTATATTGGACTGATATTCTTGAGAGTCAAACGACCATCGATGATTGCAAATATTCTCGTTGCCTACATTGTTTATGATAACGGGAGACCTGCGCATGGAAATCGATCTGATAAAGCCTTCACTTCACTCGTGAAAAGTGACCTTTTGCGCCGGAGCTTAACCGGTTTCTTTAGCATTAGGCGACTTAGGTTATTCTCCCGCTTGATGAGATGCAATGGTAGGTTAAACCAGCGCCGCTGTGTATAGACTCGTTTATGTTACTGTCACCCTAATGACATACCACTGCGGTAGAAGCAGCGGTTGAGAATTTATAGGAATTTGCCTGATAAGTAAAAATATCTTCATGGGAAGTTAAATCACTGTACGGTCGATTGAGACGACAGAAAAGTTTTCAATTTGAACAAATAGGTAAACCAAACTAGCCCTTCTTTATGCTGTAAGATTTTAACAGTCGACCGCTAAAACCGTTTAGCTGGGCTTGATTATTTCCTATACATCTTAAAGCAAATATCCAGTTTTCACACTCTTCTTTTTGAACGTCAGGAAACGTCAATCATGACTTAACAAATGTTTGGACTCACCTGTAGTGATACAAGTCGAAAGAGGGCGCTGGATGGAAAGAAGCGATTATGAGGCTCAGATCTTTGCTCGAGGTCTTTGGCCTTTTTTTTTTTTTTTTTTTTTTTTCTTTTTTCTTTCGTAAACTGAAACCCGTCAGTCAAGAATAGTTATTTGTGTAAAATTAAATTAGCTGTCGTAACTGACCTTGACAAACTGAGGACCCGAAGAGCCATAGGCGTTAGAAGTCAGTAATAGGCAAACACTTTTGAACGAAATATTGAGATAAGGAGCAGACTCTAACAGAAAAATAAACATCTTTTCTTTCCCGACATAAAACAAAAATAAAGTTGACATTGCAAGAAGAAAATGTCGAAGAACAGTTTGCTGACGTATCAAAGGATTAAGTACAACGCGGACGATTATGGCGAGTTGCAGGTTTCTTTCTTAAATTGAACGAAAGGTTTTACAAAATCCAAAAACGTGGCTTAGATATGATCTCTAAATCAGATAACGAAAGGAAAAAAATAATAAAAAGCTGTAAGTTCGTAGTAGTGGCAGTTGATTAAGTTGTAATACTTACTTCGCAAAGCAAAAAAAGAACAGAAACAAACATACAAACCGCAATGATAAACAGGGGCCTGATTAAATTCTTTGCAATGCGATTTGTATCCCAGTATCACTTCATCATGATCTCTCTCAATAGAAAACTTGATGTAACGCGATAATCTCATAACTAGAAGCTAAGAAAAGTACTAAGTGGGTGAGGAGAATTGCTTTGTAACCAAAGTTGAATTAGATTTTCATTTTGAATGATTATCTGAGCCTCAAAAGTGCTGAGCACGAACGCTTTTTTCCATTCTGAGAGGAGAAATTAGTTGTATTTTGAGTATCTACTGAGAAATTTCTCTTAAATATTATATCAAACACCGTATTAAAACTGCAACGAAAAATCACTCACATATTTCGCAGAGGTTATCGAACGAACACGTTAACACTTCGAGATATTTCACTTTAAGCCGAAGAAGGTTATTTACCGCGATTAGTGTTAAAAAAAACAAAATTGAACAAGCTTACCTGGATTCAAAGAAAATCCTCCAGCTTTGAATATGGTCCATGCACTTTCTATGATCACCTTTTTTCACAAAAACGTTGGCTTCCCGCCTCGCTTTCCTAAAACATTACGCGGTAAAATTGAAAATAGTGCAGAACTCGATTTGGCTATTATGAATCAAGAATTTTGACCCAGTACATTGAATAATCGCGAGGATATCCTTTCAGAATTTTCGTCTATGTTTCTGCATTCAGTAATACTTAGTCCCAAAGGAAGTGTATTTGCTTAGATGAAGTTGAACTCTTTATAATCTATTGTGTAGAATGTCAGACCCTTATGTCATTTTTACAAAGCGGCCGAGTTGGAATGCCAATCACGTATATCTGGTTTGATGTATCTGGTGTCAACATCCCTACAGAAAACACTCTTTCTCTTTATTAAAAGCAAGGTCTACAATTGGTTAAACAAAAATCGTCACGCATGATAAGCATCAGGCATCCAGGAACTTTCCAAATGATCACGTTGGGATCCATATCCGGGATCACGTAGAGGGACATCTGTCTTGTGAGCGCAGTTGAAGTACGTGTGGATGACAGTTTCGTTGTCATCCGCAGTCGTTTTAACGCTGGATATGAATTTAATTATAAAAAAGAAATTGAATCATGTTTGATATTTCGCCGATTTCTTATGTCGTATCAAACAGAAAATATCAACGCAAGCGAAAAAAAGTCAACCAAAAACAGTTAGATTTTACGATATGTTTCCTAGGCCGATGGAATAGAACAATAAATTCACTGGCACATTTAAGTTTGTTTACATCGGATCCGATGGAATAATGAAAACGAAATAGACTCCGAAATCGTCATCATACAAACAAATGAAAAATAGATAGATTGCGATTCAACTTGATAGTTTTTTTTCGGAAATTTGCTTCGTTGGTGCCCATTCATGAACAGTGAGCACACGCTTTTCGTAGAAGCCCACTTATTTCTGTTTTAAATGATAAGGCATTTTTGAACAATTCAAGTCACGCGCGAGTTTTCCATTTGGAATAAAAAACAGATTTTAATTGCACCGTTATTAACCGTAAAGAAACTCGAGTTTGCTATTTTTCTTAAGTGGTAAGCATTATTTTGATAAAGCTCTACGCTTTCAATGCATCAGTCGGGCCCAAGTCGCCAAAAACTTGAAACGGAAATTATAACGGAGGTGACAACGGATGTAAGTTAGGATCACTAATTTTGCCACGAGACGGCGTTTCAGATCATTTTTTCCTTGAAAACTGCAATTTTCATCAGCTGAACCCATTGGACCGCGGTTTAAGTCACCCCTCAGGGCTTAATAACGGACATGACAGCAGATGGAGCAAATTCAGGCTCAAGGAATAAGGTTATTTTTGATAGTTCTATTAATTTCGTCTTTTAATGTTTCCTTCGTTGTTGGGCTGCTAGGAACATTTCAAGATAGTAATGAATGATAATAATAATGAACCCAAATCGCCAAAGTGGTTTTTGTAAGGGCCCTCAAGAAAGTATAAAAGAACTTTTTGAGGCCTACAACTGTAATTTGCTTAGGAGAACTTGTGCCTTTTTCACATAATGTATCTTTCAACAAAATATTACTTTGAATTGTTAAACTGATAATCGCAATTTGCACTTTAGGGATACAGGAACAACCGTGAAGCTATGGATTGGCTGTTGTGTCAACGGAAGTTTAGTAGCCGTTATAAAATAGTCGACATACAACAGCAGCTGTTTCTGTGGTCTTTAGATATGCTGGTTGTAAATTTTATATGACTTCCCCTTAGTGGTCGCGGAACATTTAGTTTGTTCACAGCTATGCAAATAAGTTCCAACAACACGCACAATAGCGATTAGGTCCTCACTAATTGAATTTTGCAGGTGTAAGAGGTGAGTCGATGTTTTACTTGCCGTGTTTTCGGGAAAAAAAATTAGGAAAGACATCAAAAATTAGAATACGTATTTGATGATAGTACCGTTTGACTGGAGTGTTTCTAACCTAAATTGTTTTCTATAAGTAGCCTTGAATCATTGTTTCTATTTGCACGTTCGCAATTAATTTTCAACCGTTTAGGTGACAAATTTAGACGCAAACCTGACGTAAATGGCAACGTGTTTGCTCAAAAGCAACAAGTTCTTTAGTAAAAAAAAAATTATTTTTATTAAAGGAAAAAGGTCTGTCTCACGTACGATAAAGGAAAAAGATGTCTTGTTTTCTTTACAGGCAATAAAAACCATAGAATACAATGCCGGTACAACCTGGAGCCAGGTGGCAATCTTGTCAATACTCCATTGTAAGGAGGAATTAATCGTCTTTGCTTATTGCGGGAAAGTAAAAAGATTCTTCTGCGGTTTCTGGTTTATTTACCCCCTTTCCAAAGCGACTTACGAATCTTAGACGAGTACTAGTCTTGCTGGTTAATCGGCAGATTATTCAACACAAGAAATAAAGATATGCCTTATTACAGAGCCTGGTTTTGGTCTTCGCAGATTTTTGGGAAGAGAAATAACGCTCTTTTTTCATTCAGCAATTATGATATAAAAATTATAACATGGTATAATGAATGAGACGTCCTCTAAGACCAAAATCGTGCTCTTTATGGAGGCATCTCTCTCTTTCTTTTCACTACGCTAGAGTCGTTAGACAACTACTTTTCTAAATTATTCAACCCTTTCAAGTACTTGACTTATCCCGTGTTTCTGATCCATTGTCTGGAGTTTTCTTAAAGAAAATTTTTCATCTTTTCTTGTGGATCTTTCATTGAACCAAAAATAATCCTTATGGATCTTTCGTTGAGCAAAATACTTGTCTCCTTACTCCGGATTTTTAAAGGTTCGGCGACTAACCCAGCTCATAAATAATCAAACTGAACATTCAATATGATTTTCTTTGGTATGTTTGTGATGTTGATTATTTTATAAAATTGATTTACTTGCAATTGGCGAACACATGCTTTTAATAATGTCAACTGTTCACAGAAAGTGGTAGGGTTTTTTTTGGCTTGCACCTCGACTGATTACCAATACTTACAGTCACTTCGTGGTAATTACGGTTTGGTGTACACATTCACTGAAAAATGCATGAGTACTTACCACCTCACTTGTCTATGCCATCGGATAAATTTTTAGTGGTTCTCACAATACCACTGGAGGATGGCGGTAATGTGCTATTCAAAAGGGACTGATAGTTTCAGTTTCTGAAAATCAAAACAGTTTTTCATCAGTTGCCGTTTTATGCAGCAATACGAAGCATGGCTTCACCCGCTGTTCGTATTTGGCTAACACGAACGCCTTCCGAAAATAATTATTGCAGCGGAGTTGGATGTAATTAATTTTAGCCTGAAATAACCAACAGAAGACACAATTAAAGTTCACGGTCGAGGCTTGCTACGATAGTATCAACGACTATTTAAAAAGTTACGAAGTGAGTTCCCAAGACTTACGCTTTCAGTTCTACAAATAGCGCTGCCCCAGCGAAAGCCGACACAGAAATTAAAATACCCGTTGCCTACTTGAGATTCAAAGTGAAACACGAACTGTGTCACGAACACGTCTCATCGAACAAAATTTGCTTTAGCAAACACATCATTATAAGCAAAGTCAAGTCACCCAAAAGAGACAACTGTGCCGGTATGATGTTTGCACGACATTTATTTAAAGGAAAAAAATAATTAGAATGACAAATGATTTGGAAAAGGCTTTTAAACTGTGACGTTACCGTGTCATTATTCTCAAGCGTTTCAAGGAAATTTTTAGGTAAAAAATTATTATTTACTTCCTTGAAAGCATCCGTCGGATATCTTTTACGTTATAATTAGAATCGAAATGGTAAGTTGTAAGCTATTTTCGAGGTCGAGTGGTACAAATTTATACCGTACAAAATCAGTATTGAGTCATGGAGCCATTTGGGCTTTCCTTTTAACCAGTTTATTCATCCAAAAATTAAGGTCCAAAATTCCCGGAAACACAACTCAGCGAGAAAACAATACGATTGATTATTAAGAACTGTAAGGTTCGGTTATTAAGCTGTAAAGTGTGTGTTTTTAATAAAGTTTGTAACAAAATAACATCAGAGCTTAATATTACAATAACTCTTCATTGTATCCGTTGACAAGGCTGAAATTGCAGCGTGGCACCCTACGAAATGATTTCGTTGTTTTTTCTCTCTCCCTCTCTAAGGTTTTAAGGCTAACACAGTTTAAAGTAAACGTGCTATCAAAGGCAAAGTTGAAATGTTTGTCTAGAGCCGAGGCTCTAATCCAAATTTACAAATACACCTGGCAACCAGGTAGATACAAATCCTATCCCACCGTTGTTTGTTTTCTGATCTAAAGATGAAATATACATGTCATGTGCGTGCGGGGGACGGGGACTTACCATCTCAATTGTTCGTTTTTCTTCATTAGTAACACGACAATTCCAATTGGTAGAAAAAAAGAAGAGGGTGAAAGCAAAAGCATCCTGTTGTGGAGGCGTGTTTGCGATAATATTTTTATCACTACAATTAAAAACTCAGTTGCACAATAGACTAAGGGCTGTCTCAAATTATCAACAATTTAAGGTAGCCATGAACTCGCGATAAAGATCTTTTAACAAATTTTAAAAGGATGCTAATTTATTTATTCAGTTGTTTGTTGTGTAGGGACGTAAAAGGTCGGTTACCTTGTAAAATTTTCCAATTTTCCATTTTGCTGCGCCACGAAGAGAGAATATTTCAAACTCTTCTACAATTTTTTTTTTTGGACCATTTCACGTCGTATTTCATACGCCATGCCACCTCCCCTCTCCCCATAGTGGAGTTGATGTCGTAAATCTTTCTCCTCTACAGTTTACCGAGGAAACGTATTAAAGTTAACCTAGAATAACATCTTATACGCTAATCGTAATTATCAACAACACTTGGGCTTGAGCTAACTCGCTTTCTAGTCATACAGCCTCAAAGAACTAAAAAAAGAGTGATTTGTGTATCTGTTGAACGGTTCTGATGTTTATGACGTAGATTAAAATGATTGGGAGGCATATAGAATGATTAAAAGACGTTCAGGGGTCTATTTTAAACCTTTTGTCGCAGACATAAATGAAAAAAATTATCGTCAAAATGAAGCTGTCACTATTAGGTTTCCGTTGCAGTCGTCTCAATGAAGTAAAACCTGTTTGTATCTTAATTTGTTGTGGGTGGGATGAATCCTGGACTCATTTTTCAAAACGCTATCCGCGAGCTTTAGATCTACTTTTTAGCTTTGTACTTGTAGCTATTTTATTGTGTCCAAATTTGACGTAAGGTTTTATGAAAGCGAGTTTGTGTTCAGCTGCAAATTTGGTGTCGGTCTCCTTAACCTTTTACGCCCAAGATTTCACGATTAAGATAGCAAACCATCTGCTATACAATTTTTATAATGTTATTCCGGAGAGTTTGGTACTGGATCAACTAATAATCCCCTAATTGATATATTTCTATATTCTCATCACTTGTCTGCTCGCTACTCTACTGATATTGTAAGGAGAAATTCCGTCTTGATCACTCACTCATGAGGATTAAAGGGGTCGACGTTTTCAAAAGATGTAGTTCTCGAATAATGGACTCGATGGAGGAAATTTTCAGTTGATTTAATCTGATTCTTATATTGACCTTGATAGTGATAACTAACATGAAACGTCAGCGACATCAGACGAGTATTACACAATGATCACACAGGTGAAAAAGAGATGCCATCTGCCTCTGTCCATTACGCAGTGATATCAATAATTTCAAATTTCTCTTTTTTTTCATTTGTCGTGGACAGAAGATGAGAAATGCGCTGTAAAAAAAACAAACATGCGGCCAAAATTCTTTTATCTCGCTTTGTTCATGCTCACATCATTGTAAAAAACGCGAGACTGCAATTTTTGCTTGCCCGTACCATTTTGAATCTTCATAAAACATTATCAGAAAATGCAAGAGGCCTACCAATTATTGTTTTAATTAGAGTTGTAAATGTAAAAGGTATAGGTACGAGAAAAGACTAAGATTAAAAAAAAAGTAATATTGGAGACTTTTTTATGCTTTAATCGAATCATTTAAAGAAGCATTTTCCGACTTGCTCTATCTTGGAATTACGTCCTTCGATGTTGTTGCGGATCGTGTTTATTTTAAGATAATTTCCGAGCATGTGTCCTCATTATTGACAGGTTTGCAAAACCTGCTTTTAGTCACAGAAAGCGAACCTTTTTTTTTTACTTAAGAGAGATTTTAAAAATATTTTGTTTTTTCACTGTCCGCTAAAAGTTTTCATTACCCATTAAGAACTTGAAGCTTTATGAATTGAAACACACTTGGAAAACCACCAGACTGCGACCCAGTCTATAAAAGGCTATTCTTATTCCTTAACACATTGCCCGGGAAAACGTAACAAATTAAATGTGCGGGTAAGTTATTTTCCTATTAGGTATAAAGAAACATCGATTTTTCCTTTAAAGAGAAGAAGACAAATTCCGTTTTTCCCAGTAGCTTTTCTCATCTCTAGTAAAATCAACTTGCCAGAAAGGCAGGCGGCGAAATCTAGACTGAAATACTAATCAAGAAATATTTCTACAGTATCTACTGATAAATATAAGAGAAAACGCCAAGCAAAAGCAATCATGTATGTCCGACCAATCAAAGAGATCCATCTACCTAACATAGGACCTTTAATTTTTTATATGATGTTCTCGCTGATTCGGGTATTCAAGGTAATCGCGGGTAGAAAGAGATAAGATAAAGTTGACACTAAGGAAAATTACCTTTGTTTGCAATTACGAGAAAGCCAAATGAAAGAATACATTGACTTTTACTTAACTGACATTCATGTTTTCATTAGGGTTTGATATTTCATGCGTTAATTCACAATATTTAGTAGTGATATTTCATGAGTTAACTTACAGCTTTGGAGTGATATAAAAAGGTTCACCGTTTAAAGAAGGACAAACTTTGAAGGGGATACAATAAGAGGTAAAATTGGATGGTTCGAATATTCGCGAAAAATTGTCATCAGTGTACATAGTGAAGTACTTGTTGAGTCTATTTGTAAATTTTGCAGAGACTGAACCATCTATATATATGATGGTTTGATAAACTTGACAGATGTTTTTCGGCATAAGCCGTTTTTTATTTAAATCGACATAAATTCTGCTTCGTATTTCTCAATTTTGAATGAAGTATGATTTTAATTTTCTTGATGGACCATTTTACGTTGTCATTTAAGTCAGACATTTTTAGAAATTATACATTAATTTCCTTTGGGATGAGAGCAGTTGGATTATAATGAAATACGCTCTGCGTTTTTATTTTAAAAAATGTCTTTCCTAACCCTTTTCGAGTTATGTTCCTATTACCCCAGATCTGATTTCTATATTCCTTTTTCTACTTGAAGGATTATTAAAGACAATAATTAAAAATCCTTATTTAAATCCTTCGAGAAAAGGTCGTGCTAAAATTAAAGAAATGGAAAGAGCAAAAACAAGGTGTTTCCCTGTTACTTTGTTGTTTTTTTGTTGTTGTTGTTTTCTTGGAATTCCATGTTTTTCTCTGCGTCTCTTCTCATACAAAAGCTAATTTGAACTCTCTCATGTAGTGTTTTATTTGGTATCATACCTGAAATAAAGCTAAGAAGCAACTCAAGATATTTTAAAACGTTTATCCTCTGCAAGGTGCAAGGAAGATAAATTCAAATCTTCGCCCAGTAAGAAGAAGTTCTACTAGTTAGTTATTTATTTTAATGTAAAATACTGATTTGTGTGACTTACCTAAGACCTCGAAAAAGCATTGGAAAGTTATTTTGCAGGCTGAGGCGGTGATGATTAATTGAAGTCTGGCTGCAAAGAAATATATATTGCTGTTTTCCAAAGTACACTTTATTGCACCTCAGTCGTTGTCCAATAGGGGATCATCTTTTAATTAAAATTGAATCATTACCCAGAGACATTTGTCTACTCGGTGGAGACATTTCAGACACGATCCAATTAGTCAGAATTCAAACGAAACCGTGTTTAGATATTGGCGTAAAGAACTTTAAACTGATCAAGTCATTTTACCAAATTTGTGCCATTATTGTTCACTTAATTTTATGCTTAAACAAAACAGATCTTATCTGTAAACTACACAGGAGAGGCAAAAACTCGCACATCAAATTAAAAACATGTTTTTGAAGTTTTCAAGAGATCACGCAAAGAGATAAGGTCTTTTTCATGTGCCGAAACCGAAGATCAAAAGCATTCCTAATATCATTCGAAACTCGATTTCAGACCAATATTACCTCCGTTAGTAAAGTTGATTAAGATAAGGAGCTCTACAGACCGCTTCCTCGGAAACGATCATCAGTCATGCATATTGTGTTTTCGAATGCCGGTAAATTTTATATAATATTTGCACAATATTAGCATCGGAAACTGCGAAATTGATCATGAAAAATACTCTCATCTTTCGCAAAAAAAAGATCTGTATTTTATGAAAAGAACCATTTGCGAAACGTAGCTTGCTTTATCCTTTAGATGTGAAAAATTGTGATTTAGCCTGCGTAGCTGACGGTTTTGTGCTTAGTAAAGCGATGAGCTGCGAAGTTGCGCGAGAATTGGGAAGTAACATCGTTTATTACCCGGCGCCTGCGATTTCGTCGCTCAGCGCTTGGCGAACACAAAACCATAAAGAGCGCATAAAACCTCCAGCCACCCAAGCTACTTGTGATGTAGTATTTCAAATGAGACAACCATAAACGAAAGCCAGGAGGCCATAGACGATTTTATAAACAAACAGAAATATGCAGACACAAATTAGAATCTGTCTACCGTTACTGATTCATAATTTTTTTTTGTTTTGTCGTCTTTGTTAATTCTATTTCTTTGCAAAGTGATTATGCGTTTAAGTTGCTATCAATGTTTTACGTATGATGCACGATCCTCGCAGTAGATAGCCCTATCTACTGCGCTATCTACTGCGAAGATCGTGCATCATACGTATCTAATACCGCAGTTCAAAATATATGAACTTCATATATTCCTTGTATCTCATTTGTCAATGTTTTGTTTTGTTGTACTGAGTCCCTTGTTCTTAATGACTTGGCCCTCGTTCAACATCTACATTTTACGATAACGAAGACGAGTTTTAGAAGCAGATTGGGTCCATTCTTGTCTTATTTTAAGGGTAATGAAAACGCAAACAAGTCGAAAAGTTGGAAATAATTAAAGGATCATATCTTTATATTTCTCCGTTGATGAGATTTTTCAATTTATACGGCCATGGTTAGCCTTCCGTGCGGAAGAGTGTTTTGTAATCATCATAGTTATTCAGAGAATGAATCCCAGATCCCCTCGATGCGTTTGAAAATCTGGAATAGAATTCGAAGTGTTTTAAACTATCAAGAAATATTCCAAGCTGTATCAAGAAGTATTCTAAACTGTCAATAACTTTTAAATCTCAAACAATTATGGACATTTCCTTGTGTCCTTGCTAATATCAATGTTTTAGATACCGACAATCAGAATAGACATTACCTAGCAGGTAAATATTTGATTTACTGACTAGCAAGCTGGTAAATGGCGCCTGAGTGGAAAGTAATGTAACAATACACAGATCCGTTTTCGTTAGAAAGTTTTTGTTGCAACAAAAACGATAAAAAACCTCAAGACAATGAATCTCGTTTATGATCTTCATTTGTAAAAGACCGTCACCGTTAAATTCGGCTAAGGTATAGATTCAAGTTTTACAGCGGCATTGATTAACACTACTTGTTTTATGTTACGGTATCACGAAGAGTTATTTATAATCTAAAGTAATTGTTATCGACTGTTTGAAAGCTGAATCCCTTGTTGCTACAGCTCGGTCTTTCGCTTATGTGAGGACATTAGGCAAACATTATAGGAAAGAGAAGGAGATTGACATATTGGCGAACAACGATGAGATTGGTTCTTTTGACACTAAACTGACTCGCGGTGATAAGAAACTACCTTAGGAAACCACTATGCTTTCCACCCGAAGCTAAAAATAGCCTAATAACTGAAATCCTCATATATTCCGGCCAACATTGTGATTTTCCTGGCTTTCCCATAATTTTCTCTTGAGGACACGGAATAACAAGCATCAAGTTGGGCATGGTGAAGTTAATCTTAATGAATCTCATCATGATAATTACTTCGGGCTGCATACTTATTTCTTAAGCGGCAATGACAAAATGATTACGGCAATGATAGTGAGCGGAGCTCAAATATATATAGAAAAAGTTTCGAAAAAATTCTTTTTTTAAAACAGAAAGTAGCAAGAAGCAACATGAAGTGATCGTCTTTTTTCGCTGAATTGTTCAGCTGTACTATCAAAGTTTCTTAAACATTCGCCTCAGGCATGAAGATCAAAAATTTAGATAGCACTGTGTATGTCGTATGTATTTATTATGCATTTTGTGTGGCATTCATCATTCAGTCTTAGTAAAGGTACTTTACCTTTCATTTTATAAAAACCGGCATTAAACTTCAGCAAATTTATACGAATTCTATTCCATTTTTACTCTTGATTATTGATATGCGTGTAACTTGATGAAAACGACCAGAAAAGTCTTATCTGACGAAGTAATCGAAAGAGGATCAGAATAACCACTTTCACCTGATACAAAGCAAAAATCAGTCTTTAATTTTTTTTTTTTTTTTCTCTTTTACTGACGGAGGGAATCGGATACAATTACGCACCAGTAATCATAAAAGTATTCCTTAAGAGCTTCTTCATGCAAGAAAATTATGTATAACATAACCAAAGTAAAGCGCGCGCTCTGATTGGTCAATTTAGCGTCCCCCATTTGCCCAGGGGTGTACGCTGCTGACGTGAGCAAATGCAAAGACTATTTTTCCGCGCGCGCTTGTTTTTTCTGGTCACGTAAGATTTGTTAAATAAAAGGGAACTCCTTAGCTACAATGTATCAATGTTATGTTATAAAACAAATGGTAAACACCACAGCGTACACTATTGAGTTATGGATGCACTTGGGAGGTTTGCTAAGCACTCAAGAAGCTAGAGTCGCTCTCGGCTATCGCCTCGAGCGACTCTTACGCTTCTTTTGTGCTTAGCAACCTCCCGCGTGCATCCATAACTCAATAGTGTACGCTGTGGTGTTTACCATTTGTTAATTATGAAACAACATATGATTTCAAAACATCCTCGTATAAATTTACGTTCCTCCAATTGTGACTCATCAGATGACAACTACATTCACTCTTATCCGATTGCTTTTATTCTGAAGTGTTTGCGACTGATACTGCGATAACAGAGAACTTGAATTGGTAAATACTACTGCGATGTAATTTATCCATCACGAACAAAACTGTTATCAACTTAAATCACACAACAAATTCACTTAAAAGAGTTGAAATAGTTCTATGTAGCGTCAGTTACTCACGGTGCAAGAAGGACAACTCATTAAAGCTCTTGAGGAAACTTCTCAGCTTATTGAGCAGTCAAAGGATCTAACGTAGGTATGGTGATTGTAATTATTTTGGCAGACGCGAATCGTCCTGTGCGTTTAGAAAAGTGGGCCTAAGGAAATTCTAATTAATTTACGATGCATATTAATGTAACAAAGACAAACATCTTTGTGCACTTTAGTTCACTCTCGACGCATAAAGGTCGTTATCGTTTTAAAGCAGACGATCTTCGCAATGCATAAAGCTAAATGGTCAATTTTCGGACGGCCAAAATGTTTATGGTCATTTCAGAAACATAAGGTGACAACAGGTTGACTTCGATAGTTATATGCTCATAGTACTTACCTAGCTAGTATGCAACGCCGAAACCTGTTAAAACTCTCAAAATGCTTTGTTTCATACCTACGCAATTCAATACTTAGTTCAGAGACCGGCTTTTTTTGTACTGAATATTGATCAGTCGGCCAGAATGTAAATTTCAGAGGAGTTGATTAACAACTTTTTTTAAGGAAGATCAGTTCCTGCTATACTTATGTATGTTACATCACTTAAGGCTCTTTATGTCCATTTGTTGAAGACCCTACACGACCCTAACATGGCGTCACAAGTCTTAATCCCCACTGTGTTTAAATAAAGATTTTACTTACTTACTTACTTTGAAATCTTCTCTACACTGTTAATGTTTTGGGTACTTTTTTATTCGTTCCAATCAAGCTACTAATAAGTTATTTTCAACATTTTTAATCGCAATAACCTTGTCTTTGAAAGATTTAATCTAACCAAATCAGTCTTTCCAATGATTTTCACCAATTAAATGACAGCACTTCAATTGCATCGCGACTTCTTATGAACTTTAAAAAAAACATTATTTTAATCAATATGTATGTGACTATCTAGTAATTTCGCTTATATACCGAGGCCGCAGTGGATTTTTTTAAACGGTAGTTCTTGAGTTACAAGAGAAGAATGACGGAATGAAGTTGAACTATGAGTACGACTCGTTTAAATTGTTGCTGTAGATCTTATATGGTAACATCCGTGTAATAAGAGGTCTTTATCATGTCTTCATACATTAGTGTAGGGAATCAATCCGCGTAATAACAGGTCTCAATCATGTCTTCATACATTAGTGTAGGGTATCAATCCGTATTCAGTGTTAAAAAGAGGTAAGCTATATCGTTTTTTATCTTCTGGACCGGATGCGCCCTTTTTGTTCAGTTGAGTTAAAAAACAACTACGACAACAATGGTTTAAGGTGCGAATTTTCATGAAAGTCATATTCCTGCGAGAGGTTGTTTTCGGCAAAACGCGTTGATTGGAAACACTCTAAAACCTGAATGATACTGAATCAAATTAACCTTTTGTATAAAGACTTAAACTTAATACTTTCAGAGGCTATCTAGGCTTTTCATGGTTGAGGATTTGTTTTGGCTTCTTCCACATCAGTAAGATAAGCAAAAGTCTTTAAAAGCTCCTTAACACATTTCCGAGTGCCATCTTGAATAAATAGGTAGTTTGAGAGATTAAGGTGTGATGGACGGCTTTGTTATTTTTATTTCTCCCAAAACACCGACTGAGGATGCCATAAAACTTTTATCTTTCGATTTATAAGGGTCAGTCGTATCACCCATGCGCGATATCAATCACTAACATGTTAAGCTTGAACAGGAAAAGGAAGACACTGAGTTTACGATATCATTTTAAGAAAGCTGATAAGTTTCCACAGCTTGAATGTGCTTGTAGCTTAAGCTTAGAACGGAGAACTTAAGGGTAAGTATAGAACTGCCTACATTTCTGTTAGAGCTTTAAAAGAAGTGAACTTTGTAAGCATCTGGTTTCTGAAGGTAAAGTTTTTACGTTCGTGCTGTTTGCTTGGCGCCGTTGGTGCACTAAAGGGAAAATATTTTAAAACGTTTTGCCTTAATGGTGGAAAAAAAGGATTTTTTGGTAATTTTCTTCTGGGTTCATTCATGGACTATATAACTAGTACTAAGACTCGTCCAGCCCTTGGTGATCGTTCATTCCAGTCAGCTGCACCTTATCCTAAGTGTTATATCTCATGAATCATTCATGTAGTCAGCGCATGCTCAGTTGAGCGCTCTTTGCCATGTGTTTCACTCGGTTCAACATGTTGAATTAAATCGTTGAGTTCTACAGTATCGTTTACACGTTTCCTCCGGTTATTCGAACCCCTCGACATTACACTTGGATTGTATTACCTTCGACAATTCGCAACATGAAGACACTGGAAACTTTCAAGACTACTGTTAAAACTCTTTTTTTTAATTTAGCCTCCAAATAAATTTTTTTATGTCTTATCTTTTAACTATTTTAATGACTAGGCTATTGCTGCCTTTGATTTTATATGGATTTGTAGTATTTTATAGTTTCTTATGTTTTTAGTTGCTTTTAACATAATTATATTTTGACAATATTGTAAAGAGCAACTGAATATAATTTGAATATATCAACAAAGTTGAAATGGTAAATTGGCCACCGTTACGATTATAAAAGCTGACGTTTCGAGCGTTAGCCCTTCGTCGGAGCGAATAGGGGAATTGTGGGTTGTGTGTGCTTTTAAAGGCAGAAAAAGGAGCTACGTGATTGGTGGGAAAAGAACTGAATATAGCCATGTAGAAGTCTGGGCTATATAAATGTTATTATTATTATTATTATTATAATTATTATTATTATTATTATCCCTATTATTAAAACCTCTTTGGTTCGAGTGTCTCGTGTATTTGCAGTATTTCTCTCATCATTTGAAATTTACTTTTTCTTCTTCTTCTTAACCCTTTTAATTACATCTTCACATTCGTGTGCTCATTCTCCATATTGTTCTCCATAAATTTCGTTAGGCACTGACAAGGAGAATTTGCTTCTTTAGCTGGTGATCACATCCTTTATTCTCCCAAATGTGTGATTCAGAGTTGATATTGTAAGGAGAAATAAGATGCAGTCACTTTTAGGGGGCAAGAGTAGTAAATTATCTGCTGAGTTATATTTTGCCTTTACCTTTGCCTCTTTATTTTGTAGAAGTGAAGTATAACTCAGTTATTCATTTACTATTAAAGTTAAATTTTTACCAACAGAAGGCAAAAACCTGAAGATTCGTGTGCTTACGTATTCTACAAATATTGTTCAGATTTTTCAGGTCACATGCTTGTTTCTAAGATATACTCTTTTATCACGCTTTTCAAACAATCACAGGGAGAAAAATATTATTTACTTTGGAAAATAGATCTGACAGTGTGGACAATTCATATGTCACTACATGACATGAGCTTCCTAAATAAATTAACAACCTTCACATAACCTGCGGTCGTACCTGATTTTCGACTCTTTATCTCAGCGGAAGCAGTTGGTCATACAGCATTGCCGTACCATCCTGCATCCTTAAATTCATTGCAACTCGGAACCAAATTAGTGGTTACAGCTTTATCAAATTACAGCTTCATCAGACATCGACTTATTTCAAAGATTAAGCAAAGCGTAATATATGTATTTCTTGAATCTATTGCCAAAGCATTGTAAAAGTTTTTCCAAGGCTGCAAAGTAATGCAGTGAAGTATAACGTATAGTTTTTTCCTTGCCATGAACGAAATCAATGTACCATATTATTCATTATTATCTATCAAACAAGGACAGAGACAGTAACATTAAAAGTAAAGAAGTCATTTGATCATACGTCTTTGCAACACAAAAAATAACCTTCCTTCTCTTAAATGATAAGACAAAGCTGGACATGGAAAAAAATCGAGCTGATTATGTTTACCTTGATACCTTGGATTATGGATTGGCAAATATCCCCTCTGACTCTAGATCACTTCCTACAATCAACTTTGTAAAAGGATATCTTCTGAAGATATAGCATTTATCAAAGATCGTTTCTTTAATTAATGACTTTCAGGGATAAAGCTTGCCAGAATTAAAAGAAAATTTGAAATCTTACGTCCGGCGTGAACTAACAATGACAGCCAAGTGATGGGTATGTCACTTTGCATCCTGGCGTAAAAATTTTTTTTGTCCCTAACATCTCGCCTTAACATCTTCCGCTAATCGCTATTAGTGACGTTTTTTTAATTATCATTATTCTTTCATGATTCTCTAAGACAAAAAATGATTTTAAAAGTCTTTTGTTTTCTAAGTTAAAATTCAAATGATGAAAGGGTCCTTTTAAACTGCATGAACATGGATATTACTTGTCAAAAACATGATGTGCATCTGTTTTAAAAAGGCTTTTTCGGGTGAAAGGAAAGATTGATGCATTGATGGTGTTTGGTTGAAAATAATATCGGTGATTTATCAAAAGCTGTGACTGATTTCATTATAAACCATTTTTAACAGGATCTTTTCAAAGAAAGTACCTCAGCTAACCAAATTTTCTTGTTCGACCTCCTACCTTGCATGTAAGTAACAAATTGTTTTTATCCCTTTTTGTTTGAATTCAGGTACTCTGTTCAATTAGTTTTACCATTGCAAATTTTATGTAATTTCAAAGCAACAAACCGTGAGGCGCTCAGCTTGTGTTTTTTCCGTTTGGTATATGCACTGCATGTTCTTTTTTATTTCTTAAACACATTTATACAGAGAAACGCTTTCGCATTATCGCAGTACAAACTGTGACTGCATTGTGCCGGTCAGTGCATTAAGGAGCTAATGTTCAATGAAGTCTAAATCCAGTGTTCTTGTATTTTAGGTTAGGTAGGCAGTGCTTGCCCTCCATGTGGCTAGAAATCAATACGGTTGTCAATGGTTAGATAATAAGATTGACAATCAATTGTGTAGACAAATATGAATGACTGAACTAAGATTTAGAAAAGACAACTCTGTTAAAACAAGCATTATAGAACTGAGATTTATGTACCTTTATCTGTATTAAGACTTGATAAACAACCTATCTCGAAATGGGTTTTAATAAGGTTCGAGGAAAACTGTTCAGAAGGGCACTTAATAATCTACCGGCCCTTAACAATCGCTCACTTGGAAACATCTGCCGTCATACCGCAGCGGCTTAAAAAAAGGCGTGAGCTCCTCAAAAGAAACTAAACGTAACTTGCGATCAGGCAAAAATACTGATAGTCCATGCTGAGAGAGGATATCCTCTCTTCTCCTTGCCTATATGCTAAATAAAGAAATCTTTCGACAATAAAGATTTTACCAAAATCAAATAGATGTCTTTTGTTGTTGTTGTTGTTGCCGTGGTTATTTTGTTGTTGTTATTATTGGTGTTGCTTTTTTTTTTTGCGCATGTTACCAATGAAATTTCATGGCTAACAAGTTTGCATCCTCTAAACGCATATCGTCTTTCTGAAAATACATACTAACAAATCACGAGAAATGCTAACAAAGCACAAGAAAAAAATAAAATCAGTGTAATTCAAAGTGTATTATGATGATTGGGTTTTATCCCTTGATGGCCAATATTTGAAGTAATCATAGATAAAGGCGGTGAAGACTTAAATATTGCATTGAAGGTTCATTGATGACTATGACGTAATGTTTATTTTATCTGATCTCACAACTCTGCCTTTAATGAAATCCCGTGTCATGTCATAGCTCTTTCGGTTTCTTGGACAGGCGGGGTTTGCTGTTTGTTTTAACTTTAAAAGAGGTCTCCTTATGTTTCCCTAAATTGTAAAATAATGAAACTTTTTCTGACTCGAGAACCTTTCTTGTATGACTAGCTGTGACAAATAATTGAAGATCTAGGCAAACAAACACGAAGTACATGACAACATCCCTAAGGTGTCTTCTAAAAGCCGATGTTTCATTGTACATGACTTGAAAATGTTTCCAAGCCAAAAAAGAACCGAATGTCGAAAAAGACGCTAAACGTATTTGATATGTATTTTCACACTACTGCAAAACGATAAATAATTCATGCTAGTATTTTTATTAATTCGTTTATTTTCTGCCTTACGCTGAAAATGAAGTTTGCATTCAAATAAAGCATTTAAATAGTTTTAAGCATATTATGCTCACTCGATAAAATTCTATTTTATTTCAAATTACAATTTTGATTGATAGCATTTTTCATTTTATCACAACTGAGTCGTGATATAAATAAAGGGAATCAAATTAATAGCATTTTCATTTCATCTGGGATATTGGCTGGTACTGTGGCTTTCACGTGCTTGGTAAAGTACTGTCGTCATTACATTCTTGAATAAGATTTATGCTATGCGTGAGGCAATCACATGCATACGATGGAAAATTTGACGCATTACGAAAACTCTCGCAAGCTTGACTACGCACTCGATTCCCATAACACGCTCCTACTCAGGTCATTCTGTTTCTTTCTAAGAGGGGCAGAAAGAACCAAACATTACTCATTGCCATAGTGTGGAGAGGGAAAATTTGGAGGACTTTTTAGGGCGAATGGAGGGGGAATCAGTCGACGCTAGCAGATTATAAATGGGGGACTAAAGTAAATTGACTTCCAGTAAGGGGGAGGATCATTAGAAGACTACAGCCTAAGAGGGGATCAGTTAAATTTTGTTATAACACCACCTAATTCTTTCTACCCCTCCCATCCCGCTTCCGTGATAGTTAAAGACTGGTCCCTGATGTGTGATGAACTGATCTTAAAACCTGAAAATTTGTCACAAAGTCAAAAATTGTTCACGGTCATGGATTTTAATCGTGACAGTGGGGATGAACATGAAAATGGATTTTGACATCTCCACTTGTTTATTCTTTTAAGCAGAACTTACTGCGCCGACCTGATTGCATTTTTCTCTGTCGTCTTGCCGAGTCGACAGCTCCTCCTAAGTTCAAAAGATGGACACGCTAAGGAACAACAGCTCTGTTGCTAACATAACAATAGAAACGCAAGAGCCTGATCACTTTGACCAGGGTGCAAGTATCAGGAGATTGATAGCGACTATAGTGTTTTGGTTGATCATCACTGTTGGTATTATGGGTAACTGTCTGGTAATTGTCGTTGTGAAGACACTTAGCAGCATGCGAACAACCACTAACTACCTCTTGGTTAGCATGGCTGTGGCAGACGTCAACACTCTGCTTTTTTCAGCAATCTTATTTTTAATTTTGACCACAAATACCCCGATTCGTTCTAGAACACTAGCAGCCTTTCTTTGCAAATTTATCCTCACCAATACTGTTTCAATCGTCACGCTTCTCGTAACAGCCTTGACGCTGACAATGCTGGCTATTGAAAGATATCACGCTCTGGTGAATCCGCTGACTCTGTCTGAAAGACTAAACATGGACAACATTGTTTACGTAATAGCTGGAATCTGGTTGCTTGCCATAGCGTTAGGAACTCCCGTCTTTGCAGCTTTCGACTGGGATTCATATATGCGTTATTGCTCTCTTGGTGAAGCAGAGCGTACAATGATGATCTATGTCGATTTCCTCATCGTTATCCTCACGTTGATTCCATTTGCAGTGATAGCATTTTGTTACTCAAAGATCGTCTATGGCATGTACTTTAAAAACACAGTTTTGGGGAGAAACAGTTAAAGATGTGAGACGCGGGAAGAAACGATTAAGAAAAGAAGATTAGTCACACTGCCTATTTTGCTGACTGTAGTGTTATACATAGCTTTTATTCCGTATGTACTGCTGCTTATCTTGAAAGTGAGTAAAGTGAACCACACATATGAGCACCTTCAAATTGGTTCTCAGTATCTTACACTTCTAAATTGTTCCATAAATCCTTTTATCTATGCTTTTCAAAGCTCGAGTTATCGACGTGCTTTTAAGGTCATTATCAAGAAAATGTTATGTCGTGATGTTAGCTATGAACTGTCAGAACTGCTTGAAATGCGCACGCGAACGTTTGTATTCGAAGCATGTGACGCGTTTGAAGTGTGTGATAAGTTGTTTCGGTTTTGAATGAAATTTAAGAACTATCGAAATTTGTTTGTTTGTTTGTTTATCCGCAAATATCTCAAGTGATTTCAATCCGTTATCAGACTGAGACGCTTCTCGTTTTAGGAACTAATTTAGCTCTTTATTACATCCATTTTGAAATCACTGGTGGTCCCTGTAATCTGATTGGCTCTATTTGGTGCGATTTATTCCCTAATCGCACCGATTTTTTGCTCTAAATCGCATCATTTTACACTTGACTGAGTTTTTGACACATGATGTCGAAGTCTTTCTGTTTTGCATACAAAATAAGATGTAAAAGCGTTTTGCGGTTCCACTTTTTATTTAAAATTAAAACCCGCTCAGTACGGCATCACTTAAATATTTCAATTGACCAAATCCTGTATTTGGGCGATTTCAAAATAGATGTAATAAAGTGGTAATTGAACCTCGTGTCGTGCAATTTTGGTCTGAAATCATACTTGTGATTTCAAATCGAACTCGCGCTGCTCGTTCAAATTGCACTCCACTCAGTTCAATTACCATTATAAATTAATTAGCCATAAAGATCAAAAACATTTAAGTCCAATTCGGGTAGCTTTGACGGTTAACACTTAATTTGCTGGGCCTTTGACGTTTGACGTTTATTAGATAATTGTCGATGAGCTAAAATTTATAGTAAGCCGATTGGCCAATAACACTATCCGATTACTAATCTACTGACTGATTTGTGAAAATAAAGCAGATGATGTACCAATCACATTTGAAGAAATTGCACTGGTTATCATTATCACTTATATATCTTGCGCACTTCTAATATTCTCGTTCATTTCATTGTTACCCCAGTATCTCGTAGACTTTTAGCATTCTCTTTTATTCGATTGTTACGTTAGTATTTCAAGCACTTTACGGACTTTAGGACACTCTGGCCCTCGCTCATAAATTACATTGGAGAATTCAAATCTTTGAAGGTGATTTTTCAGAAAAAAAATTCATTGAAGGTTTTTTTAACTTTCCATAATTTTTTCCCATCAATGTCTGTTTGCAAAACTACAGTAAAATCTGAGATTGGACACGGTGCCTACTGAAGAGATATGATGGGCCAATCTTACCCCATTTATGCCTGTACTGGTACTATTTCACGCGCGTTATTTTATCGATTCACGGTAAATTTTGCGGTAGCTGAAGCAAGAGCTTTCAAAAATAAAACTAAAAATAAATCATGATGGGTAGAAATTATCGAGCGAACGGAATCATGTAGTATATAATTTTTGGAAAAATAACATTATTTTTAACGAAATCGGATCAAAACATTCCTCACGTCGTTGCTTTCAAGGTCATAATTTGCATCCTCGAGCAAACGGCTCCTTACTCTCTTAGAGTTGTATTTTTTCCCTTACCATAAATATTCTTTTAACTTCTCGAATTCAAGGAGATGATTTATATACCAAAATTATGCAACTAAAAATACAGGTCAACGTTTTCGTTTCACAGCAAAATACTATCGTACCTCTTTACCTCGCCCATTGATTCAAGAGAGATGCGACGTTCTTGGAATGTGCGCGCGCATATTTGCCTAATTACTGAGGAGTCGCCTAAAGCTTTCTTTGTAAGAAAAGGGTATGGCTAACTACTAAGTAAATAACATTTTCAAGTAGTCGTTTGAAGAATCAGATTTTGAATCAACTCTCCAGCTGAAAAATACGATTGTCTTAAAAAGAAATAACTAGAGGGTTTGCATATGAAGTAAATGTAAAATGCGTAAGCAGGGTTTACCTAAATATTTATCAAGGTTTTTGCGGTATTCCCCTTTCTCACTGGATGGCTGGATGCACGGCCTGAGTTCTTATCCTAAATACGAGCTTCCTCATTTCTTTTTGTCTCCAGCAGTAGATTAGTGGATTAACCAGCGAGTTCAACATTACACAGGTTTGCCAGAGTGTTTCTTTGAAGGGGAAAATATCATAAATACCTGTAGCTGATGTGAGGACACAGAAACTAACTGGAAGAACGCAAACAACGATAACACCAACTACAAAGACAGTTGTCTTAAAAGCCTTGTTCTCTTTCTTGAATCTTTTCACCTCTTCTTGGGGCAATAGATTTCTCTTATCTTCTTTTGATGGCGACGGGTTTCGTGATACAAAATCGCATAAACTGATGCAACGAACAAGAAACATGGAATTGTGATAAGACTTCCTATATGATTTAGTATTCGAAGATGAATTTTGAACGCATTTATAGTCCCGCATATGAAGGCAGTGATCCAAATTGCTACCACTGCTATCTTCAGGTTATTATCAGTTATAAAGTTTGAGTATTGCATGGTAAATTTGATGGCCATTAACCTCTCGAAAGTAACCAACATCAAATGAAGCCACGAGGCAGCCGCAACTGTAGCCATAACATTTTGATGTAAATTTTCAACTGTTTCACTTCTACTGATGTCAGTTATAAGAAATATCGTCCACAAAACAAACGACGTTTGGCCAAAGAGACCGGTTGATGCGTCAGTCACCGCTAAACAGACCAACAAGATGTTGCTGTTGGTTCGCAGCTGTCGAGGTCTAGTTTTCACGGCTCTTATCACTAGCACGTTAAGTAGAACTGTAAAGGGAGAAGCGATGCTGTTGATGATGATAGAGATAACATAACTAACCTCCAGTGAGACGTGTGTTTTATCGCCCTCGTTGCTATTCATCTTTGTAGAGTTCGGAAATTGATTTTGGAGAAGTTTGATATGTTGAGTTCAGATCAACTGAACCTTTCAGATCAATTTTTTTGGATTTTAGGTGCTTTTTTGCCGGCTAAGACTCTGACCCGTTTTATTTAAGTGTGCATTTGTTTCCGCTCGACGTTTTCTCAAGCATGAATTGCAGTGGTTTCTAAATGTGAAAATACTGCCGTTGTTAATTTTATTGGCCATGACTCACAAAAGTTTCTAATTGTATACATAAAAAAAAATCTTCACCTTTTTGGCCATGATGATTTTAATGCCTAATAAAGATCTATTCAGTCTCATGGACCGACCCTTTAAAGTTTACCTTCTTTCGAGCGATTTGATGGAAAACCACTTTTGTTTTCAAGTGTTATCACTTGTCTTTTTCTCGTACGTGATTTGCAGCGAGTCTTAATTGTACAATTAAAGGAGTGGTCAATTTTCTTGGAAATCACAAAATATATGTGTAGTTAGGCTAGAAGAAAAGTTAAGTAACCAAAAAACAGGGGGAGTTGGAATGGGCGAACACAGTGAGAATTTTCACTGCGTACGAACAACAATCTGACATAATTTGGTAAACTGAGGCTGGCAAAGTCAGCTACATTAGCATCAACTGGAATTAATTGCGTGAATGCCAACCTGATATATGTAGTCCATTTTTTTTAGTTCGAGTGTTATCTATAAATGCTACCTTTTGAAATGGTCAACTAGGTATTGAATTCAAAAATATCTGTCAAATAAATTGACCGTTTTGGAACTGCGTCCAGCATTTAATTGCATTTTTTCGTTAGTTCATACCTTTCTTTTACCTTCGGCACCGTCAAAGTTTTTTTTTTTTTTTTTTTTTTTTTCAAATCTCAGTCGAAATGCGCACTAGGCTCTTAAGAGCGATTATAATTATGGCAGTTGCCTGGCTGCCAGTCGATTAGAAAGTAAGATTACCCGAGCATAAAAGATAATTCGAAAGTCTTGTCATTGTTGTAAATGTTTTGGTGAAATCATACAAAGATTTCAATTAAAAAATGGGAAATTCTTCTTTTGTTAGTTTTCCCATACCACGTTTTAAATTTTAATAGACAAGCAATGCTGTTGATAATGATAACGACAGTGTAACTTAAATCCAGTGGAGCATTTGTCCCGTCGCCTCCTGTAACATGCGTCTTTTTAGCGTTAGCTGAGCTCGGAGAAGTTTGATAAGTTGAGCTGGATGCCGAACGAAGATTAAGCGAACCTTCTAGATCAATGCCTGCGTGAGATCTTAGCGGTTTTTTAGGAAGTTTTGATATACGTGCTCGACTCTGCATGTGTTTCCCCTTGACTCTTTCTCGCGCATGAATCGCAGTAATTCATATTTGTCTAATCGACAATGTTGTTGTTGCTGTTTTAAATAAAACCACATAATATTACATAATTTAGGTTAGACTATAAAAAAGAAAAATTGCTAAGAGTGGTGATGGAGAAGATTGATAATGATTTCAAACATATATTTTCCAAATTTAGGCCAGCAAGATGATGCCATTTGCACGAATCTCGGGGATAAATAATCAACATTTTCGTTGGTATTACGACGAGAACCCACAGAGAAGGTCAATTTTAGGAGTCTAAGAATAAACTGAATCTCCTAGAGTAACTACCAGGTATCTGTTTACAAGTTTGAGTTTTATCTATCAACTTTTCCTTGCCGATTGATTTGCTCTTTAGTTCATTCAAGTAGTCATTAAATCCAACTACTTGTGTGACTATTTTTATAAATTAAACTTGTTTGACCTCCTCGTGTTACTTTTTCTGTGTTCTGATTGGCCCCGTGGTAACCATGGCTTAAAGGCTCTTTGACGGCTGAGTATCAATTCCCATTAAGACCCTCATTTACAGCTTCCACGTTGAAAATGGATCGAAGATCTGAGATTTTTGCCCATGGCATTTCATAAAGATTAAATTAGCTGCGTTACGATTATAAGACAAAGAGGAAAAATTTTTTAATGGTGAAGTCATCTATGCGTTTGCCTTCTAAAAGATCATGAGTAAGAACCAATCAAAACACGCGAATAATTCAGCTTATAAAATGATGGTAAGTACACGACGGCTATGGATTTCTTACAGATTTTTAATAATTGATCACTCAGTGATATCAGGGAATGTCATAGAATCCTAAAATAGGGAGGATATTTTCCAAATACGTGTAGCTTTTTTTTTACAATAAATGGTCAAGAACAAAGTGATTGCATTCTGATCTTCCAAAGTTTACGTGGATTCCGTTAGAATCACATAATTTTCTGTTCTTAACTGCAGTCAGGATTACCTGCAGTTTGAGTTGCGATAAAAAAGCCTTCAAATTTATTTTAGTCATTATCACAGCAGAAACAATAGTAGAATAGGGGTGCACGCCATAAACGAGATATAGAGATTTTTGGCTTATTATTTTGATCCTGTAATTTTTCCACAAAATTACTGTTATAGAGATCTGGGAATCTCGGATTTTGATCCTTGTAGCGATCTAAACCATTCAACCTTTCCTTAACACTGTTTCTCCTCTGAGGTTCGGTAGTATTCTTATGATCCCCCACATAAGCAGTCAATTTTCTATGCCCCCCCCCCCCTCTCCTTTATACTCTGCTAGCGACAACTGATCCCTCCTCCGTTTCCTCTTAAAACCATGTGACTCCACCCCCCATAAAATTTATTCGATCCCCCCAGGCGATAATTACTGAGTGGTCCCTTAATAAAAATAGAATACACGCTTCATAAAGCTCACGAACGATACAATTTCAAGAAATAATCACCTGGTTCGTAATGCTCAAATATTATTCTGCAGTAATTTAAAAAGGATCTTCGGATATTCAAATTTACAAATACAACTCAGCGCCGTATTGTTTTCGGCATAAATTTAATTGTATTGAGGTGAGCAGGTGAACTTAACTGGCAGCTTGTGAAATCCTATTAAAAATTTCTTCGAAATCAACAAAAGATGAATTCAGACAATGTTGTACACAAAGCCTTAAGAAACTTTACCTTCGCGAAAATAAGTATTTGCAATCTTGACTAAAAACCAATTTTCTTTAGATGCATTTAATTCAATCTGCTCGGAAGAGATGAAGTCATCCACACACAAAAGAATCAAATACTGAATACGAGTATGCTTGCAGGTATGCAGAATATGGCCATAGAAACTATAGGAAAGTAGCGAGGAGACATAAGACCGCTCCAGAAATAGAGAAACAAAGACACTTTTAAATCTACATTTTTCAGATACGTTGTTTAAAGACCTATATATATATATACATACATCTACCCACCACGGTAACCTGAGTCTTTGTTTTATCAGATAATCATGAAGGTCTCAAGATGATGATAATGCTGACGATCTTTAAAATTCCTTTTATCTCGTGATAGTGTGATGCTAAACATACGTTGTACTTTAGTATCACCCTCGTGAATTCTTAGTTCTCTCTGATTCATGTACACGAATATAAAAAACTTACCTCACAGTTTGGGAATCAAATATCTGTCGTCATGCGCAGATCCCTGAAGTTGTAAGTGTTTTGACAGTTATGAAATCAGCTTGAAAGCTGGATTTGGGAAAACCTTCAGTGCTTGGAACCTTGAGGATTCTTCGCGGTTCAAGCTCTTTTTTCTTTAAACATGAGACGGGTTTAAATAGGGCGTGACATCTAATGATGCCTCGGGTTATTGTTATTACGTCATCTTGATCCTATTTACATCAAACGACTAAGGCTTTGTAACCCTGCCAAAACTTTGAATGAATATCAGCTTTCAACAGGTGCATAAGAATTAATCCAACATAGCCTAAACCATCACTAGGTTTCCTAATTCGATTCCAGTGATCTCCATATGATGTTTTTATCTGCGCAGTATATTAAAAATTAAGATATTAAAGTCGGAGGAGTTTTGACATTAGCTTTTTCAGTTATGCCATAAACGTCAATCCCGCTTGCAAATGCAGTCCATGTTTATATTCCTATTCTTCTTAATGTTATTGTTAAGACTTAATTAATTAAGCAACTCTGTCAGTCTATTTTCGTGACCAGTTAAACACAACCGCAGGTCTCATTCATTATATATTCACTGTCACTCAGATTCAAATTAAGTGGGAGTTCTCAATACTTCTAATTTTCTCTATCCTGATGCGACATATAACCTTAATAATGAGCGTATTCGATAACCTTGGGGCATCTGCGAGCCTAAGAACTCATGATAGAATTGAGATCGTGAGAGATTAAAAAGCAATACAAAGCATAGTCACCAATTTGCCTGTCTAGCACTGCAGTTGTTTGGTAAAGTTAACGACCAGTCTCTATTGATCTGTTATAATTCAGACTCGTATGACCATTCTATTCTACGTACAGAGCAGACCTTCGAATATTACACATAATGCAACTCTTTCATTGAAGGTTTCGTTCTGAATCATCACCAAAGGAGAATCAACTCGTGTTTAACGGGTGTTTTCTTGACTAAAAGCTGAAGGAAAAATGCAAAAATTTTGAAACAGACGCATGTAATAGGGAATATTATTAAAATTTCATCATGAAAAAGTGAAAGTCAAACTAAAGATTTTAATCTATCGTGTGATAAGTTCTTTAATTCGGTCAAATCGTGCCTGCGGGTTCCAAGGCATGAATAATTATCCATTCAATGCTCGTTAAGCGAACATCGTTAGAAGGCCGTTTTAATATTTCCTCCCAGATAAGTCAATGTTTACCATTACCTTATTTTACAAACACAACAGTTAGCTGACACGGATCTAAGATTCTGAGTGACAAACTCTTATTTATAGAATTTACCTGAAGCCTCTGTGACATGCATTCAAAACTTACTCTTTATACTCTTCGTCTCAGCAACTGTTTACAGATAAAAAAAAAAATTAACCAAGTTAGCTTTCTAAAGAGGACTAAACTTCCCCTTTCTGACCCTTTCCCGTCTACATACGAGGTAAACATGGAAATACAAATTTTATGTGTCACAGATGTAAAAGCCTTCAGTTGATGTTTATAGCTATACTCTCTGCGGCGGAAGGGAATTTTAACTCGCCCTATCTGGTATCCTTTGACTCCGTTCAGTAGTCAAAGACTAAAATGGAAAGTTGCGAAACACAAAACTTCAAAATAAAACTAGAGAAAAGGAAAGAGTGAGCTTAACGAAGGACGCTTATTAATTTGCTTGGTTTGCTTTAGACTGCGATTTTGAGCTGCGATTTACTAGAACGAAATACCACCTTCAGCCAGCGAAACGAACAAACCGAGAAACTACTTCCATCGAATGATGAATCTCAGTTTGGAAAACTATTGCGAAGATATTACAACACTTTTATATTGACAGATTCTACACCAGGGATGGAAAAAATAGTACCAACATTCTTAAATGAAATAACGCACTTAAGGGAAAACCGTGAAAAAAAACTAAAAGTGATAATGAAATACTGTTTGGATCTTACAATCGTTCCCAACAGAATAAGGAACGCAGAATGGTCCAGAAAAGATTGAAGAACACATGATTAAACCTTACTATTATCATACCCATGGAATTTTCCGAAAGGTGATTACATGTTCAAGCTGAACATAAAAGAAACAGAGTCAGTTGCATTTTTATAACTTTGCCCTCGCTATGTAAATTATTAGGAAAATAAATAAGCAGATTACACCCGAAAATCAGCCTGTAACAAAGGGTTGATAAACAAGAGAAAGGAAAGCTTCTCCTCGTCAGGAACACGTTTTGGGTATTTACTAACAAATAATAAAGAAGAACGAAAATTTTCGCTAAGCATTAGTTCTCTCATGACTTTTGTGCACTTTGATATGATGTTTCTAACTGTCATGAATCAAGTACTTTTTGGAATTGTCATTCCATACTTAATATCTTAGATTTACCATAGCATGCGATGCAAATAATGCCGTTTGTACCCTCATTTATAGTTTTTTTTCTTTTGTTGCTGTCTGTTCTTTTTATTACTGCCTTAAGATTCAATATCATGCCTATCAGAACGAAATTTTATCCTCATAAACGTATCTTTCGATTTGACATTCAATTCTAAACTACTGATAATAATTCCCTTGTAATGCTAAGCCACAAAGCCGCAAGATAATTTTTCAGTTTTAAACAGTATTGTTTTCTTTCACCTGGCTTTGACAGATCATTTTGAACGATACAAGAGCCCTCGGGCTTGCATGACAAACATTATAGACCTTTGCCCAATCACACGTCAGAACGTTTTGCGTGGGTTCTTAAGAGAACACTTATCCTGGTAAAAGCTCATTCTGGAAGACCCGCTGTATTGTTAAAGGCTGTTTTCACCTTTTGGCGACGTATTTCTCAGGCCTCAGGCAAGTTATTCTGCTAATTTTTTATAGCTGTCCTATGAGCTTGTGTAAATTGTATTTTCCTACTCTTTCCCACAGATAGTCTCTCGCAGTACCGATTATGTTTAACGATAAGCTTTCGTTAATTCTCTTGGTTTACAAACCAAAGTTATCTAAAGAGTAACTCGATCTTGTTTTTTTCCCAATAGCAGTCTAGCTTGACTTCAAATTTGTAAGCATAAAACGTAAAAAAACATCAATATTCTATGTTGTTGGTGTAGTATATAAAAAATATTTCAAGATTATACACACATGAATAATTTATTGTAGGGACAGATCGCATATTTTTCTATGGATTGTCAGCTTACCAGCTACGCGTTAAGCTCAAAGAATAGCATACATGGTAATAAACAAGGATCATTAAGAAATACATTCTTCATAAATCTCTAGGTGATTTTTCAAACTTCAATGAAATATTGCATGGCGAATTTCTATTACTTCAGTAAAGTACTTTTTGTTTAGCTGTAAACAGCTATTTATTAATCATAACGTACATTAGCAAACATGTCAAATTCAGTTTTTTTTTTCTTCTTTTCTTTTCTCTTTTAACTTAGATACATATCTCTTCTTGGCTCTATGTGATTCAAAGCACGTATATTCCTTTGTCCAAGCATGTGCTAATTTTATGCTTGCAACAAATATCAATTTAACTTTTATGCGATCATTCAATATATGTCAGTTGAGCTGAATTTTTATAAAGTAATTTTTCGAGAACATTGTAATATTTCATTTTAGTCTCAATTATTTTTTGTTGAGGATCGATAATCCTCATCACAAAAAACTTGTGTGAGACTTTGCTTCATGTTTACCCCATGTTGGGATTTCTAATTAACGGTAGAGTGATTAAATTTTGTTTTTCAAAAAAAATTAGAATAAAACTCTCATCAACCTGAAACCGTAAACGCAATCATCCAAAGAGAACCCCAGCCAAGTATGATAAAAAAGACCAAGATATATAAGAAGGGTATTCTTTTCAAATTATTTTGTTGTTGTTGTTGCTTTAGTTTTTGCTTTTGAGTCATGACCTTGATCTGTCGTCACTTTTGTTAGAGCAAAATGGGAAGACCTTTGCAATTGTGACTGATTCAATTACAATTAGACGCTACCTTCTTCTTGCAAATCAGAAAATAAAATCCATTCCCTTTCCATATCTTTTCCCATCTACATCAACTCTGCCTTGGCTTGTGGCCTATGTTATCAAAAATTGTTAAATCACTTGATTGCCGTGCTTAGCAACTCAGCAGTTCATTTTGGGACAGGTCATTATTTATAGGAGGGCAGAGGATTTTGATTGTGTCACGCTAGAATTTATCTGATCCTCCCATTAGGCTCTGCAATGTTACTATCACTTCCCACCCCTTTATTGACAGTTGATTGGCAGCCAATTTTCCGTATAGTCCCCCCCCCCCCCTTTATTTTCTGTTGGCGACGGCTGAAAACCAAAATCCCCCCGAAAACCACTTGATCTTCCTTCAAAAATTCTCCACGATGAAAAAGAGCTATTTGCTCGAAACGTCAGCTTCAGAAACAATTTATCAGCACCAATTTGCAGTTTCAATTATTCAACACGCATATTTAAACACAAACTTTTTTCAAATATTTACTTTTGTTATTATTTTCTCCCACAATCCGAACGAAGAAGCTAACGTGAACCTGGGAACAAGTAGAGCATGCGCAGAGCGTTTCTCGATGAGTTGAAAATTTTAGTAGTCCAAATTATGTGTCGTATTGTAATTCACTTTTTAAAGTAGAGAGCGGCTCTTAGTTACCTTGTTTTATACCTTTAAACATTTTTTAACACATTTTAGCGTTGTAACTTTTGATTCACGTTTCGTTCAGTTAATCACTAGAAAGGAAGGGTGGAATTGAAAATCGTGTTTTAAATTTCAAGTGGTTCCTATACGCAGCCATTATAATTATGCCTAATGCTCTCTGTGACTCTAGCATCTCAAAGTTGACAGGCCAATTTGATTGTTTTTTGTTTTTTTTGCGCTTTTACACAAAGGTTAGTGTTGACGTTTAGCTAAACAAGAAAGTCTCCCTGAATCAATATTGAAACAATTCGTCGATTTTTAAATTATTCCAACTCCTTTTAAAAAGTTCTTTAGCTGCGAGACAATCGAAGTTCGAAATTCTGGTTTGGATCTACAACTTTCGCTTAACGATTTTACAGGTAACTCGATCGCCCCTTGAAAAAAAAATCTCTCCGTTTAGTCTTTGAGGCTCGGCGACAATGATGTGTTGTGCAGTTTATTTATGTCTTAATCGCTGCGAACTTGAAAAGGTAGATGAAATTTCTCTCTAAAATCAAATCTCTAACTCATTCCCGTAATTTTGGCTTAGGTAGGTGAACGTACTAAATGTGATAGTTTTTTTTGAAGTCATCATTTACCAAGTAGTCTAGCTTTTTTAATTCCTGCTTGTTTGTTTGTTCCGTTTCACGCTTTGCTTTTCTCTTGTAAGTAGTGTTGATAAAAATATGCATTCAACAAGATTTTCTCTTTACAAGCTGGGTGTTTCGATGTGTGACTTCGACAAATTCAGCTGGATTCAATTCGCGGGCTATATCTCTCCTCATTTCCTAAATTTAACAACATATTCCCTTTATTTCCATATAACACTCTAACGGGGCAGGTAATAAGAAAAGTTTTAAAGCAATTTTAAGTGATGACAGGATAATTTTTCGAGGAAGTATTTACATTCTTTATTCCTTTCTTAGTCGCCTTAAGACGACGCGAAAAAAAGGGACATAAACCGGCAAAGATCAGTTGTCGTCAAGGATATTGCTTGTGATACTGTGTTTTGATAACATCGACCCTCTCCTTTAACATTCGTTCATTTCATTTCTCAAATTGTCTCAAATTACCGCGTTGAGGTTCATTTCTTACAGTCCTTGTATTGGAAACATTGGATTAATTGCTCGTATACAATAAGTAAATCAAGCAAAGTGTAAAAAATTCGAAATCTTTCTTTTTTTGTTGTTTTTTTTCAATAAGGTAAACATGATGTAATTTTCGCATATGAATGTCTTCTCCAATCTGACATTATCCTTGAAGAAGAGTAAAAGCTGATAAAACAAATCCAATGTTTTCAGGTTTAACTTTTATCATTGCCAATCTTGCTCTTAAAGAAATGAAAGGAAGAAGTAAAATCCGGTACTGAACACTAAAACTTACGTAAAATACGATTTGCTTGATTTGCTATCCATCGGATATTTGCTATAACGCTAGCTGATAGCCCAAACGCGTCACGCATTGCGAAAGCAAAAGCAGCAGCGGGAATTCCCCACCTGACCATTCGGCCCAACTTCCAAGCCGATGTTATAAAAGTCTTCGTTGAAAATCTCAACATGAGAGAGTGTTAGCTTTTGTAACAAAAGAAGAGACAAACTATCGTGTTGATAAGGACTGACCAAAATTCTACATCGATCGCTGTTAAAAAAAAATTGACGGTTGGTTACTTGAAAAACGGTTGCACCTCACAATAAAAAAAATATTTAATAAGCAGACAGCACAGCCGTTTTGATCCTCAGAGATAGATCTCAGGCTAGAATACCAAAGTTCTTTTCTAGAGTGGCTTCTGACAGCGCACCAAGTTCACGGACAGGTACTTGAACACATTTCGTTGTAAATGGCAGTTAAATGGAAAATGTATGGAAATCGGACGTAGAACCTCTCATAAAAAACGTGTAATCCAAACGGAAAATATTTTTTGGGCTTTCTTTTAAAAGATGATATCAATGTGCTACTGATAGATTGACTTAAAGATTGAAAGTGTCAGAAAACTGTTAA